>NW_024104532.1:8877798-9362798 GCF_003945595.2 Pipra filicauda
GAACTCAGAATTTTTAATTCAGCAATAACGAAAAAAAAAAATCAGCACTTGAAAATTTTCTTCCAGTAACACTGAGGTCTGACATAGACACCCTGAACCATTTACTATTTTATGATGTTAACACTGTTGCCCTGTTCAAGTGAAATAAAGGGCCAGCACCAGCACTTATGCCAAAATATATGCTACCAAAAGCCTTGGTATGTACAAAGAGATAACAAACTTACCCCTGTTATGCTTCTATTAGGAACTTTTCTTCTTCTGCAGTGGCTGCTGACAACCACACACGGGCAGGGTTTGTGTGTGTCTGAGGTGAAGTCAGGACCATTCCAGCCTGTTGGTGCCCTGAGGGCCCTGAGTAGTTCTCAATGAACTTTAACTATTTATTGAAATACAGAGTCCCAGTAGAAGAATCAGGCTTTAGAAAAGGTTTGCTCCTCTACCAGTAACAGCCAAACTTCCAAAAGTAATGTGAAGCTTAGTATTTAGTAACATTCTAATTGAATTATCACTACAAAAATATCATTCCAATTCAAACATCAGGCTGAGTTTGACAGCAAGAAGGTCTAGATTTCAAGTTTTTCAGGCTATGAAACACGAGTGAAGTCCCCACCTTGAAGTGTGGGAAAGTTGATGTAAAATACATGATTCTGAATGAACTAATTTCCTTAATGGTAATAAGTTAGATTTAATAACCAGTACATCATCAGAAAGCAAAATATCAGGACAAAACAAAACATACTACAAAAAAAAGTCCTTTTTCTCTGTTTATAATTCTCAGATTCCTTTTCCATCTGCACAGACAACTGCTTGAATCCCAGCCCCTGCCTCAGCATATGCAGATGATCTGTGCTGGGAGCCTGCCCTTTGCTCTTTCCTTCTTATCCTTTCTTCCCCTTAGATGTTCATATCCCTTCCTTCCCCCACTCATCTCCTGGATCTACCTAGGACAGGCTGCTTTTCTCCTTAGGGCTTCAGTCATCAAGTTCTTCTCACAAGTGCTTACCAGCTCCTGAAAGAAAATCCGAGTGTGTTCTGCACATTTTCAGTTTACTTCTGGCGCTGCAATAGGTCCTTGGGGACTGCAGGAGTCCCTCAAGCTGGATGTCAGTGTGCACAGATACAGAAGCACAACTGGCACTCACAGTTTAATGCCTAAGAGCACCATTTTGGCTTTTATGTAGGCCCTTCTTTGCATTTATCTAGAAGAAACAATCTAAGCAACTCTAGTACATAAAGAAATTCACCACAAGTGCAGGACTTCTTTCACATTGCTTACTTAACCCATTGTGACAGAACACTCCAAATCCTCAGTATCTACAATATGGATTTAATACAAACACAGCCAGTTTCGTAGCTCCAAGCAGCATCACCCCTGCACAGCCCATCACATGCCTTGAAATCTAAAACCAGACACAGTGAACCAAGGCATAAAACCCTCATAACATGTTTCAAGCCCGATAATTCCTATAAACACATGCTGCAGCACTGATGTCACTACTCCAGCTGGCCAAAACAAATATAAATGTATCCTTTAGAAGGCACCAGATGACACTGTAAAGTTCAAGTAACCCCTAATTCCATACAGGAAAAAGTCACAAATGTACAACAATAGAATTTACTTAGTGGTTTCCATTTCTGAAGTCAGGGTGCTTTGTTTAGGTAAGTTCATGTGGCATTTCATTTCTTGACCATGGTCATTCAGAAGCCTGTTTTGCCCTGTGTTTGGCATTGCTGGTAACAAACTTGTCCTTAAGAGCATGTGTTGTATAGAACAGTCCTCAAATCCACCTCTTCTGAAGACAGGATGCATAAATTCTTTTTTTTCCCCCCATTTTGCTTCAGGATCTCACTGCAGCAGGTCAAACAGACAAGTTCCATGGCAGCAGTGCCTTTCCACTGTAAAAATCAGTGTACAGACAGTGATTGCCATTTAATCACCAACGTTGGAACTCCACAGCTCACAGCCCACAGGAGGGCAATTAAAGGAAAAGGAATCTTTACGTTTCCTTTTGAGACTATTCCCAGACACAGAGTTAGGAAGTTGTAACAAAGTCTAGAAGGGATTATTTATTGGTCAGTACCACAAATGGCCAACTGCTTGATGTGTTTCTGTTAAGGTTAAACTTTACTACAACTCTTCACCTCCAGCTTTATCACAGATAGTCTTCCACTAACAACTGCAATTTGCAATGTTGCCCTTTTCCTTGCAAAAAACATCTATAAGTGATTGAAAAATCTTTCCTGTCCTTTAGAGACATTTCAAACACTGCATGAGGTTCTATGTGCCCCTCAATTAAGTGTATAATGCTTAGCAATCCCTTGTACAACTGTATCCATATGATTAGATTTGAGCAATATAAATTTGTGCAGGTATTTCCATTACCTTCCAAGAGTTTTGGTGGCCAATTTGGTGAGCAAATATACCCAAAACAGGTTAAATCCCTAACATGAAAAGCTAAAATTATTCCCTTCGGGGAATAGGTGTGTCAAAAATTCCCCCAAATTATTAAACAAGAACCATAGCAGAACTGTCTGAATGCTGGATTTGTTTCCAAAAACATTTTTCAACTGGCAGGAGGAGCTACCACAACCTGCTCAGTGGAACAATGGCACATTGCAAGGGCGTCAGTGCTAACAGAGCCAAACAACATGTTTAAGTCCTGCTGTTGTTTAAACAGGACAGATAGAAAGTTGTTAAATGCTGTCAGGACTCCAAAGGTTCCATCCATGTACAGTAACAAACACTCAGTAAAGCAATTTTTACCTCAGAGACCTTGACATTGAGAACATTTAGGTTGTCTGTTCTGAATTTAGGGATGTGTCTGCTCTTCATGTGCCACTTAAGTGGCAACTATCCATCCTCTCTACTCTTGTAAATCTTAATTACAGGAGCTTCCTGCTTCCCTGGGGAAACTTAGATGAAGTTTTCATAAAGAGAGTATTTTGCAGCAGAAGTCTTTCCAGGCACAGGAGAAGTTTTATCCCTAAATTGACAGATACAATTATCAACCCCATCAGCAAACTCAGAGCCTAAACATTGATAGTCAAATAGACTTAGAAAAATAAAAATCAAGCCTTTTAGGGCAAAGCAAGTGGAATTTGATCAGTAAATAACTTTAAATGGGGTGTGAATGAAGTAACTCAACTGATTCAGGACTAAGTTTTTGCTTGTTTGCTTCCATCCACTAAACCCAAGATCTTCTCAGCCCGAGGATATACCCAAAGTCTTGTTACAAAGTTATGCTTCACTTGCTAAGATTAACTCTGTATACCCAAACAATAAATGATTGGTTACATAGCATTCAGGAAGATTAATCAGATACATAATTAATTAGTTACAAGCAGAATTTTTATCTCTACAGAACTCATAAGTGGTTTAAGCTACTTGCTGCCTGACTGTGGCACACAGTTTATGTTCCAAATAACAGAGTGCTTTCCCCTGTTAGTGGATACAAGAAAAAAAAAAAAAAAATCAACCTAAGTTACAGCAACCCCATTGTGATAATACATTTTTAGCAAATGCAAAGAAAAATAATATTACATTTCAAGTCAAAGTCTCTTCAGCACAAATATGTCTTGGAGAAGCATCATTTCTCAATGGTGCCTCTTACTTACCAGAGGGCAAAATACGGTTTTACTTTTCACTGGAAACAAGTTGCAATCCATATTCTCCAGGAAAGATCTATGAATCAGTGAAACTCTTATCTACCACTATTTGACAATAGCTATGAGGCAGATTACTAAAGCAACACTTTCCAGATGAAACCATCCTCTAATTAGAAATAAAGTACTTTTTTCTTCCTTTTTCAGAAGAGACTGCTGTGAAGCAAGACAATAGAAATGGCACCATCTGCTAATAATCCAATTAGAGAATTTCAAAGCAACAGCTAAAAAAAAAATAAAATCTTGCTGTTAGTGATTTATTTTTCTAAACATATTTCTCAATTACACCACATGCTTTCTGATTTCATTCTGTTTGGAAACTACAGCAGTTCATGGGATCAAGGAGAAATCATATGATGGGTAATGCAAAACAGGAGCATTTCCCAGTTGTACATTTGTCTCCACTTGTGACAAACACACCTATGGCTTGACCACTCTCTCATGATACACAATAGTCAAACATGCCTCAGACATCACTTTTAGCAGAATATTCTCTAGAATGACCTTGGATGCACCCTCTCTTCCCACTTGGTTTGTGGTCAGAGTTATCATCAGATGTACCAGGGCAATGGTAACTTGTCTACTGTGGCTAAATGCTCTGAAAAACTCTATTTAGGAGCAACTGCTGCTTATCATTCAAAATTACTTGACCAGAGATGGCAACTTGGTTCTTGGCCTCTTCTTGAAAAATAGAAAAAAAACCAAACCAAAGCAAAAACAAACAACCAACCCAACCATCACTAAAATTTGAATTTGTCTTCAGAAGATACTGACAGCTTTGGGAAAAACTGTTTTATCCTACCTATAGTACATACACAAGATTAAGTACTTGCTCATGGCCTCACCACAAGCACATGGATGAAGAACACAGGGAATTAAATGTATATCTGGATGCATCAATACCTGATACCACAGCAACTCTGCTGTATGAACACACATGGCCACACATGACATGGAACATAAAGAACCACAGCAGCTAAAGGTGCCTAAGAGGTAGAAAGAACCCATCTTGACAAGAATTTTGCTGTTTATCCTTTTTATCTTTTCACATCTCTGTCACAGAATGTTTAAAGTCCCTGTCACAGATCTATGGAAGCTTGTTCTGACTTCTGTAAACCAGCTGAAAATTCCATGTGAAATCCAATCATCAGTTTCTGCCCTTCAGCAAATCCACTTTATTGCTGAAGGCAGACAAGTTCTTCCAAGCTATGAAATTTTGAATCCAAAGATGATTTTATGGCAAAAAGAGATCTGTTAAAAGTGGTGGTTTTTCTGGAACACTTCAACAGCTACATGTTCACCTGTGGCCAACAGCTGCTAAAGTGTAAATCACATGCTCGCCACAATTGCAGTTATCTTTAATTTTTTCCCTTCTCACTTCCCTTTCTCCAGATTAGCCTCCAGACAAAAGCACAAAATCTTAACAGAAGTCTGAGCTAACGAGCTTACCATGGTTTTATTAGGCTTTCAGGAGAAGCAAACTGCCAGCTAAACATTGTACAGAGGGCCAATACTTGATGTGCAGCAGCTCTTGGGGGAACATTGAGGGCTGCACAGGGGTTACTGTTGCACAAAAAAACAAATCTGCGAGGACAACAGAGGAACCTGACAGCATTTGCTGCTCCCACCCCAGGAACAAACTCACTTGTGTTGTTCTGTAAAGAAAACTTTTGGGCTTTGTAAAACTTAGAAAGCTGAAATGAAGCCTTTGAAGGCTGATGAATCCCCCAGTTCTGCCCACTCTGCAGAGTCCATGGACAACACTGATTTCTTCTTCACCCACCTCTAGCACTTCTGCAGGTGGAGGACAAACTTTGTCATTAGATGAAAGAAAGTTTATAGTTTAACCACAGGGGATCTTTCTTTTGTTTATTTTTAAACTTTGGGTTCCTCCCTCATGCTTTCAGCCGTGCCTGTCAAACCAGAGGTTCTCTAACTCCATATCCTCTGTCCAGCAGGACCCAACAACAAATGCCTTGAAGTGTGCCCAGTGAGACCATTCATGTCATTGAAGCAGTGCAAATCTTTCCACCCCATCTTTAAATTGGTTCCTTCACAGCAGCAGCAGCCCACAGCTCAGTGCAGGCTCCTCTGCTGTGCAGCAGCAGGCAAGAGAAGGTGCAAATCAACCTGAGTCTCACCACCTTCCTGCCTGACAGTGTCACTTCACTAACACACAACAAAAGTATTCTGCAATTACATCCAAATATTCCTGAGTTGCTAAGTGATAAACATCTATTCAGTCAAAGTCTCAAGCAACATGTTCACCTAATGAGCAACCTGACCATGTGTGACTCCTTATTTCTTTTCTACTCAGATGCTCTGGGCAGGAGGTTAATATACAGCTTCTTGCTCCCACCTCTTGCTGGAGAAAATCAAGGCTTGTCTAGATGAGACACTACTGAATCTAACTCTACTGAGATAGTATCAAGACTTGAAGCAAAATGACTTGGACTGCTTTTTCATGTACTTCTGGATGCCCCTGTGAACTTGTTCCAAGTACCATTATCAGAATTCTTAGAGTCTAAGTTGCTTTACTTAAGGAAAGGAAGGACTTAATTTCTTTTTTTTTTAATCCTCTGAATATATAAGTATTAAACTGGGCCCTGTTAAGGGCTGTGAAGGGTTAATACATCAGATGTCAAATTTCAAAGTGATAGAAAGCAAAACTTGGGCTCAAATGTTTTTGCAAGTACCTGTTATTGCATTAAACTTGTCATTGCCAGCATCCCTAACACTGACTGCTTTGATTCTTTCCCAGGGAAAGCATGGGCAACATTTCCAATGGCTCCTATGATTGATCTGTTGAGATTAATGAATTGAGAGAACTCATGTACATGCCATGACATGCGTTCATTTACAACAAATTTATAGCCCTTAATTACTTCATAGCAAACTTTGAAGTGTCTATTTTTATATCCAGGACAGATACTAAGTGTTAAAACTGCCTTTAAGCAGGGCTGTATAGATTGAGTTACTATTGTTAGCCTTTTACCACCTGTATTCATTGTTCCTGTAGCCTTCTCTTAAAAGAAAACAAAAACCACCCCCCTCCTTGGAGTAATTTATTTGCCTTGACATCACTCCTACCTACACTATAGTAAATAACCCACCTATCACCATCATGAAGCACCTGGGACTTTTTATTTATCTTCCAAGGCTTTGATAGATTTCTTCACACAAAAATAGGAATCTGCCAGTCTTTGCCTCATCTTAAACAGTGACATGGCCCCAACACAACCACCCTGAGACTGGGATCTGCCCTTATCTATTGGAGAGGAACAATGTCAGGGGTTCTCACAGTGAGCTGGGACTTCTAAAAGGGCAAGTGAAGTGCTGAAGGCAACAAGTGAACAAGTTAAGAGTTCAATGAGTTGCACTCAGTGCAGTCCTCTTTTCCAAATGGCAGCTGGATACCTCAATAGCATTACAACAGGCAAGAGGAAAGACATCTTAAAGTTATGTTAAAAAGTTCTGAATCAGAGCCCACAAAACAGTTACTGGACTTGACTTTCTATAACCAACGGGCAGAAAGGCTCTCCAGAGACACAACTTATGCAATTTATGAACTGTGAATTCATGGCATAAACATTTATGTAAACCAGTCTCTGAAGGAGCCCCTTGTTTTTAGATGTTTGTCTCTTCAGGTTCCCTCTCTAATGATTCTCCTGCATAGGAGCTTCTCTGCACATTCTCTGCACATCCCACAGAGGCAAAGGGATGCAGCTGGAGAAATATGTGGAATGTTTATTAGGGAAATACTGCATTCCTATTTATTTTTGAGAAAATATTAAAAAAAAAAAATATGAAACAGCACCTATATGGGATGGTTCCCTGATTCCCATCAATTCTTTATGACCTTAACACTTTAAATGTTGTGGGTTTAATGCTTGTGTGTCCAGGCATTGTCTGCAAGTCAGTTAAATGCATCTGGACAGCAAGGGAAGGGCCAGGTTGGTGTGCACCCCAAGGCCAAGGGAGACAGGGGCCCCTCTAAACTCTATCCCAAGATATGAGGTCAAAATGAAATTCCAGGAGCAAGAAATATGTCCATGACATGCCACCAAGATCACATTTGATGGACAGCTATCATTTCTGTTTATAACATTCAGTTCAAAGGAAAGGATATCTTTCTGAGCAGTTTCATTTCAGTTTTATTCACCTCATTTGCTGAGAAAATGAAATGGTGCCACAGCACAAGGTTTTAATGTGATCCATATATTCAGTACATGGTAAGTAAATAGGCATTTTGTGAAATGTTATCACATAATGCTCACTTCAGGCTTGGACTTTTCCACAACTACATTATAAAAGTAAGGAGAAGCACAACACACACAAATTTCTGACAAAGATATACTTCAACTGGAATAAAGAATGGTAAAAAGGTCAACAAACCAACCTCCTCAAAAACTGCAGGGCAAAGTCACTGGATATTTCATATGGTTTCTTCAGCCCTGTTTGCACATTTAATATTGAGAGATAAGTTTTGTGGTTTTTTCCCCATGAGGTATTTGCAAATGTTTAATCAAAGAGAAAAATCAAATTTCATAAGAGTTTTATTTCAATATTAGTTACTAAAGCCAGATCACTTTCTGTAGAATAAGCAATCCCAGGCTGCAGAGAGCTGAGCTGCTGCTTCAGTTGGTAACTATTCCCATGTTGGCTGGGAAACACTTCCCATTGTGAAAATCACTGTCTGAAAGCATCACAGGTACTGAGTGAACCCTTCGACCAGACTGAGGTACAAAACCTGGATTTCGTTCAGAATCCTCAATTGTACAGCACTTGAAAAGTGAGAGTTTCATTTCCCATCTTCAGTGCTTACATTCAACAACCTACTGTACTGAAAGCTGGTCAGACCATCAGGATAAACTCATCCTCAACACTTTTGATACTTGTATAAATACAAACACCATGTACAATCCCACAGACATTTTCAGCACGTGCATATAGCCACACTTCCCTTTGTAACCACAGGGAACCTTTGGGAACACAAAATGCTTAAGGAAAAAAAAAAAAACAAACCACACAACAAGCTACTAAAAATATTAATTCACTACCAGGTTTGTTAATACAGGCTTTGTACTCAGTGTAAGCACAATATTTCCCAGCTTGGTGTTAAAGTTAATCCACACCTATGCATGCATTCTGCTCATTCCAAGTCATATCCCAAATGCCTACAAAATAAAGTATATCTTAATTATTTCAAATAGCTGCCTGTTAAGACCTGTATTAGAGCAACAGAAGTTTCTGCACCTAAAAAAAACTTGTGTAAAAGTTACCATTCATAACTTACTACAAGTTCTCCTCTCATTCATTCTCCACTATAAACTAATTGCTGATAATCTGAGTGCCTTTCACTCAAAAGTCTGATATATTAAGTATCTTTCAGGTCCCTCTGCTCAGCAGTTTATCCCCAAGGAAAACAAAACCATGTTTCAACGAAGCTAAAATCCACCAGCTACTAAGAGCTGCTTTCCTTGTACTTTCTAAACTTGCTTCACTCACCTGTAAGTCCAGAAGCAAGATGACTACATGCAAAGACAAAGGAGGAGGCAGCTCTAAGAGATAATGCAAGTTCTATGCTGGATATTAGTTGCACATAATGGGCTAAAAAAAGAGTTTAAAAAAAAAAAAAAAAAAGAGAAAACACCAAATTGTCTGGCAGCCAAGCTGTGCCAGGATGTGCCTCTGCTAAAGGCTGAGATCTTCAGGACCCCTTAGGAGAGGCAGGTGCTCAACATGTAACCCTTTCAAACACTTCCCTTGTTTGAAGATGCCAGCCAAAGAGATTAAACCCAATGTGCTCCAATTCATTTTAATTCATATTCTGTTGGAAGGAGTATTAATTAACATCAACTTCTGCCAGTTTTCCGCCGAAAAATTAAGCACATTTGATTCTATTCCCCTGAAGGAAGAGCAGGAATAAAGTAACTACCATTACAAAGGTGTATAAGGAGTCAGCACAAGTGCTCTCAAATAAAATAAAACTTGTGGTAAACAACTGACTCAGTGGCTGAGTCTTCCTGCTCCGCCCATCACATTAAAAGTTTGCCTAAGGAAAAGCCTTAATTGGGCCTGGCTTTCTCAAACTGGGAAGCTACAGCCAAAACAGTTTCTGCCAGAAATTAAAAAAAATATGTATGTATGTAAAACAAATTTCAAAAAGTACCTTATATAAATTATCTAAGATCAGGAGAGCTGTAAATTTAAGGTAGGACCTAAGTACTACCTAAAAGTTAGGGAATTTACATTATTCTTCTAGTTGGTAGAATACTGTATTTGTGTAATATGAGAGGACCAAAATTAGAATAAGAGAGCCAATTACATAGTGAAGGTTTTCCAAGGAAAGTGTAGACCCATCCCGTTCCCTCACTATAGGAAACAAAGCAATGCTTAGCAGAGCAATTGCTTAAATCTAATCACTATTTCCAGAGGCATGACTCTCGTAATTCAAGCCAACAGCAAGCACAGTAACTCTTTTAGTTCAGGTTTCTAATCCACTGAACTAGAGCTAAAAAACTTGGCTAATTTCACATATACAATATAGAGTTCATAGCTTTTCTTTCATAAGAGTTTCACTCTTTGTGCTGAAAAATTTCTGAAATCAAGTTCAATTACACATTTCATTAATTGTCCAGCTAATCAGCAGCATTAGAAAACCTTGGAACTATAAGAACACACTGAATTGAGAATAAGCATAAGACAAGTACTTCATTTTAGGATCATATCTAGTGATATGGTTAAATTCAGCAAGCTCAAATTAGGCTGCCCATCTTCCAGGATTATGGCAATAGCAGGGACATATTGTTCAAAAACTAATGAAAAAGAGCCCAAAATCATAGATAACCCCCCCTGGACTCAATTTCCCTGTTAAAAGTTTGAGTAAAAAGAACTTTTAAGAAGCATCTGTTTCTTCAGGCCTCAAATTTCTTGCAGTCACTGAGTATCAATATGGTTCAAATAGTAAACTGGAGCACCAGAGAAGAGATTCAGATAAGAAATGCATAGGGTTTCAAGAGAGCTTTTGTTCTCAAACACAGGTTTTCAAAGTCTTGTTGTCAAGGCCAGAAAAGCAGGGAATAGCATATACCTGGATAACAGACTGCAGTGCTCCAAGGTCACACTGCCTTGCTATTGAATTGCTTAAGTAAATGAATGTTGTCAACTGTAAGGACTCTATGCCTCAAGAATTGTGTTAAAATCTGCTAAATGTGTGAAAAAGCCAACCTCAGCACAAGACATTAGGTAATGAGTGTCTGCTGCAATTAATTACATGACTTGCACACTTCTCCCCCCCCCCAGAAGTGATGGGAGCTTTTTGAGGAGCAGCTCCCAGGTTGGGCAGTGGAAGGAGCCAAATGAATCATCTCTTCCTCTCAACCTGGCAATTGATGACTCTTTTTACATCTGGGTTTAATTAGTTTTTGCTTTCAAAGCTAGTGCACAGCATTCAATAGCACTGAAACCCAAAGCAGAAATGAAGACTCAAGTTCCCAAGTGCAGCAGCTGTACCTACCTGACACAAATATGTCTTTTCTAAATGTACTTTTCAGAAGCACATTTACATACCAATAAAATCATGACATCATTTAGGAGTAACCACTACTTTTTGCATTGTAGTAGCTTTTTGTAACAGCCTAACTGATAATTCTAGATTAAAACCAATTCTAGTATAAAGCTTTTGACACAAGGCTATACTACTTCAGAGAAAAATGCTTGAGGATGGAGCAAACCTCAAAAAAAATCCAACACATTTTACATTCACAAGATATGGATACTAAATACCCAGCTTAATGTCTGTAAAGAGTAAAGCTTTACAGCTTTGATTTTGATAACCTTGCCTTTGACTTAATTATGCAACTAAAAGAAACAAATGCTTTACATCACTGAACAGACCTCAAGGCAACAGAAGGGCTTTACTTCTCATAAAAGTCAGCAATACTATTTGTAAGATAGTGATAAAAAGTAGCAATTGTTTTACACAAGATGTGCTTTTTTCCTTTCCTCTCCCTCCTTTTTTTCATATGCTCTTCCAACTCCAAGACAGAAAGATCAGATTAGTCTGTGAAGACATTTTGGAACAAGCCAATGGAGATAAACTATTGTCTGATTACACACCTAACCTGTGTTCACAAACCAGTGCATTGCTCAGCTCACACAAAATACATATCACAACTTAGAAAATCTTTTGATTGCTGAAGCCCTCACTGAATTCACTTAAAACATCAGTAGAATATAAAAGTCAAAGGAAAAATCTTTAGTAAGTTTATATGGTATATAATTATTTATTGTCAAAAATAATGACTTGCACCATATTCTGATTTAGACTTGACTAAATGACTCGTGGGAAGTGATATAGGAGTGAAGGTATAGGTTAAAGAGGCACAATACAGAAAAACCCATGATCTTCACTATCAGTCATCCAACCAGAACACAGAAGCCAACACTGTATCATGATAAAGGTGATCATGGTTAGAGGGAAATCATTGCACTGAGGAGTTACAGGCGTGTTCTACTGATCCTGTCGAAGCAGCAAGGAGGCAGGGACAGGAAAGGGATGTGAGCAAGCCCTTCACTTGCAGCACAGGTTGATGTTGGCTCCAAGTGTTCACAAAGCCACCTTCACTTCCCCCACCTCAGTGACTACAACCTCAGCTGGAGGAAGAACACAAAGGCTTCAAATTCCATGAGAACAAGCAGCAGTTTGGAAGAGAAATCCCTGCCACTGCTGGGGAGACCCAGCTTTGGAGCTGTACAAGAGCACATCCCAAGCTAATGCATGTTCTGAGAACACACACAAGAGTCCAGGAGCTCCACAAAGGGGAAAGCACAACAAAGTGATGTGGGAGCTCCTGAAAAGTTCAATGCAATTAAACTGATTCAAGAAAAAATAGTGCCAGTTGTACTGATCCACCTTGCCATGTTTTCATAGCAGAGGCACAAGGGACAGCAAGCACCACCTTTAACTTGAGGTCCAAACCATGCTGAACCTCAGTTATTTAGGGAAACACATCTGCCTCAGCATCTCATATAAATAATACACTGTGCAGCAAAATAATGGCACATTTGATGCTTTTTAATGATTATATCTGTTTCAATAGCATTTGAAGTGTAATAGTACTTCAGGTGGCATTTCCTTTTTATGACCTAACAGGCTTTTTTTTTTTTTTTACACATTTCTTTTTAAAAATAAAGAAGATTTAACTTCATTTGCATCAGTTGCCTGTCTATGAAGAACTTCATTATGAGGCATTTCCCTCTGAATCCACTGGAAACTGAGTAGCACAGAACTGCACAGGTAGAACAGTCCTTCCCCCATTCAACCTCAAATAATAAAATAAAGGGTAAAGGCAAAGCACAAACCTGCCACAAAAGCAGTTCAGTTAAAGAGTTCCCAAAAGTACAACAAACACCAAGATATTAAAAGAGACTACAACTGTAACCAAACAGTGCAAGCCTCTTGAAGAGAAGATATGCAAAAGTATATTAATGAAATAAAAAGAACTTTTCAGGAGAGACTGAAAGAGTGGTACCTGTATTCTAATTTTAGACAACTCAAAGAAATGGAGAAAGGTAAAGCCCAGTTCAGCAGCCAAATATCCTGAAGGAATCTGTCCCCCCATTTCCTAGACATTCTTTTCCTAAGCAAAGTCCCTACATTGGGTTTTTCAAATAATAATACCAGTTCTCTGCTATTCCACCAGCTGAAATGCCTCCTCTGGAGCCCTTGTAACCACATTGCCTTTTTAATAATCCCTTTTTATGTAAGGCCATGAGAAAAGTCTCTGAGAAAAGTCAACACCAACCTTTATCACAGTATCAAAAAGTGATCTCTGCACTTGGAGAAAGACAGTGACATCCAGTGGTTCATTACTTTGGTCAGTGACACACTTTAAAATTGCTATTTCAGAAGTGTTTCCTAAGTCCTATTACTCCTCTAAGTAAGATCATTTAAACCCAAGCCAGATCCCAGCTGCTCAAGTCAGCACACACAATTTAAAACAGATCCTGAGACATCACAAAGGCATTCTGTATGCCACAGGAAGAAAGGAGGATTACTGCAATCTTAAAATTGCTATTCTTTGATATAATCAGTGTGAAAAAATGTTAACAATTACAATAAAGAACATTCGACCTGAAATGCCTAACAGGAGTTAACTATGCTCTCATTGCTGGGATCAAAAATAAACAGTTATTTAATGACCACATGCATAAGTGTTTCTCCTAATTTCTAGTTCAAGTTTATATGTGTATTTAGTACAGGAATAATATATGAATATACTAATTGTTGCTAATGATGAAATAGCCAAAAGCTTCTCAGGGTGCTGCTTAGTTACACTTGAAAAGACAACTTCAGTGCTTGATTTGGACCATGTGAGAAAGGGGGCAATGCCTGTCACAGGACTTTTACCACATTTATAGGGTTTACCAAGACTATTAAAAAGTTTAACAAGTAGGTTCAGAATATATAAATACACTTTTTTTTTTTGATTTGGTACTACTCAAGATAAAAATACAAGAAAAACAATAAGAAAATATTTCAACAGCAATAAAAACACAAGGAAATGAAATTGAAATCAACCTTTTGATAGAATTATTTCCCAGCTACTGAGTACACTCATTTTTAAAGTGTTTAGGAGAACTCAGGTAACCACAAAATTCTCACTTCGTTTTTTTATTGCATTCATCTATGTTTTAACTACTTTTACCTTACTCTTCCTTAGTGAGGATCTCGCAAGTAGAAGTATTGCTTCCCTTCACACTGGGCTAATTAGCAGCAATTTGTCCTAAGACATTCTATAATGGGGCAGACCCAGTCCACAAAAATGGGCCCTGAGTGCTAAACAACCTAATTATTTTGCAGCTTTTCCTAATTCTGAGTTAATCCCTAGAAGGAAGCCCATATATTTTAAGAAAAGAGTGTTTCAGTGCTCAGAACCACTTACATTTCTCCTTTGAAAGCAGCATTTACAAGTCATGGCTGCTGAGATATTCTGGGGGAAGTTGCCCAAATTCACACTGGAGTTTTCTAGTAAACGTTGCCCAGGGTGAGACTTAGGCAAAAAAATATATCTGCAACTCGGTATTTTAGCAGGGTTGGTACAGAGTGATAATGGTTTGCTCGAGGTACTTTTGAGCCTAAAAAGTTCAGGTGAATCCACCTAAATCTGAGTGGATTATCTGGGCTAAGTTTGGGTAAAGCAAGACTTTGCAAAGGCTGATTCACTGCTTCACACTAAATGCTTTTTGCAACACACCTTTCAAGACAGTAGCATAACTTGTGGAAACAGAATAATTCTCTTACAAAAGACACTATAATCATAAACACAAAGCAGTAAATATGGTTCCAGGCCACCTTCACTAAGGTATTTTGTGTGAATTTGCACTCGAAATTAAATGGTTTTATATTTTAAGATGCAGGACGAATATTTAAAAGTGAAACAAAAGTTAATTATGTTTAGAACTTTAGAATTAAAACCAGGCTCTGAGCTGTTGATCTGCCAGTAAAGCTATTAATTAGTATAATTACACAGCAAATGAAGCTGGGATTCTAAATGTCAGAATATTTTACCAAGCTAAGCAAATATATAAAACAAAAGAACACATTTAAGTGATTACACCCTTCTGTTTCATCTTCCCAAATTACCCCATTTTACTCAATTGTGCTCATTTCATTACTTTTATTTCTCATACTATTTTCAAAATTAACTTTAAGGAGGAAAAATTACACCAAGGAAAAAAAAAATCCAAACAACCACAAAAAGGTTGGGGTTTGTTTGGTTTATGAGCTTTTTCCAGAAGCTTTAGAAAATACATCTGCTTGTAACTCAACAAATCAAATCATTTGAACCTTGCTGTGGCTGATGATACCCTTGGAAACTGGCAGGTAATCATGCAGCTGAAAGTAAAATTAGTGCATAAAGGACTCAAAATCCCCTCAAAGCCAAACTTCCAATCTGATATTTCTTTATAAAAGTAGATATCAGACACTGCAAATTTAGTCAACTTCTAAACCATCAGTTCCTGGCTGATTCATGTGCTCCAATGTCATGTTCTAGAGCTCTAAAGTCAGGTAGTCCCAAACAGCATCAGAAAAGTTCCTTTAAGAATAAGGAATCATCCACTAGTTTTATCTAATAAAGTGTTTGAATTCACCTTTTAAGAGGGATGAAAGGGGACAGGGGTTGGCATGAAAGGGAAAATCACAAGTATTTGACAGAATAAAAAAATTGGTTAAAAGCAAGTCCTAAAAACGGGAAGCTTGGAACTGAAACAAAGCCAAATCACTACAGCTCAATACATTATACTTTCTTATTACAAATTGGGATAAATATACTCAAGTAAGCTTAAAAAAAAAAAAAAGCTTCCAAATCCCCATCCCAACTGAGTGCTCTCCAATTACAACTCAATCAGTGGAGACATGATTGATTAGGTTTTGTGCATTTCCATGTAACTGTTAAAAGTTATTTATGTCTCATATTTTGTAACAGCAGTTTTATGCATAATATGGCATCACATTTATAGCTTAATTCAGAGCCCTTACAGACAACCTTAAATTGAACATTTCATGACACAGTTTTTGAGTAAAGACTAGCCTTAAAAGTAAAATGCACTTCTTGAGCCAAACATTGTCATATTGAAATACAACTCTTATAAATAACTTACCTTACTTGATTTTTGTTCTTCTTTCTTGATTGTTACAAGTGCTAGAGATAGACAAGAACTAACCAGCATTTTCAAAACCACTTGATAGATATTAAACTGATGAAATATAGATTAACCAGAAATCCACATTTTCAGCTCCTTTTTAAAAACAGGTAAAACAAGAAAAAGGCCATAGCTCAGTATGTTTCACACAAATAAACACTACACATAAGAGCAGAAAAAGTAACAAACAAACAAAAACAACAGCAAAAAAAAAAAAAAAAAAAAGAACCTAGGTTTTCATACTGACCTGCTCAACACACCAAAACTACTGTATCTTTGGGGGAAGCCAAGATCTTTTATAGCAGGCCTGAAATGAGATCCAGGTGAAAGCTAAATTGATTTTGATGGTGAAAAAGCTAATGATCTCCAGCTGGCAGAGCTGATTAAACTTTTTACTCCACCTGACTAGAAATGGAAAGTAACAGTGCTCAAATTATCATCCACAATGTAGCTGATGACCTGTACGAAATTAAATTTAATTAAAATTAAAGACAATTACTTTGTCCAACTGTTTATTGCATAAAAAAACCGGCAGTCATGAAATATAATTAGAAAGAAACCTTTTATAAAAAGGAAGCTATACTAATTAATTCAATATAATTTTCTCATTGATATTTAATAGCTGTTATTTGTTTGATTCCCAGCAAGGGAATTCCCCCCCCGGCAGGAGCTGGAATTCCGGGAATGGCCGGCAGATGGTGCTGGAGACCCGCGCGCACCGAGCCCGGCCCGGGAATTCCGAAGGAATAAAAACGTGGATTGCGAAAATTTCGCGGCGGAGGGAACCCCAGGTATGTAACTACCGTGTTAGAAGGGAGATGGCTGAGTTCGGGGAGCTCTGCTGCCGGTGAGTATATAAAAACTCCACGTAAGTCACAATAATTTATGAGTTTCAAGAGTAGTGAACTGGTTGGGTTAATTAATGGTTGTACAAATAGAAGGGTTAATGATGGTGTGTGTATGTCTATTTTTACGTCATAAAATGTGGGTTTTAATTGCTCAGTGTTGTTACCAAAATCCTTTCCTACTCAAGAGTAGAATTTAAATACTTAATTAACTCTATATATCAGTGCAATAAATTGAACGGAAACTTGTGTCAAGTAAGGAAACTCATAATGCAGGGAAAAAAGCTGGGGGGGATCTGACCCACCACCAAATTGCAGAGTGGTAATAATGGATATCAGCATTTATACTGGGGGGGAAGTTCAAGTGACTTATCAAAGTACTGCTTAAAGAAAGAGAAGTTAAAAGGAATTAGAATTCCTGTACACTCCAGGTTCTATTACATGTTGATTTGGTAACCTTGCCTTGGGATTGACTGATCCCTTGAGTTACCAAGTATAAACAAACAACAAATCAACCCCCTGAATTTATTATCATGAAACTTGTACTGTTATTTCGTTGGTTTTTAGCAAAAATCTTGCAGTTGTGACTTTAACCCTGGATGTTTGAAAAAAAAAGTGAAAGATGCACCCAATTTCACACCATAGTTAAAAAAATAAAAAAAGAAAATCAGGCATGAAGGAAAATACAGCCTACAAGATGCTAATTGAGTCTTAATGCAAATTTCCACCGTAATTTGTCTCTGAATTTATGTCCTGAAGAAAGTATATTTTCATAACTGGACCCCTGGCTTATATAAATCCAGGAAAGTCATTGTGAGGCTCCTGCCCCGTTCAAGCAAACCATAAAAAAAAGTAACAAATCTAAATAAAAGTCATGGAAAGCTTTCATGAGGGAGTTACAAACCTGAGAGTCTGTATTTGAAAGAGACTCTCACACCCACTTGACAGCTCTTGCCCAGTACTCCTGTGCAGCCACAGAAGGCTATTTAAGGTTAGATTGGTAAGAAAAATACAGAGCAAAGACGTGTTTTGCTAAGATGACTGAAATAGTGAGATGAAGTGATTTGGATGAGGTCAGTCTCTAATAGTTTAGAGAGGATTACAAACAGTTACTGGCCCTCAATCTGTTGCTGTAATTACTGAGCTACTTGAGTTCTTTGCAGAACAACTCAGGTATTGGTGTTACTGCTCTTGGAATTCACAGTAATAAACTGAAACTTATAGTCCTCTGGATTCTGTTTAATGGGAGGTGAAAGTGTCCCACCTCAAAAGTGCAGAACAATTTCACGTTTACCAAAAATCTGGACGGAGTTAAACCTGGGCTTTTACGAAGCTGCACTGGCAAATAAAGTAATGTGGCTTTAAATTGTGCAACGTTAAGTGTTCTTAAATAATGAAGAGCAAGAACACGCAAATAATAACAAACAAACAGAACACAACTTAATGTTCCACTAAGTTTTTATTATAATGACCCCTGGGTCTGTTGGGCCAGAGTGACAGCTCCTAATCAGCACTTCTCAACAGGCTGCTGCTACTCACTTGGTTGTAATTAGCAGGGAAAGACCAAGAGGGCTTCTGTAACTCATTTGTTTTTATTTAGATAAAGACAACAAGCCTCCTCCTCGGGGGGGGGAAAACTAGCCCCTACACATTTACTTGCTGCAATTACTCCCTTACTTATGTGGAATTCTGGCTTGTTGGAATAGATAAGACTCACAAAACACGGATTTCCATTTTACACAGAGTTAGCAGTGCACAGATTTAATTAAGTTTAGTGATATAAAATGTCAGTAAACAAAAGTATACAAACTACACACTTTATGCTTCAGTAACTACTGGATTTGTAGAATATAGGGCAATGGTTGTTATTGAGGTCATAAGCAGGAGAAAAGTTTCTAAGAGCAAGGGACTAAATACAACCTGAGCTGAAAAGAAACACGAAAAGCGACTGTCTTTTCATAGATAAATGGGACAAAAGTATTTGTTTCCACAAATCCATAATTACCACAAACAATGGACATAATGACCTTGTCATTCTATGCTTTTCTACAACCTCTTAGAGGGAAATCCAGCTTCGAAGCCAAGGCATCCTGGGATATATTAGAATTAGACACTGTAACACCAGGGAATGATCCTGTAGCATTCTGACACTTGACAAGTTGCTACTGGCTTATTAAAAACCAGCACATGCATTTTACAAGTTGTAGACGTGGTCTGTAAAACAGTGTCCCAGTGACAGCCAATTCAGCAAGGGGAAGAGAACAGGTCTGAAAATAATGGCATATTTTAAATAACGAAGTAATTACTTTGCATCTAAGCTCCTAACTCTGTTTTAAGGCATAAACGGAAATTCTTAGCTGAGGAAAATGTTACGGAGTTTGCTAAAATATTTCATGCCAGCTGTCATATGTGACTGTGGAACCAGAGGAGGAAGCAGCAGCTATTTTAAGTCTTTTAAAATTTAGCATGCTATGAGGGTGGAGTAATCGTGTTAATACTTAGCATTTACAATGTATTTTATTTTTTTCCAAGATGTACTCACTGTCATGAGAATTACATGGATTTGTTAATTAAGTCGCTGTTATCCTTATTTTAAAACAAGGGGGTTTAGCTGTGGGTATTTGGAGTGGTTAATCACACAGTGAATGCAGCAGAATCAGGATTAGAACAGGATTGTCTCGTTTCCTGTCCCTGTTTTAATCAACTTGGTATTCTTGCCTGTCTAGATCATTCTGTATTTAATTTTTAATCCCATTCCTATTGACAAAAGGCAGACTCATATTTTGATAGACTAGTAGGAGCAGTATCATTTTGGTAGTAGTAGTAGTAGTGTTTTATTGGCTCCCTCTGTCAAATTTTATACTATGTGCTTATTTTCCAAGCCCCTTTTTTTCTTAAGACATCTATTTCTGTCCCAGTTGCTCCAAATAGGATTGTTATCCTTGCATCTACTTACAGCCTGTTGCTTGAATTTAATCTAGCATTACTTGAAGCATGTTTCTTTAAAGGCAGAATTTGGTATCAGAGGTTTCTGTGCAGTGGCTTTTGCTAGGGATGTCACATCAAATAGAATAATAAGTACAAAATACATGAATCCTGCAGAACAGATTATAAATTTAACCACTGCTTAAAAGGTAAAAATTACTAAGGTTTTCTTTTGGGGCAGAATAAAATGGTACATAGACACCTGACCCTGGACTTTCTAATAACCATCAGGAGTCTATGGTGAAACACTCCTGCTGATGAATTTTGCTCTTCTTGCTGGATATCACTCAGATCTTCACTGGCTTAGGAAATCTATGAATACTGTACAATTTAACACTATGAAATCCCTCCCTGGGACTCCCCCCTGGTGCAGGAAGTGAAGATGAGTAGAAACTAGAGCAAGCTAGGAAAACAAATAACAAGTTAGAAAGTTAGTTGACAGCATGAAGTTGTGTCAGGGCAGGTTTAGGTTGGATCTCAGGAAAAGGTTCTTCCCCCAGAGGGTGGTTAGCACTGAACAGGCTCCCCAGGGCAGTGGGCACAGCCCCAAGGCTGCCAGAGCTCAAGGAGTGTTTGGGAAACATTCTCAGGGACAGGGTGGGATTGTTGAGGTGTCCTGGGCAGGGTCAGGAGTTGGACTGGATGATCCTGATGGGTCCCTTCCAGCTCAGCATACTCTATGATTCCATGCTACAAGCACTCAAACTTGCTGTGTAGCTTGGACATTAAAGCTCCACAGAACCCAAGGGAAGGTTTGGCTCAACAAGGAGGTGGTGACATTTCCCAGGGGCAGGCAGCCTCGGCAGCCCTGCTGAGGGACGGGATTTCCTTCATGAGGGAAGCAGGCAGTGGGATAGACCAGACACTTGCAGCATTCTACTGCCAGCCCCATATCTCTCCTGTAGAACACTGCCTGGAGGAGCTGATTGCCCCTGGACTTTGCAGGCTTCCCAGATGACACAGAGCACTCTGTACATTTTGACTCTCATCGCTTACTCCCTGTGTTTCCTTTGAGCGAGGTGGTATTGTCCGTGATTCTGGAAGCCAAGCATGTCCTTCACACCTCCCTGGGTATGGCTGCAGTGCTGGAGTTGAGCTTTATTACAACATTCCCTCTTTGGAAAATCTCCCATGGGCTCTGTGCAAACATTCTTCCCCCACTGGGGAAGGCTTAACACAGTGAATGTTGTCTAGCGAGTACAAGAGCAGCCAGACCATGACAGTAGCCCTGGCCACCCTCCTTTACCACTGCTTCCAACCCTTGCACCCCAGACTTTCTACAAATAGAAGCTTGATGTTGAAGAAAATGTGAACACGGTGCTGTGCTAAAGAATCATACCAGGGGTATTTAATTGCTCAGAGCACAGGGAACAAGTGGATCAGGCTCTCTGTAGTTGGCAGGATGGGTTGCTCACTGTTGCTCTCGATATTGAGCCCCTCAAGATTTGAATCAGACTTTGCATTTATTTTTTTTTAGTTGGTAATCAGCAGCTGTAGATGGACAGTTACGATTAAGCCATTGCATTGTGATTGCTGTATGTTTGGCTAATCTTTTAAGGAAAAGGGCAGACAAGCCCACGACTAGGGGCTGTCTGGAGAGAGCCCCCAGGAGTGAAGTCAGCAGGACTGAGCAGTAAGCAGGGGAAAGGAATTCTGGCAGTGGGAGATCAGGACCATCCACCCACCGACCACCCACTCAGAACAGACCTCAGCCTGAAACGCAGAGAACTGCACCTGTGGGCTAAGACATGACAGACGTAACTAGCAAATATGGGCTTGGATACTCGTGAAATGGAATTCGTAATCAAGGAATGCTGATGCCTCTGTTGAAGCGCGTAAATAGTGTAAAGATTTGCTGATCGTTGAGCCAGCCTTTGCTTTCCACAGACTAGAACAACACACAGAAACCCCTTGGCTTGGTGTGTGAATAGGCACTGCGAGCTCGCGTTCGGGACAACGCTCCGGCATTTAACAACGAAAAACAAGGCGGCCAAGGCCCTGCGAAAGCACCGACACGATCCCTTCAGGGACAACGCTGGGCTCCACCGGCACAAAACCCCCCACACAAACGGCCCTCCCGGGTCCCGCCCGCGCATGCGCGGGCCGGGGCGGTGCTGGGCGGGGCCAGCTCTCGCGAGACTTGGCTGAGGGGCGTGGCGTGGAGGCGATTTGAACGGCGGGAGCGGCGCCGGTGAACAGTGAGGGCGGTGAGGGGGGAGCGGGCAGGAGGGGGGTCTCGCTCTCTCCCTCTGGGGCTGCCTCGGTCGTGCTGCCGGTGCCCACCCCTGTCCCTTGGGGCGGGGAAGGTGGTTTGCTGCCCTGCGGCCCCCGGTGGAGCGCGGGGAGCTTGCCCTCGGTGTCCGTTTGGACATTACCGGGTGAGGGCGGGCGAGCGGGTGGTTGTGGGGGGGAATGGGTGCGGAACGAGAGAGCAGAGGTGACATGGCATTAATTACACAAAGTGCTCCCAGAGCCAGCTGCTGGCCTGCCCGGGGCTTTGTGGTGACTGAAAGATGAGGCTGTAGTGTGTTATTTCGGCGTTTTATAGCTATATACGTATGTGTAAATAGATATAGATACACATTTATAGCATGTGATATGGCATATAATATATACATATGTAGCACGTCCTATAGGATATAATATATCTATAGTATATAATATAGGCTATAATACATCTATGGTATATAATATGGGATGTAATATATCTGTGGTATATAATGTAGTGTATAATATGCTATGTTCTGTGTGCAGATAGTCTCTGTAGTACTCACTAGCCCAAGAAGGTGTTTTTTTGTGGAAGGTGATTAGCCCTGAAAATGTTCCAGACTGAGTGTGTGCGGTGTGGTAGGTGAAGGACGGACTTGTGTGAGTAACAATGGAATTGTCGGGGGAATAGCTGGGATGAGGGAGAGAAACCACCCTGCTAATTATGTCAGCGCTCAGAAAACTGGGCAGGTGCTCCTGGAAGGATCAGAGCACAGGCAGCTGTTCCACGTGGCCCTTGGGAACAGCAGATCAACCAGGACTGTTAGAGAGGGGGAGAAGAATGTCTGCCTGCCAGAAAACTGCCTTTTTATCTCCTACCTTATTGTTTTTATTAATGAGTGCTTGAATGGTTGAATAATCGAGGTGTGCAGCCCTCAGCCCAGAATCTGTCATAAAATGTGTTAATTAGCCAAAAGTGAGGAACTCTCTTGTAACTCTTAGAAATTGCTCTCCATTTATTCTGCCCTTATTTCGCCTCCTGCCTGCTCACCTTGCTACCTATTTAAATACTCTTAAAACGTTTTCAGGGCAATTTACTTAGCCTCTTGTACAATATTAAATTGTAGGCAATTATTTCCTATACAACAATACAGCTTTATGAACAAAACTACTTGGAATTAGATTAGCTGCATCTGGAATTGAAAATGGAACGTTGAGAATGTCTGTGCTCCAAAAGGCACACTTGCTTTTTTTCCCTAATAGTAAGCAAAGAACGTGTGAATAGGAAAGCTATTTCTCTTTTCTTCCATACTTCAACAATAAAATAAAACAAAATAAGATTTTTTTATATCTATATATTATGCAGTAATTTATTTATTAAGAGTTCAAAGGTCTTCTACGTGAAACTGGAGGGGAAATGCAAAAGAGACTGAAGAATTAGGATGGAGTGAGACAAAAATCCCTGAACAACCCTTAAAAATTCCATGTGTTCCAGAAGTAGGTGACCAGGGTGTAGCCTGTTTACTTGCCCCACAGGCCAATTGCAGAGCATCCCTCCTTTGGCAGCACTGCCTGATCTGGCTGGTTCTAAACCGTCTGCCAGCTGCCTGAGTGAGATTTGAATAAGATTTGCATTTATATGGGGTTTTAGGTTGTGATCTGCATGTTCATGAGGCAGCCCCAGGGTTAGGCATGTTCTGACCAGGGACTGCTCTGAAGGACTGTGCTGGGGTGGCAGTTCAGACTCAGCTGCACTAGACAACTGTTGCTTTTATTTTCTTTTAAAGGTGGAGTGCAAGAATAAAGTCAAGAAAGACTACAATGGACTTCTGAAGGTGAGTTAAACATGTTATTCATTTAATTTAGTAAGGTAAGAGCAGTCAAATAGCTGCATTGCCTCTATGCTGCTGTCTGATCAGAAGAAAAAGCTATTTTAAAAATTCTGTTTCTGTAAGTGAGCAAGGATTCATTAATTCTCTTTAATGGAAATAGATGTCAGGAGTGGTTGCCTATGCACTCTTATTGCTACATCCTGCCTTAAGCATTATAATTTTTAAATTGTACACGGTCTATCTGTCCTTGCAGGAGCATAATATTGTTGATTCTTAGTTACAGTTTTGCAACATTCCTGTCTTTCATGGGCATAAGTGTGCAAAACTAGGATTTCAGGCATTACAGTGGTTAGATGTGAAAAAGTGAAATTTCAGAGCATGGCTGGATAAAGTCTCTTGGTGTGTGTTAAACCTGGATAGCAACAAGAAGGGAGAAGAAAATGCAAAACCCAGAATTTAATAGCTTCTATCTCGTGCCTCAGACTATGCCTCCACTATTTTTTTCTTTTAGTGGGAACTGGGTAACTCCACAAGGAGTTTTCCATGTCGAATAAAAATTAGCAAAAAAAAAAAGCGAAGAATAATAAATGTGCCAATAAGAAATGGCAAAAAATAAATTGCTTATGGGAAAACCAAGAGTTAGATCTTCAATAAAGAATTTAATCCTCAATTTATGTAACAGTTATGAACCCTGGCTTTGAAAAATCAACTGCAGATTTTTTTGTGTGTGTTTGTCTATCATTGGTATCTCCTGCTTTCTGAACAAACTCTTGGCATATGTTGTTCAGAAGCCCAAGTTGCTTAGCATTTTCTCTCTTAATAGGATTTTTTGGCAGCATGCTGATTTAGTAGATTTGAGAGCAAGCAGTCACACAAACTTATGGTGTTAATTTGACTTGAATTTTATTTTTTTTATATATATTTGGTTCGTTGGATTTACTTTGACTCACTTTTTGCAAAATTCACCTTGTGTCTTTTATGCTCTGAAGTGACAAATGGATGAACTTTGTGAAACATGTGCCAGGGAGATGGTTATTAACAAACAGGTTGCCAGCAGCGAAATTTTAAAGTAATAAACAGTAATTAAAGACTCCATCAAGCACTTAAATAAATGCTGTGTTAAAATTCCAGACATTTTAACAGGGTTTCTATTTTTGCCTCTTCCCTTGAACTGCTTTCATCTGTGTCTATATCCCACCTAATGTTATTAGGAGTAAACTGGCCTGCTAATACAGCTGCCCACGTGAATCTTAAGTGTTATTTGTGTACACAAGTGATCCTATACTTGGTGGGGCTTGATTTGTCATACAAAGGAAATATTGCCAGCCATGTGCATAAGTGTTTTTATAAGATTATTCCCTGGCCCACTCTTGTCCTTGGCAAGAGAGCTGTGTACCAGATTAATTCTGGCTCTGGGGGGTGAGGAAACCAGGTATGCAGGAGTGCTTTTGCTGCATGCTGTTAGTTGAGATGTAATAAAGAGTAAGACATCAACCAAATTCATGAAGAAATAGCTATTATTTTACTGTTCATAGGTCTGTTTGTTTGTGAGCTGTCTTGTTTTTGGTTGCTTTTTTTTTTGTGTGTGTTAATGCATAAAGTATATTCTTGTATCCTGATGAAGAAAGGAAATCCAGTAACTTACTGGAACTTACTGCAAGGGATTTTTTAACAATTTTGTCTTTGCAGCGTTGAAGTGACAGAAGGAAGGAAAATGGAGGCAGACACCATTTTAAGTCTTAAACAGCAACTCAAGGAGGCAGAGAATGAGAGAAGAAAGGCAGCAGAATATGGTTTGCATTTGCTGGAGTCCCAAAGTGAAGTCCAAAATCAGCTGGATCAAACACGCCGTGAACTGACTGAGAAAACTGAGGTGATGACTGTTCAAAACTCAACTTTGTTTTATTTTAACTATTTTCTGCAGGCACAGGTGTTTGAAATGCCTTTTGGAGTCTCCATTAATTTTAATAAACCTCCAGGAACTTGTACAGAGGGCTTTTTTTTCCTCTGCTTTAAGACATTGAGCATAATTGTATCTAACTGGGACAGGGTTTCATAGCTAATTATGCATCAAGTGTTCTGTACCATGTAGGACTAATTGCCTTTAATGTAAAATGAATGCTAAATGCTACAGTGATTTTGTTTCAGAGCATGTGTTTTGCCTCTGTTCAGCAATTCATTCGTGTGTGCTCTCCCTATAAGCTTTACATCATTTAAAGCTGTGAGAAGAATGTGAGCAGCAAGACTGTAAAATTGATTTCTTCTGTAGTGAAGCTTTCACATTTTTCACATACCCAGGGGTCCTGAACTTATTAGGACATTTCTTTGCAGCTCAGAAAAAAATAGTACAGTGCTGAAATACAGAAGTATTACTTAGTTGACCAGTTTTCTTCTTACTAATTGTTCAAGAAAATCACAATCAGGAAAAATCTCTTCCACTTTTCATAAAGACTTTAATTTTCAAGTTTGTTTTTGGCCAGCCCATGTTTCCTATAGAACATTTGTCTTCATTTAGCCTCTTTCTGGGTGTGCATCCATCCCTTCTCTTGGGGTAGAGATAAAATGTGTGTAGTTTTTGGTTTCTCTGTGTTTTTTCATAGCAGCTGGATGGTTGTAGCTATTCTGAAAGAGCAGGATTGCTTATTTTGGTTAGTTTACCATTGGAAAGCTTTGTGTGAGAGGCAGCTGAAGGCACAAGTGATAAGGAAGGCAGGGCAGGATCATCCTTTCCTGCTGACAACCCTGTGCTGTCAGGCTGCACCCACAGGTTGTAATCCTGTGTCAGAAGCTGGAGCCAAGAGCTTGTGTGAACCAGATCAATTAGCAACTCAGATTCCAAGGGCAGAGGGAAGGAGTTGGGTGCTTTCACTCAGTAGAATAACATCTGTGTGGGAACTGTGGTTATCCAACAGATTCTTTGGAGTCTCTGGCTCTCCTCTTTGGAGTCTGAGAGCCAAAGCAGTTCCTGTGCACACAAATTCTTTCAGAACTTTTGTTCAGAAACATCTCTGTTCTCTTCTGTACAAGTGTGCAGACATAATCTGCTTGAATTTTATCATTCTGGGGTGTGGCCAGAAGTGCACTCCTTTATCTTTGAGTTAAAGCTCTTCTCCTGTTGTATTTGAGAGCTAAGCCTGTCCTTGATAAGCTGTGTCTGGGCCACAGAGGTCAGTCTGATACGTGACAGCTTTTAGTTTTGCTCTGTTCCTTTTTTTAATTCTGGTTTGTGTTTTAAGAGTTAATTTATTTTGAAAAGAAAGAAAATATCCTGCATCTTTAGACTGGTTTGGCTTTGTTATTACCATTTCTGCTTTCAACACTCTCCTCTTTTTATTTTTTTCCTTCTCCTTAATTGCTGGCTGAACGGAAGAGTAAAATGAAGCTGCCTTTTATAATTAACAAACATGCAATCAGGCAGAGAGGGGAGCTGTTTAAAAAATCATTCTTCAGTCTGGAAGGGTTGATGGGATTTATTCCAAAACAGCAGACAATTTAACTGTCTTTTAAAACCATTGCACTCAGCTGTTCTTCAGTGGGGGAAACACTTGATGGGCTGTAACAACTTATAACATAAATTGGGTTCCATGGTGGTAGGAAAATGCCTGTAAACTCTTGCTAAATTTCTTTGTGACACCTGCAGAAAAGATGCCCACACATTTCATGTTGTGTGCAAAGAAATAAACAGTTCTATGAAGAAGAGAATATTGCACAATAATAAATCATAATTTTAGAGCAGTTGTTCTTTTTTTTTTAAAAAATGTGTAGAACTCCAACAAAAGATTGAATGAGCTACAAATATCTTGGTTTTGAGTCTGTACTTTTCCATAAATGCTTAGGGATCAATGTACTATTATGTTTAGATTTATTAATGTGCTATTTCCTTCAGAAATTTGAACAAGAGAAATACACCCTTCAGAGAGAAATTGAACTCAAGAATCGGATGTTGGAAAGCTTGCATTTTGAGTGTGATTCCCTCAAGCAGCAGCAGAACATGCAACTGGAAACACAGAAGGAACAGCTGGCCAGAGCCTTTGGGCAAGAAATCAATGACCTTAAAAACAAGGTTTGACAACTAATATGTAGCTAAAAGGTTGTTAGTAGCCTTTTAGATACTCTAAATTTAACTTATAATTGCATTCTTAACTAGTAAAATAAATAATAAGTAGTTACAACGTGTAGGAGTTTGGTTGATTTTTAACAAAGATCTGCACTGTTACTTGTTAATTAGAGGACATTTCACAGTTATCTTTAAGGGTTTATTCTTAAGTTGTGTTTCTAAGACATTTTCTGGAATTGGAATAGTCAGAAGTATTGTGCTTTTCAAGAATTTATTATAAAATGATACTGCTTGCTTGTCAACTGTTTTTAAGTTGGAGAATCTGAAAGCAGAACTGGATGAAACCCGACTCTCAGAGAAACAGCTGAGACACAAAGTGGAGCATCAGAAGGAGATAATTGCTGCCAAATCAGAAGAACTGCACATGATGTCTGAGCGTGTCCACGAGACCATGTCCTCAGAAATGCTCAACCTTCAGATCGAGCTCACTGAACTGGAAAGTGTGAAGGTGTGTGAGTAGCACTGAACCATTAGGAATGTAGGCTAATTGAAGATCAAATTTTGCACTTAGTTCATTATAAGATGTTTTGTGTGGATTGATTTATATTCAGACAACGTGCACAGCAAAAAAATAACAGCTAACTTTAATACCTTCTCTGATTCAATATAATGTTTTGTATTAAAAGTAATTACTACTGACAAATGTCTGGCTCACTTGGGCTTGCTTTTCTTCCAACTGTTTTAAATACTATTTATTTCATACTTTTTTGTTTAGGCCAATGTTGAAGAGAAGCTGAATGAGCTTCAGTACAGCAAAGAACAGCTAGAACTCATGAACAGTAACTTACAGAACCAGCTGGAGCGCCTGCACGCAGAAAAGGAAGAGAGGGAGAAAGAAGTTGTTTCTTACTGTAATGCATTAGAGGTATTCTCTTAGTTTTATAGGACTTTGGCAGATAAGCCCCAAATAGCACAAGTTGTGGTGCCAGCTTTTTGGTGAAATTAGAGTTTTGAGGAGTTCTGAGGAGGGAGAGGAAAGAGAAGGGTGTTGGCTGATGGTGTTTGGTGTTGCCTGTTGGTAGATGCTCTGTCTTGGGGTTGTTTTGGGGCAGGCTGTGTAAGGAGAGCTGCCCAGCACTGTTCTGCCTCTTAGTGACCTTCCCCCAACTCACTGCCACAATTCTTGTTTTGATTTCAAGTTTCTGGGAAAACTTGTGTTGGAGGGTAGAGGCTTTGTGACTGACTAACACAGCAAGGCCTGTGGTCTCCATACCACTAATCCAGTCAACAAACAGCAAACCCTCAAAGGTTTTTAGTTGTGTTCCTGTCATGAAGAACAGTGGAATACTAAAATAAAATAATTTCATTTTAGTGAAATGAAATTATCTTGTCTTAGTGACTAGAACTGTATGTACATTAAAGTACTGCAGTACAATACAATCTGTGCTAAAGCATAGGAAATTAGAGTTAAAACCATCTGATTAAATTCATGTATGCAGAGCATCAGATGCCTGAATGATTAATATCCTCTCTGCTTTAATCTAGAAAGCTCGTGAAGCCAATCAGGAGCTTCAGGTTCAGCTGGATCGTGCAGTGCAACAATCTTTGGACCCTACAAGTAAAGGCAATTCTCTCTTTGCTGAGGTACAGTTATACCATAGATACCTGAGAAGAAAATACTTATGTTTTCTTTGTTATACTGTATTGAAAATATTAGAGTGTTTGTACCTGATCTGGCCAGCACATATCTCTGTTCCTCAGATATGACTTCAGTGTTGATCTGACATATGGAAAATCATTTTTATGCTCTCCAAAGTTAAGGAGTTACTAAAATGAATGAACTCACTTAAAGTTACCTGGCTGTCAAGTCAAAAGTTGTGAGTGAGGGCTCATGACTGTTCTGTGTGCAGATCTTGACTCTAAGTAGTTTTGTTCAGCTGGTAAAGCCTTCTTTAATGTACAAGACAAGTATGTGAAATACTAAAAGATGCTGATAAAAACTGTCTTACAAACATGCTGAAAATGTCAGGATGTTTGAGCATTTGGGAGGGTTCTTGAATTGGTTTTGCAGTAAGAGTTGAGCTGCTCTTAAATGCATAGGGAGGTATTTTGGTGCACAGTTCATTTTCTTTTAAACTGTTCTGATGCCAGTGAACAAAACTATTCTGCAGCAACACTGAAGCATATGAAATGGTACTTTATTTTGATATCAAAAGAACAAAAGACAAATCTGTTGCACTTCAGCAGCTATAGCACTTCTATTACAGGGGGATTATCAACAGCCTGTATTTTCAAGTACTGTTGCTGCAAAAGCAGTATTTGCAGACTGAAGACTCATTGCTAGGCAACATGTCCATGTAAAACTCCTCAACCAAGTGAGAACAAGTGTTATAACTTCCCAGTAATAACTGTTCACAATATTCTGTAGGTGGAGGACCGTAGGGCAGAAATGGAACGGCAGCTGATCAGTGTGAAAGTAAAATATCAGTCCCTCCAAAAACAGCATGCATTCACTAGAGAACAGTTGCAGAGAATGAAGGTATGACCATTACTGTAATGCTCCAGGTGTCCTTGGGCACTGCTCCAGTGCACAGCCTGGGGGATTTGTTACCTTTAAAATATGGTACAGTGGTCTGGGGGGAGGGAAATGGGAATAAAAACAAGTGAGACGTTGTTGTGCTGTTTGACTTCTACTGTTCATCAGCATTTTTGTTTTGCTTCTACTGCTCCTGCTTTATCCTAGACCTCCACGTTGCACTGAAGGCACCTCGTTTGCTTACTTTGGCAGTAGTTGTTTAATGGATAAAAGTAAAACTCAACTCCTGTCAGTCAAACTACCATTCAGTTTGTCTTGGTAATTGTTTTTTCTTGTCTAGTCCTTGTACTACATGAATCATGTATTTGTGCATTGACTGTCATTGTCAGGAATGAATGTCAAGAGAAGGACAGGCTTTTACTCCCATCACACTGTGGGTTTTGGTTTCTGGTTCTTTTGCCCTCAGGGTTGCTTTCTTTTTTTTGCCCTTTTTTTTTCTCTGCTTTTCCCTATTTTTGGTGCAAGAATAAGTCATAACTTTTGCCATACCTATTTAATTTAGACTACACTGTTATAGGATGGGAGCCTGTTGGTTAATGTTGAGAACTAATTGGCAGAAGCTGACTTAAAAGATACTGGCAGAGTTGCCAGCTGTTTTCATGTTGGAATTCTGATTTTTTTCCAATACTGAAGTGGATCCTTTCATTTTGATCAAGTACTTGATCATGAAGTTTGAGGAGAGTGCTTACAAATTGAGATTGATGATCATAAGTTGCACTGAAAGTACAGGTTTGTGTTCCCCAGCTGTTGTGGAGGAGGTTGAAAATAGTTGAAACAGCATTCTTAAAGGAGAAGGCAAAAACCTACAGATACAGCAAAGATTTGAGTGAGCAAAGTCATTGGGTAGGATCAGTTTGTTCAGAAATTTTCTCCTTGTAATATGAGGGTAGGTCAGTCCTACTGGTTCAATGTATAAGAAACATGCCTAATACTGAAGACTTCCACCAAAAATGGAGGCAAACTGGTATCCCTGTTCTACTGCTTAATGCTTTTATTTGGAATTTCGATTTGTACTCATAACATTTCTTCTGATATCAGCACTGGAAATAAGTAGTTTGTTAGGACAGCTGTTCTGCTTAAGCTGCCATCCTAGATCCCTGTTAGCCTCCTCTCTGCACTGTGCTGCTGTGTGTTAAAGCTCAGTCTGTGCTTATCTCCCCACTCACAGCTGATTCCTGCAATGGAGGTAACTTGCTGCAGCTTTAGTTGTCAGAATGTCTCTGTGTGGTACTTGCTGGTGACTCCTGAAGATCTGAGTCCTGAACAGAAAGTCCACAGCACTCCTGTGAAAGTTCTACCACAGCCCAGAGTACCCCTTCCAGTTTCTTAATGTCCCTGTTCTTTGTTTTTATGTAGATCAACTGCAACTTGTAATTCTGATAGCAAGAGGCCTTTTGAGTCAAAGGGGGAAGATGAGGTGTCTGTGACTGGGAACTGTAAGATAATTTTAGTCAACCAGTGTTGGGGAGGGGTAAAATTTTGCCTCCCTTATGTTCTGTAGAAGCTGTGAGATAACTTAATCTTTCTGGAGCTCCAGTTTGTGTACAGAACATCAAAACCCTGTAGCTGATACAGGAGATTGCATAGGGTAAATGCTCTCCTCTCACTTTCTCCCTCAATCTGTAGTCTTAATTTTTTCCCTTGATCCTCTCCCTGTGATTTCTCCCAGTGTCCCACAGTGTTACCTTATCCATACTGACTATATTGATAAAAATGCCTCAGTGTTCACCAACACCCTGTGAAGTCTTTTAATGTCTTGTTTTTCATATTGTTTCCCCTGTTGTTTAAATGTCTGATGTATCCCTTGTAACTCAATGTGTTAAGACCCTTGTAAACATGACATTAATATATTAACACCCTCAGAAAACTTTGCTCTAAGTGCAAAATTGTGATAAACTTCTCCTTTGTAATGACAGAGGATGTTCTTTTGCTTGAAAAGATGTGTTCCACTGGAGGAGCAGAAAAAGCTGAAATTCTTGGGTTAATATTGCAGAAGGCAAACATGGTGGTGTTATACCTCAGAATCAGAAGTGGGGGGAAAAAGGGATTGAAATTTGTGGGTTTTCCCGAGTGAGAAGTTTTCAAGATTCATTTTAGCTCTGATAAATAAGCCTGGGCTGTAGTTGGGTTCTAGCTGACTGGGTGTTTATGGTTTGAATGTGGAATGTTGTGTGTCCTTGACAGTGCATTTACAGGTTCTTTAGTCAGTACAGAGGAGGGTGTGACACTCAGGACTGAGCTGTTCAGGGAGTTTTCAGCTCTCCTGAGGACTTTCAGTGTCAGTCTATGGTGATAATTGCTAAGATTGTTATGAAGGCTGAGTTTAAGCATCCAGTGCACTTCTATATTCAGGATTAGAATTACAAGGTTTGAGTACCTGAACAGTTCTGGGCAAGAGGCTGAGACTTTCAGTCACTAATCCCAGTACTTGTTGTAAAGATTTATTTTGTTCCCTTTTTTTTCCAGCTGCAAATGGCTACACTGCTGCAGATGAAAGGCTCTCAGGCAGAATTTGATCAGCTGGAACGTTTACAGGCCATGTTAGAGCAAAAGAATGGGGAAATAGAAGATCTGCTGATGAAAGTGAGGCAGCTGGAAAAATTTAAGGTATGTGGTTTGTAACTAAGTAGAAAATCCTAAATGGAAGCTAAAACATGAGAACAAGAATTACGAAAACTGGTTTGAAAAGGGATCTCAAAGCTACTCATACCTTTATTTGACCCCAGTTGTGTTTTACAGTTGGGGAATATATACTCCTCAAGTTCAGAGAAGCAGAAAATTCAAGACCTGGGTTGAAGAAACAATTTTTTTGTGGGTTCCTATGTATAGCACCTTCATATCTTAGTTACTTGTAGCATTCAAATCCTATTACTTGGTCAAAGTTCACTGAGCTGTGACATCTGACTTTTCTCTTGGAAGGTGTAACCATTTCACACTTTTACTGTTTGTACTTAGGCTTTGGTATTTTTTAGTGTCTCAGCTCTATTGAATTTCCTGGATATTTATTTTTTAATGTGTCTTAACTTTACAGTTGAACCCTGCTCTTCTCTAACCAAGCTGAATTATTTAATCATCCTTGTAAAGCAATTTTTTTCAGTCCTCTTAGACAACTTGGTACTATCTTGCCAGTATTGACAGGTGAGAAGTACTTGAGGACCCTGGGTCACTAGTGTAATGTTACTGATGTTTATGTGTTTACAGAGAGCAGCCTCTTTTAATTCTTGCACTTCTGGACTCGTTTGGCCCTTTCTTATCACAGCTTTGGAGTGTAAACTGGGGTGTATTAGCTTGTGCAGTAGGATTATGCTTTCCAGGATAGCCTCCTCTCTTCTGTATTTAACCCAAGTGGTGTAAAGCCAAGCTTAACCCATTTTAGCAAGCAATTGAGGAAGCCTGATTGTTTTACCAGTTTTCTCATTTACGAGCTTTATTTCTGTCTCTAGGCCATAAATAAGTGGTGTCAGGAAACCAAATACTTGATTCCAATAACCAACCCAAAGTATCTGCAGTCAGTGACTGACTGGGAGGTCTGTAGGACACACTCTTTAGTCTGGTTGCTGCTGCTTCAGAAAAAAACCACACAACAAAAACCCCAGTGTCACATGTTGCTGCATTTATGGCATCTTTATTATTAACTAACTCCCTCATCTGAAATATGTAATTGATTTTGAGATTAACTGTTGATTAGCATGGCTTGTATTCCTTTGGGGTCCAGCTACTGAAGCCTAGAAATAAATGGTGGAAAAAAACCCCATGTGTGTTAACTAAATATCCTGTATTTTCAAGTATAAAGCAAGTTCTGCTATTTGAAAGTGCTATTTGAAAGCCTTCTGCAGTTGAGATAACTTGCTTTTTTATTTTTTTTCAGTGAATGGGAGAGAACTGTCAGTTTTAGTGCTATTTGACATTTGTAACAAATGGGGAGGTACTCAGAGCAACTGAGTTATCTTCTGTGTTTAAATCCCTGTATGATGAGGCTTCCATAGAAATGCATGGAAAATGTCACTTAAGGACCAAGCTAGTGTGCTTCTGAAAGGTCACTGCTTGACAACCTGACATTTCTTTATTTATCAGACTTTATATGAGAATATGGAAGAATCCAAACCTGGGAGTAGCAAAAAAGGAGGCGACTCTGAGGATGAGTACTATGCAGATTTACTGAAAATTAAACTTGACAACTCCAAGTAAGTACTTACAGTCTGAGCCGTAGAAGTTGGTTGTAGCTGGGTTATCTTGTAGGTACTTGCTTTTATTCTCCCTTTTTTGTTACTGTTTGTATGCACTGACTGTAAATACAGACATACTCCTTGCTGTATTTTCTAATTCATTATAGGAAGGAGAGTTTTCTGTTTGGAGTTCAATTTACTGTTTTAAAAGAGAGCAGCAGAACTGTTGTATCTTGTTGCTTTCTTCCACGCTCCTAGATACAGGACAATTGAGAACTTTAATAAATTAAAACTTAATCTGTATGAGATTCTTAGTCTATAGGCCGTATATATTTATTTCCCTTATCAAAGGAAACAGATAATAACACTTAAAATGCTTTATTGGACTATCTAGTTGTGTTCTTTGACTAGTGAATTCCATATTGATTAATTAGCAAGTTCATAGTGTTTGGCCTCTGACTGTTTTTAAGCCCTCAGATCCAAGTGTATAAATACAAATTTGCCATGAAGTTGCTGTGTACTGAGTTGACTTTACACCTGCTGCCTTACTTAAAAAAAAAAAAAAAACAAAGCAAACCAAGTCTGACTTTATAATTTTCCTCCCACCCCAGCAAGGAAACTGAAACATTGAAAAATGAACTCTCCTTGCAAAAAATGAAAGCTCTGTATGAGAGCCAAAGGGTCCTGGAATTTGAAAGGAAGCTCTTTACCAGTGAGAGGCAGTTGCAGACATGTCAGAGTGAGAATATGAGCTTGAGAGTTATGCTGGACGAGCTGAAAATGAAATATGAACCTGAAGGTAAATACAACTTTTCCACTTGGGGGGGGGGAAAGTAAATAGCTGATCTTCTGCACCTTCACAAATGGGATGACATCAAACAGGAAGACATTGCTTTAGTTCCAGATGTAAACTTTAAATGGCTGCCTTTTTGATAATAACCAGGTCCAAAACCTGCTGAACTGAAAGAGGAAAAGCCCTGCTTTGCTCAAGGACCTCCCTTCAATGTGTCCTAACAGTGACTTCAGAAGACTAAAGAGTGCAGATGAGTGTTCAGGGGCTTTATGGAGCAGAGCTGGACAACCACAGTCAAGTGGGTGGGAACAGATGCTCAGGAGGTGCTTTTCATAACAGTAGCAGCATCTTTGTGTTGATGAGAAGCCTCAGTTTTCTGAATGCAGCTGGCAGGAGCTTTGTGATAAACTGCAAAGCATTTAGAGGAGAAACTGTTCAGTAGCTCAAGTTAATATGGTTTAAATTTTGACAGCAGAGGCCCTCCTGAAAAACAGCTGATAGCTGAGTATGTGCAAAATAAGGGAGCTGGAGACTGTGGAGGAAGATGATTCTATTTAAGCTGAAAAAGGGCAGGTTTAGATCAGATGTTAGGAAGAAATTCTTCCCTGGGAGGGTGGGGAGGCCCTGGCACAGGTTGCCCAGAGAAGCTGTGGCTGCCCCATCCCTGGAAGTGTCTAAGGCCAGGTTGGATGGGGCTTGGAGCAACCTGGGCTAGTGGAAGGTGTCCCTGCCCATGGCAGGGGGTGGAACCAGATGAGCTTTAAGGTCCCTCCCAGACCAAACCACTTTGGGATTCTATGCATGGAGTGAGTTGGTTTTGTACTTTTCCATACCCAAAGGATTTGACTTTGAAATCCTGGTTGTGAAAGCTTACCTCAGCAACCTGTAGTTCAGAGCATCTAATTAAAGGTCTTGGTGAAAAGGTAGAGTGGATGATGTCTCTTTTTTTTCAAGCTGGCTTCTGTTGGGCTTATTAGACTATATGAAGGGACATTCTTTAAGGGATCTAAGTTGTCTATTAAAAATTATTGCATGATCTTTAGTCATGTGAAATGTTTTTTTTTAGTTCTATTATGAACATGTTGGTGGACAGATTAACTCCAGCTTTGCTTCTGTACAAAAAGTATATTCCTTTTTCTCCTTAGAATTACCTAGAGGCTCTAAAGTTAAAAAGAAGAGGGAGAGGATTCCAGTGGACACTACTTGTGAATACTTGGACAGCAAAAGTACTCCAGTAAGAGAAGGTGCTCTCACTCAATTGCCAAGTAAGGAAGGAAAAAAGATAACTGCCAAGTACTTGGAGCAGAGTGGTGCTTCTCCACTAAGACAGGCTTTCCCAGCATCCCCGTTCCACACAGCTCTGCAAGCCAAGAGGAACACAGTGGAGCCTGAAAGGGAGAAGAAGAGAGTGAAATTTCTAGAAGACAACCACGAGGCCTTTTCTTCCAACAGCAGAAGTGGAAATAATTCCTTGACTTCAGCTGCCCTCAGGTCAGTGTCAGCTTCTGTCTCTGCTCAAGGCAATCAGCACAGACCTGCATCTCTTTTCTTTCGCTGCATGAACTTTGCTATCCAGTTCTTTATCTATTTCCTCAGTGTTGCATGCCGGGTCATTCCTCAGCTCCAGCTGCCTACATTGAACCTCTCAATACCTTTTAGGAGGACTAAAGTGGTGACTAATAAAAAAGACTCTTGAAACTGTAACTAAAATAACCTTGCCATTACTTGAAGACAGGTAGCTTGACAGCTCGCTTGGTTTGCTCCAACCTCAGAGACTTCTTGTTTTCTTGGTCTCTTCCAAACTGCCACACACCTGTTACACCTCAAGGTAACAAAGGCAATAGGTATCATGCTTCAGTTTGATACCTAATTTCAGCCCTCATCAACTTGCAGATTTAGCTAAAAGCCTAAAAATTATTTAAAGTCGTTCTTAACCTGAGTGCTGTTAACAAAACTGGCATCGTACAAGATCACAGAGAATTAATCAGCTGTTTGTGTTGTCAGACAAATGACTTGCATAGTCTGGATGCATGATAGCTGGAAAGACAACTGCCAAATTAACATCACATTTTTGCCCTGAACTGAGAATTTAAGTTACTTTTTGCTAGATGGTAAAGTAACTGAGAACAGTCATTATCTCCAACTTTTTTATCTTGGTTAAAAGAACGCTGATTTCTATTTTCTACTTTTCCAGTGAATGCTTTTTGTATTCTGTTCATAATCTTTGTAAACACGTTTGTTTGGGGGGAGAAAAAAGTCTGGGCTTGCCTAGATGCTTTGAGCTTACAAGTTGCTGATGTCTGCTAGAAGAAGTAACTTAGTGAGTCTAAAATGACAGCAGCTCTGAAGATGGAGGAAGGCCTAACCCATGGAAACCTGCACAGTGTAGCCAGAGCTAATGGCATTCAGAAGTAATTGGCTTGATCCTTTGACTCTTAGATCAATTAGTCAAGGTTGCATGGGTGTGATTAACAGACTTAAAGTAGCCAAAGGTTGCAATCTTCTGAAACAGCCTGGAAAAAATATGGCAGGAGCAGCTGTTTGAGCAGCTGTGTCAAAATGTGCAGGGACTGTCAGTGAGGAGGGAAGATCAGGGAGGTCAGATGTGGGTGGTGAAAGTGGAGAGGAAAGATGGGATAACTGAGTGATAGTGGTGTGTTTTGACACGTGCAGGAACAGGTAGCATGGAACCTGGTAGGAAACATTTCACTGATTTCCTCATATTCCTTTTGGAAAGGAAGGTACAGTGTCTGCCAACAGGAAGTTGTTGCAAACAGTTTATGTGAAGTGAAGGGCTGAACTTACGAGAGAGGGGGTGATTATTTGAATAATCATGGAGAGGGTTTGAGTGGAAATTATTTATGAAGTTGATGTTTGAAAGCAGAGTGCATAGAAAAAATGGAAGAGGAAGATGAAGCCATAGCTCAGAGGGAGGTTTCTAATCTTGCACCTCTTGCTGTTGGTTCAAATAAGGAACAAGACATAAATCAATAACTTTTAAAAAATAAAAACCACCAACACAATTAAAAAACTGCCACAAAACTCCATATTAGCTGTTTTCAATGATGGTATGAGCCTGGTAAGGGCAAATCCAGACAGGAAGTTCTGTTTGTTTCTGATGGTGTTAATGAACTACTAAATCCCCAAGTCATGATACTCTTAATATGACATTGAGGGTTTACTTAACCCTGATCTGCTATGATTTATTATGAAATAGGAAGTCATGATCAAGTCTCAGTATTTGAGAAGTTGGATTTCTAAAGACTAAAGGAGTCTCTGGACTGTTCTGAAATGGATATGGCCAAACCCTAGGCACAAAATCTATTGGCAACTTGAGTGTGGACCTGAAAATGGAGACTTTGGGGGAAAAATAATGGTGGATGGTAATAATAATACTAAATAATTGTCAGCATTTGAACTTGTGTTAAATAAAATATGATGTTCCAGCTGAAAAGGCTGTCGTGGCCTCTGGGGGTTGGTTTTGTGACTGGAATAGTTTCTGTGCAGTAATTAGTTTAGCTCTGTCATTATTGGTGCATGAAATGTGGCACTGAAAAGAACCACTGTAACTGGGAAAGGGCTGCAGACCTCATTTCTGGAAAGTGGGGTTTGGGAAGCTTTGTCACCTGGGCTCAGGAGGTGGTGAAGTGGTCAGGAGTGATCTGTGTGTACTTGTGTGGGTGACAAACTCCCTCCTTTGAAGACACTTTCTTGCTAAGGTCATTTAGCAAGGTACAGGTACATCACTTCAGCCTGTCAGCACATGGATCTGCACAACATGTCCGTGTCCTTACAGAATCTAAAGTACACATTGGAGTAACTTATTAGGTGATGGGGCTGATTTGGTTGTGGTATGAGTGTGTTGAGACTAAAGATTTAAATATTAAAGTGACTATTATTAATTATCAGTTGCTGCTGAAATTCAGGCACTGCAAAGGCTGTGCAGTGCTATCTTTTGTTGGACCACCTGGTCAATAAAAAGATACATTTCTGTATCGAAATGCTTTTCTTCCCTTCTGAAACTGAAACAGCAAATTCCAGCCCTTGCTGCACAACTTAGTTTGCATTTAGATTTGAAGTTGTTTGCTTTAGTTTGATCTAAAGAAGAGCTTGTGTGCCTGAGAGCCTATTTGCTCCCTTAAATTATTTAGTTGGATTACATACACCAAATCTACTTCACATGCCTGCAGCCATTTGGCCCAGCAGGAGATCTGGATACTAATAATCTCTTTGGGGTTTTAGGCAAGCACAGCTTCACCTGATGAGACAGTTCATCTGCCTTAAATGGGTAGAGCTCCAGTTATAACTCAGTTTTGGAGTCTGCCCAGTCACAGCTTGATAGAATCATGTCATAGCTTGGTCTTTTTAAAGGTGGAGGTGTTTAAGTGGTGCCTGTTGTTCCTGATCCATCCGTTTCCCTGTGCTGACACTTGGTGATCCATTGTGGTGCTCTAAGGGATGGGCTGAGAGCTGTGGTGGGTCCCACACTCCCACCCAGCTGCTTTCACTCCCTCTCTTCCACAGTTCAAAGGAGAACATTAGATGGAAAAAGCTTGTGGGGAGAGATAAAGATGACAGGGATCCACTGATCCTAGGCAAACCAGACTAGGGGAAGGTTAACTGGCCAATTAAAAGCAGTGGGACAATGAGAGAGAAAGAAAACTGCCTCCCCCCTGTGACCCAGCCCTTCCTCCCAGACTCAGCTTCATTCTTGGCTTCCATCTCCTCCTCACAAGAGGCACAGAGTGAATTTGGTTGCCAGAGTTACATCATACACTGACAGAATTGCCTAATGCTGTAAAAGGGCAGTATTTTGTATAAATCCTGTGGTGCTGCTTTGGAACGTAACCTAAGTGAATTTGGTTTTATTTGGTCTTTTGGTTTGTTTGAGTCCTCTCTGTACTTTTTTAGGCAATCCTGGGTGGCAATTTTGGCTGTTAGAGTAGTGGTTTTGGTGCCCTTGGGCAGAGGTTGTTTTAAAGCAGAAGAGTGGAGGGACAAAGGAAGGGAATCTGCCACAGGACCAGATGGACAGAACTGCCCATCCCTAATTCCTGCTCTCTGGGAGGCAAAGACTGCCCTGCAGGTGAAGTGCAAACCACAGAATCATTACTGGGAATTACACAGGGAAGAAAAAAGTGTGTTCTGTCTTGCTTCTACTTTTGACTAATTTAAAATGTGAGGCAGCCTGGGGGAAGGTGACCACAAACAGAAGGTTGTCAGCCATGAGAATGACCTGGTGGAGCAAACACTGACCCAGGGCAGGGGCACAGCAAAGCCTGTTTCTTGTTAGTGTGAGACAGTGCTTATAGGGATTAATACTACTTGCAATGCATAATAGTTTGATTTTAGTTTGAATCTGTAGCTAAATTTCCCCAAACTGTTTTGTTACAGCTCCTTTCACAGTCCTCATGTTGAGCTGCAGGTCTGTATTGCAAATAAATCCCTAACAACTGGGTAGCAGCTCTTTTTGTTTGGGAAGCCATCATTGAAATCAGCTATCAGGGGCTGTGGTTGCTCTTGAGACCACTAGAAATCCACAAGGTCACTAGAGAATTGCTTTAAGGTATGTGGTGATGAGGGAGCATAGGTTTGTGTTGGTATATAAAGCCATGTTTAATTTGGAACTTCATTTTTCGTGATTATTTTCACAACAAAAATTATGTGGAACAGTCTGTGGGTGATTTGGTTGGATAAAATACTGTTATTTATCAATTGTTCTATTGGCATGTTTGCATGTTCATTAAGTTAAAAATGAGATTTAGACATCTGAACACAATGTTTCGATTTCAGAATTACTTGTCTCTTTGCCAGCATTGAGGCAGTTGTGCCCCCATTTACATTCACAGCAACATTAAAACATGTCAGTGGGCAAATGATGCAATTTAGAGCCTGAAAATAAATTTTCCTGCAGCAACCTAAGATATTCAGGCATTAAAATAAAAGCAATAGTAGTACAGAACTAGGTGGAAACTAATAGAGTGCTCTAAGGGTAGTCTTTTTGGTGGTGTAGAAGAAGGAAACTTGACTTCAGCATATTTGTATTAAGTTGTTGGGACTTGGAGGGGATTTGATCTCCTTTGTGCATGGCACAGTCACTGGTGTTTTTGAAGGCTGATCCCAAACAGAAAACACACTCAGGAACCTTTTTTACCCAACATTTCAGCAGATGAGGTGTGTGGGGGAGGCTTTAAGTGATGAAATGTGATTAGGACTGATATAAAAATGCTCTGTTTCAGTCTCATTTTCTCTTTAAACCCTGCTTGCTCTGTCTTTGCCTATGGATGGTCTTCCATGCCAGTTGGCTTCTTGACTCTGCCTAAAACTCTCACTTTTGTCCTGTTTCATATAAACTAAATGTGTATTTAGAATGGTTGCTTTGCCTGTAGGTTAACAGCTGAATCCAGATCTGAATCTACAGAAGAAGATAAGAAAGAAAATAAAATCACGGCGGAGAAGAAAACAAAAAAGACAAAATATACAACCTTGTATGTACCTTCCAAGAAAACCCCTGAAACACAGTGTGCTCAGCAATAAAACTTACACTTCTGGAAGGTACCTGGACAATTTGGAGTCCTGCTTCAGCAGGAAATACTGAGTAAGCTTGTCACACCTCAGTGTACAGGTTCCTGACTTAGGTATTGATCTGCCTTGTGTTCTGAAGAGTATGAGGGGGTTAATGAGAGCTGCACTTTGATAACTTCCCAGAGGGCACTGGTGGAGTTCCCTTCACTGGGACCTCAAGTGTTGCCTTGTCTTGACTCTTGGTGAAGTCCCTAAATGTGCTGTTGTGGAGGAGAAGCACTTGCTGCCCTGGTTTTATTGTATGGCAGGACAGGGGCAACCCTGAGCAAGACAGACTGGACAGTGTTGTTGATGGAGAACTTGGCTAAGTCAGGTTTTCCTGAATTTCTTCCACTTCCTGGATTCAGAATTCTTAATGTTTTTTCCTCCTAATGATGTACCTTTTCAACTTTCAGGCTGACCTGATGGCAAAGGTGAACTGAATGTTTTTATGTGTTTTGTTGGTCAGTATTCACTTGAAACTCTGACTTCTTGTATTTGTACTAATAATTAAAATAAAGGTTTATTTCTCTTTCTTTATAAAATGTAGTCTGTATTGCATTTGAGAAGAAACATGTATCTACTTTTTGAATGAAAGGCAACGTCTTTTGTAGAAATTGTTTAAAAAAATCAATAAATGCTAAGAAAGTATAATGCAGGTGCTGTGTGTTGTCATGCTTTTAGGACACAATTTTGTAACATTCTGAAGGTCCTGCAAAATAATTCTGAGGAGAGCTTTTAAGCTTGTTTCATTGATTTTTTTTTTTTTTTGAGCATTTATATGGAAATTTGAGTAATTCTTTGAGTCATACTGCAGTTTAAGCTCCCTCTGGTGAATGGATTAGCCACTGTTTAGGTAAAAGGTTCTTAGTTAAGATGAAAGTTCTGTAGGACTTCTTTTAAATCCATCAGGGAAAAACAATTCACTGGGGAACAATCTTGCCAACCCACTGGCTTGGTCACAGTTGTGCCAGGTCAGAAGTGATGCCCTGGGGTTGTGTGAGCTGTGACTGTGCACAGGGGTGGCTTTAGCTCATCACTCACCTCACCCAAAACAACTGTAAGACTGAGTCACAGCCAAGTGACTAAAGAGGTGGGAAAGTCACTTAAATGACCACTTATGGCTTCTCCCTTTCCAGTGTGGAACTAACTCATCATCAGACCATTTCTACACAGGGAGGTTTAGGCACAGCCTGGTGGCTGCTGCTGATCAAAATAATCAGAAATCCATGTGTCATACAAGTTAATTGTATCACCATTAACCTAAGGAATTTGCTATGCATCCAAATTCTTCAGTTGGTTATTGAGTCTTGATAAGACAATATCTTCTTGTTATCTCTTAAGATATTCCATGACATTACTGGAAACAAATGTATATTCATGAAATAGTTCTTACTCTTCTTGATTTGACTGCACATGTGAACTTAAATGCTGCTGTGTTGAAGAAATCCTGTTTTTCCTGCTACAAAACGTTAGAGGAAAACTTTTTTTTTTTAATGCAAATGGTGAAAGTTACCTTTGTTTATTGTTGCTGTGACACAAATAGCATAAAACAACTGCAGTACATGATTGTTCTACTTAAAGGAAAACCTCAGGTAAGCTGACATTAGATGATGTGCTTTAAATGGGAGTACTGAGCTGTAGATTGTCTAGTAAGACAGTTAATTATATGTTAAGTTATGTTAATTGTATGTTGAGTTATAGTTAATTATATTTTGAGCTACTTGGCAATATGGCATTACTAATTTTTTTTTCTAAATGGAAATACCTTGTTAATTAATGCTACAAACAAAATCCCAATCAGTGACATCCCAGTTCTCTCTTACCCTCAGGAACTGCTTCACCTCCAGTGCTGGAGTTTCCTTGGAGTGTATAAGTTTTTCATCTTATGCAATATTTGTGTGCATCTCTTGCACAACTACAGCAGGTGGGAGAACGTGTCTGGCATTCAGGCTTTGGTTTGGCCATGATATACTTAAGGTATTGTGCCTGAGAGTCCTTTGTGCATTGTCTCTTTTGGTTCTGTTGTGTCACAGCAGTTGCTTTTTTTGCAGCTGCTCACAGATCTTGGCTTGGAACAGAATTCAGAGGCAGTTAAATGCAACTTCTGTGTTCTGCTCAAGTTCTCCTGTATGATGGAAATTAGCACAGCTAAAATTGGCTAATTATAAAGTCAGCATCTTAAAAGATCTTGTTTTCTGGAACCAAGAGCAATGTTAAAGGAAGCAAGAATTGTCTCCCTTCCTCTGCCTGCCCCCCAGCCCCCAAAAGGGAAGTTCTACCTGTGAACTCCCTGGACAGAGAGTTTCATCTTTTGGGGAAGCCAGGAATTTTCTGCTTTCCTTAAAAGACTTCCTGTCTGAAAAAAAAGACTTAAGGAAAAAATGATGAGGTATGTGAAGGTGATGAATCTGTCCACTGTTTTCTGTGGAATATTAATGTGGAATGGTAACTACATAAATAAACCAACTTGGAACAAAAGCCCCCACTGACAGAGAGTGTAACAATTATCCACCTTAATTCTCTAGACTAATGTTGGGATTTGTCCTCTGGGGTAAGAACAGGATTTTAGGGTTACTGTGCATGCTTTGCTCTGGGTGCACTTTCCTCTTGCAGCTAGAAAAGGATTTTGTTCCTCAGTCCATTTCTTAGGAGCTACAGCTTGGATTTTTCCGCCGCAGTCAGACGGGGTTGTCTGAGCCCGTGGAGATGAAGCAGCAGCAGGTTCTGGTTGAGGAGTTGCAAAAGCATCATGGTGAAAGTTTCAGGGGAGGAAGTCAGAGCAGATGTGTGCAATGCTGAGCTGGGCCTGGGGAAGGGATGGCACGTGGGAAGCAGCGATGCCTGAGGGAGTTTGGGTCCTCAAATTGACCTTTGTGGGGAGCTGGGAGGGTGTGAGGGGGGATGTGAGCTCTGCACAGAGCCCAGTCCTTGGGCATGTGCTGAGCTCTGCACAGTCACAGCCAGGCAGCAGCAAAGTGTTACCAACTGGATCCCAGCTTGAAGGTGAAATTCCTGTATTTTAGATAATTTATTTTCAAAAGATAGTGGTATCAACTAGGTTTGGTAGATCTACATGAGGAAGCATGTTTGCAAGTAAGTGGTAGAAAGGATTTCCTCAGCACTGTTGTATTACAGGTAAACACCATAAGGAAGAGAGGTGTAGAACAAGAAAATAATAACACATCATCCTTTAGGCCAAATAGGAAATGGGAAGAGAGGATTTGCTGCAGCAGGGATTGGGAGGAGTAAGGATGATAGTTCTCACTGGTTAGGAAGCTATTGCTCAAACCCCATAATGTAAACTAAAAGATGAAATGGTTCAGCCTCGACATATTTTTTTAACAGAATAACAATATAAAATGGATGTTCCACGGAGGGGAAAGATTTAGAACCCATAGATGGAGCTTGTTGTCTGTAAATGGAGATAATTGGTGTTGCTCAGAATTTAACCCACTTTAGTTAATGTAACATGAATTTCAATGTTATTTTAGGGGAGAGGAACAAGCTAAACCCTTTTGCTAAGCTAGTATGTAGACATGGTGAAGATTAGGGCAATTCAAGCAAATCTGGTGAAGTTTAAAGTGATTTTCCTCCAGAAATATGTATCAGAATTCCTTGTGCAATGAGATAGAGCGGCAGTCTGTGCTCCACATGATTGCTAGTTAAAACCAAGAAATAGAATGTCATGTGTTATCCAAAATATCCCGAGCAATGTAGCGTGGCAGTGTTAAACAGTTTGGATAAACAGTGATTGCGAAGTTGCAATGTAATATCCAGAGGACAGGATTGTCACATGAATTTGTTGTACTAAGCAGGAGATCAAACAAACAGTAAATCTTTGCAAGCATTTTATTTGGTTTTTTTTTAAGTCCAAACTGTAAGTAAGGAAGATGAGTGAAGGTGACATACTTGCCTTCAATTAAGTATATTGTCCTTAATCCACATTACAAACAACTTGGATTGTTTGTAATGTCCTTATGCCAGTTAGCTCATGCAGCAGCTGTAAGTATACCATAAATTGCTTTTTGCACTTTTGTCTGGACAATAAGTCTTTAGGAAAGTGCTGCTTTGTTTAGAGACTAAAGAGAAAGTCTTCAACATTTTTTCCTGCAAACATAAAATGACAGAAATAACAAACAATGGGTGCGGTTTGAAATGTGGCTTTGTCTTTGCGCTGTTTCTCTCAGGAGAGGCAGACTTGCAAAAAAAGACAAATCCTTGTTCCAGGGCAGGTTAGAAGAGAGCAGGTTTTAAGATGTTTGACCTGTGAAGTCAAACCTTTCGAGTGTGGTGTTGGTGAGGCGTTGGGAGCTGAAGGGAGCCGTGGTCAGAGGTGTCACTGCAGCCGGGCTCGCACACGTCCCCAGTTTGGGGCTGGTGCCGCCGAGCACTGCAGTGGGTTTGCTCCTTTGCTGATGTGTTACCACCAGCATCGAGCAACAGTAACACCCAGTTTGGGATTCCCCTCCCCCATGACACGGGGGACGATGTCTTGAGTTGAGAAAAGAGGAAGGAAGCTCCGAACAGCAGCAAATCTCGCAGCTGCCTCCGCCCGCTCCTCGGTGCCGGCGCTGGGAACGCGGCTCCTTCCAGGCCTGGCTTGGCCACCCACCCTCAAGGCTGCAGCCCATCAACCTTGGATTCCTTGCTGGTGGGCATCCTTTGGAGCCTCAGGGATTCATGTGTGATGGCAAGATGGCACAAGACGGAGAAGACTGGCGTGGGTACGTAACTGAGCTGCCATTTGGGTTGTGTCTCTCTGCCTCCTGAGCAGGATGTGGGCAGGTGTTTTCCCTGCTACGATGAATTAACACTTTCCACCTCACCTTGGTGGCTTCGTTGAAATGATCCATTTTGTACAAAGCTTTAATCCTTCAACCAGAATGGCAAAAAGTACACGAGTGTCAACTTTCTCAAGTAATGCAGCTCTTCCCACCTCGGTGTTTTAGAGACAGACTAAGTCGTGTGTTGTTTAATGCCCAGTAGCCAGAAATTATGGAGAACAAATGTAGGGGAAGGGGAATCCTGCAGTTGCTTCTGCAAGATTGTCACTTGTGGTTACTGTTACAGAAAAAAATCTGTATTTCAGCTGGTAAGTGGTATTTTTTGGAAGAAAAGTCATGTTCTTAATCTGAAGGATGTTAACTTGTATAAAGGGCTGAATTGCTGTTTAAAAAAAGCCTTAAAATCAGAAATCAAAGCTAAAGCATTTGAAAGATGCATACTAGTACTCTGTTATTAACCTTCTAAATTCTTCTAATTGAGATTTTTTTATTTGAAGTAGGCCATGGTGTTTTGTGATGTTCCTTAAAAACAAAAAAATCCACCCAAATGGCTTCATGAAATAAAGTAATTTGTCAAAGCATTAATAAGAGGAAAAGAATGTTTTCTTGTTAAACTTCCATGTGCTGCAGTAGCAGAATTGTGAAATGGAAACAGCCTCTTGTGGTGGCAGTTTATATTACAAAATAGAGGGTGTGTAAATATTTTCTGTTTCAGTTTTATAAATAGTAGAAAATATTTAATTTTTGCACTTGTAGTAGTCTCTGTGGTATTTGGAAAGTGCAGAAAAGGTCACTGGGAAGAACTGACACTGGATCCTGGTGGTTTTTCTTTTGCCCTGTTCTTGCTCTCCTGCTGCTCTCACCCATGAGCACACAGTGATTTCAATGGCAAAGAGAATCTGAAAGCCTCTGTCCTACTGTGTGGTAACAGTGGGAACTTGTTCCCTCTCTGCTCACCCTGAGTAAGTCCATTTCCTGAGTTAACCAAGGCTTTTGTGTAACATTAGATTATAAGACACTTTATACTTGTATGTAAAAAATCCCAGTTGCAGCAGTGCTGTGGTTTAGTCTGTCACAAAGCAGAATGGGCAAAATGGGAACAATAATCAAATGGACTTCCCAGCAAAATTAAAACACTAGTTATTAAAGTATTCATACATGTAACTTTCTAGTAGGTTGTCATCAGTAGGAACATTCTGCCTCTGCTTTTGTACAATTGCTTGAAGTTGATAGATGAGTACAAATTCAATAATCTGTACCTTATACTCAAGAGTTCCTTTTCTTAGCCAAGCTGTTGGTTTGCAGTTTGTTTTATTTTCCTTTCTCTTGGAAATTAAATGCATTCTTTCATTATATAAGTTGGTGAGAAAAGTGGGAGAATCTTTCACCCAGAATAATTAAAATAACCAACCAAACAAACCCAAACAAGAATCTGCCACCACTGGTTGTTCTGTCCTATATCATAAATCAAGTAAACTTATGCACTTAGAAATTGGCAGAAAAATAGTCTAATTGCTAAACTTTACTAACTTTATTCCATGAGTTTCATTTGGCTAATGATGCCTCAAATATGAGGTACTAACAACTATAATCACAAATGAAAAGGTTTTTAAATTTATAGTCTGTTGTAGTCGTGTCTCCTGTGTCTCAGGAAAATAAGAAATATGGGCAAACAGAGTTAACTGAGTCATAAAGTCTGTGAAAGCTTTTGGAATAATACACACTGGAAGCTTTTTGACCATATGGGGTTATCCTGTCTTAGGTGGTTTTGGAAATCTTTGGTTTTGAGCATCTGGTCACAATTCTCACGTTGAATTTTCAAGCCCTTTGTTGGAAGTGAGCCCGATGCCCTCAGGTTCTGCTGATGGGCAGAGTTTCAGTTTGAAAGTGTTGGGCCCAATGTGCTTTGGATGAGCAGTGTTGTGCTGCAGGTGATTTTTGGAAAACCACACCATCCCATGGCCATGGTAGAACCCAGCCTGTGTGCCCACTTTTGTGTTTTACTTGATTAATTGGGGTGGTCCAGGTGGCAGATATTAAACTCTGTGCTTGGAAACCACAATCCTGATTTTACACATGAAACTTGTTCTTAGTCTTGAAGCACTCCCAGCCTAAATATGTGCTATTTCTGTGGACAAGACAAGATGGAATAGTCATGGTAAAAGGTTCCTGATGGAAAGTGTTTGCTCTGTGCTCAGACCTTAAGGGAAGTTACAAACTGGTGAAATATGATGTTAGAATGCTAAATTCAAGTGTCAGATTTACTCCTGTCCTGCTGAAGCTGAAAATGGATGTTTGTCAATTTGAAGCAAAAATTGTGGAGGGTAGTGGGTGACTTCTTTGTAAGTGTAGAAAAGCTCATGCTCAGCCTGGGAGTGAAGGGCTGTGTCTGTCTTGTCTGATTTCATTTGCTGAACGCCTCTGAAAGTTATTTTACATCTCTAAACTCTAAACAGATTGAGCTGTAAGGGAGCAGAGCTTTGTTCAGGGCAGGTTGACTCCTCCATGAAATGCAACTCCTCAACCCACCAGGCTGTTCCAGCTGCTTGAGAAACAACAAATAGGTGAAGACAAAGCTGGGAAGGGAATCTTTCTATCCATGATCTTTCATTAAAATGAAAAATCACAATTAAATATCCTGTTCTTCATGAAGACTTTTAAGAAAAATGACAGTGCTGCTGTTTTATATGAACAGGTAAAAATTCAGAGACAATATCTTTTTATAACTAGTTAGGCACGTTAGAACTTCCTGGTTCTTATAATCCATGCTGGCTTTATTGTGTTTAAGAAAGAAAATAAGTAGCTCAAGTCAGCTCAAACCTCCATCTGTCCCCAAGGTTGAACATGTGAGGAAATCTGTGTTCAACTGTTGTCTGAGATAACAGTTTGTTGCCTGAGAACTGAAGAGTTCCCCTTGGATTTTCAATAAATGAAATCAGCCTCTCACCCACCCTGAGGTTTGGTACCTGTGAAATATCCATCAGAACTGTGCTCATGTTCACATTTACTCTGTGAGATCTGAGGGGGGGATCCTTAATTCAGAGCACTGGAACATAAATTTTATAGATATCTTTCCAGAAGTTAAGAAATCCTGTTGGGACTGCGTGATATTTTCACATAAGGTTTGTCAGTGGCCTTGCTGAGTGATTTCACCCTGATTTCATGAGAAAAAAGTGGCAACTGAACATAAAGAATTGATCTTTTATGAATAGTTTACTACTCATAAAAGTGGAGCTGTAATATTTAAAAAATAGAACAGGATTCTTGCTGAGGCTCTTAATTAGAAATTGTTTGAATATGCAAAACACTTCATTAGTTATTACATCCAAATCATACCTAGTAGTCCTCCTGTTACAGAAAAGTGAAATTAGGAGCTGGCTCAGCAACACTTCAGGAATTTTTTTCAAATTCAGTCTAAGTGGAAGGTAGCCAAGGAAACCAACTGGAAACATGGATTTTTACTAAAAGGTGAGTCTCAAAATGAAACGAGGTAGTGCTTGTATTTCTTATAAAGGGCAGAGCAGGGACTGCACATGAAGGGAAAACAGGCAGGAAAGACAGGTAAGATTATTAGGATAACAAATGGTTTCGGTGTTGCATGTCTGTGGGATTTTCCTTGCTTACCCTTCCCATCTTGCAGTAGCTTACAGGTTAATCATATAAATAGCCAGAACATGGGGTCTTAAAGCAAGTGAATATTGAAGAAATCTATCTTTTTGAGGGAGAAATTCTGTTACCTGGATCACTGTGATTTTTCTAGAGTGTTTTGTGTGTGAATGTTCCCAAACAAGGTACAAAGGATGATGAGTTGTTGTTGTTGTTGTTCTGCTTGTCTTTTTCTAAATTGAGGAGGACATGAAATTTCAATTACAAAATATTAACTGTTTTTTGGTGCTTGCTGAATTTATTTTTTTATAAGAACCTCAACAGTGTGACTGTTTTGATTTATTTTGTATCTTGGAATATTGAGTGAAGTGTTCTTTAGAGATTTTCATTGCTCTGCTCTGGAAAACGTGCCCAATCCCTGCGTGGTGCAATGGAACAGCTCCACAGTGTATTGAAGAGCATCCCCACCTATCTATAGGTGGGGGAATGTGTATATCATATCCAGCAGGTCTGCCTTTAAGAGATAAGCAGGAATTAAATGAAAATAGAAGTTTTCTTCAGCCCTCATCCTCACTTTTTGCCCCTGGGATGGACACTGGGAGATGTCTTCGCTCCAGCTCTGGGGGTGAGGGTGATGCACAATCACTGTCCTTACAGCAGGTCCTGTTTGGCTGGACAAGAAAGGAATTTTTGGACTTTCTGCCATAGATGGGAATTGTTTCCTTCTTCCTGAGGTACAATTCTAAGCCCACTTATGCCAGAGCAGGGTTCAGTTTGGAGAACTGTCCATGTCAGCAGCTTGACCTGGTACTTTTGCTCTTCAGCTCCTCTCCTGAAAGAGCTCAAACATGGAATCTAAGGGAGTTTTTCATTGGGCTGTTTGTTTGTTTGTCTTCTGTCATGTGTGTGCTATAAAATTACCACCGAGGTTGTGGTGAGCTCTAAAAAGACAGTTTTTATTTGCTCATTCGGGGGAAATTTACTGTGTTCTCAACTAAGTGTAAAGTCCCTCTTTAGGAGCACAGGAGTTCAGAGCATTCTCTGCCCCTTTCTGGGAGAGTCTGACAGTGTCTGTGTGCAGATCCCCTGCTCATGGGAACACCTTGGCCCGGTGCTGCCTGCTGGGGAGGGCATCTGCCAGCCAAAGCTCCCCCACTAATCTTATTGCCATGACATCAGCTGGTCCTGAGGTCAGTAATCACTGCTGGGATTTAGAATAAATGCTGGGGTCTTTGAACAACCTCCTGTGCCTTGGGGATCCTGACTCACAAGGTATTTATGGTTGGGATAGAGGATGCCAGGGAGGGGAGAGGTAGGAAAGTTCTTCAGACAGATTTTATTTCTACTGCATGGAGAGTTTACTTTTAAAAAGCCAACAACCTGTGGTGGGTATCCCACCAAAAAGATCTTAATTCCCTACTGGGTTTTCATATTTTTGAGGAGGAAAATGAGTTAAATCTGTGTTTGTACACCATGCACACACAACCCTGAGGATCTCCACACACAACCTCTCCACAGAGGGTGGAGGAAAGGGAACCCTTCTCGTGGCTGGTGGACTCTGAGGGGATACTCCCAAATATAGGAGGGTCCCAGTTTGTAAGGGAAATGACATCACTTACAGCTGACAGAAAACATCACTGGATATAATACTCAAATGTTCATGCACAGTTAATAATGAAAGAATTATCTGGTATGATAGTTAAGCTGTAGATAAGATATACAGACGTAGCTGATGGTATTAAGTTGTCTGTTTAGAGTTTTTTGCAATGGTATGTGGAAGCTTATCACAGTTTCTTGTCACAAAATGCCTGGGTAGGTCTACAGCTTAAAACTTTGTAAAGAGACTTGTTAAACTCATCCTGCCAAACAATCCAAGCTCTACAGTAAAATCTCTCTTGTTAAGTTTCCACTTACTCATTTAGAAAAGTCTAAACTGCTACAGCCACTTCCTTTGTCAGTTTGTTGCTGCACTTTTCAATATATTCGTGGCTGGTAAATGAAGCTTTTAAGGGAGCAAAACCAAAATGCAACACAAATATATGACTCAGTAATTCGAATCTACGTTTTGAGACAGCTACAGCTGAGTAGAGCAAGTGCATATTTTGAAATCTAAAATGTGGTAGTCAGCAGTAACCTTAATTTGCATGAACATTTCAGGCAAAAAGTAAGAGCACACACATCCCCCACATCTCCCAAACACCTCAGTGGAAATGTCTTTAAATGTCATGGTAACTTAGCAGGGGTTTGACCATCTTTCACTTCTTGAAAAGAAACCACTCAGAATGTAACTACCCATATACTATACACACATCTACTATTTAATTTCAATTTTGTGTGCAGTTCTCTGAGCATCACTGAGGGAGTGTCTTCAAGATTCTCTTGAATAAATGGCTGAATCTGGAGAGCAGAGCCTCACTTCAAAGTTATTCTTTATTTCCCCCTCCCCTTGTGTTGAATTGTTCAAGCCCTGCTCTATCCACTCAGGAGGAGGAACAGCTGGGAACGTCTCTTCATGTTTAAAAAAAAAAATAATTAAGAACCAGTAAGTCCAGTAAGCCTCTTACATCTGAGATTCCTTCTAATTTCTGTTCCAGAAATATAGCAAATATAAAAAACCCAGGAAACATAATTTATGGAATACATGTAAAGTGATGAGGATGAATCTATTCAGCTCTACACTCCTACCTTAGGCATTTTCCTGAAAGGCAATTTACTTGGAGCCTTTAAACACAATTCGAAGTAAAATGTTTAAATAAAACTTGTCCCCAGTGTACGTTTTGGCCTAGCAGAGATTTAATATCCTGCTTTAGAAGCCTGGGTGGAGGGAGAAAAAGGAAGGGGGGAACATACTGAAGGTGGGCTCTGCTTTATAAATCAGTGTTCCCCTGTCCAAAATGCTTCCAGTTTGGCTGGACTGGGACACTGGTAGAATGGCAGAGAGCTCTGCTGACCAACACCTTTCCTGCCCCAAGCAGGTCGTGTTCAGTGCCAGTGTTCCTGTTCCTACCTGCACAGCTTTGAGTTTCACCTCCATATTTTAATACTTTCCTGGTGTGATTTAACTCCAATAACCACTTCTACTCTCTAATGCTGTTGTTCAAGTTTATAACCAAGCCCATGAAGAAAAAAAAAAATTACAGAGGCACATGGTAACCATAGCAGCCCACATCCTGTAGCCCTAGAACATCAGAACTGGTAAGGAGGCTTATTTTCTTGAATTCTCTCTGAAAGTGCTGTTTCTTAACCACATAGAGATAAGCTTCTGATTAGAACACTCTTAAAATCCACTGCTCCTGTGTTCTTTTCAGTCATACAGAGAATACAGAGAACTATGAAACAGTTTCATGTTAAATTGAAGCCTCTAAACCCAGGAAAGGGTTCAGGAAATTCAGTTTCTATAGGCAACTCTGTGCCCTTTCTCATCAGTGTAGCCATAAATTTCTGTAAACTCTGTGCTCAAATCCCTTGAGCCAGTAGACAAACAATTCTCCAGCACTGTGAATGTGTATTTATTCAAGACCTGCATCTTAAATCCTGTGCAGAGCAGGTGATGAAGAGCTTGTTCCCACATGCCTGCTGAGTTTTCTGTGGGGTTTGTTGATTATTTTTTGTTTGTTTTCACCACCTTTCCATTCTCACAAGCAAAGAGACGAATTAATGGTGACAAATGGAGCTTCTTGATAGAATTATGGTTCTGCTTGTCTATCATAGTGTGCTTATCCCAGTATCAGTCTTAGTAACCATGTTTGGTTTTCAGTTTAATTGTAGTGTATGGCTGTATTGAGACATAGTATTTTCATCCTTTAATTTTTCAGCTATATACAATTTCAAAGGCACAGGAATACCTCAACTACCTCTTCAGATTGGTGATGTGGTCCATATCTTGGAGTCCTGTGAAGGTAAGTCACTTGCCTTCAACTATAGGTTTCTTCATGAATGACACAATCACTTCACAGCAATTCCCTCTGTTACATCAGCAGTTGTCTAATACTCTTATTTTTAGTGGTGGTAGTGATCTATTTTGAGGAAGAACCTATTCTTTTTTGAAGAGCCAAAATTAGACATATCACAGTACATGTGGTTTTTTGGGAAGCCATTACCAAATGAGGAAGTCATCAAGGTGAACGTAGAGTTTGTGAAGTCTGTGCCAGCTTTGTAACATACATGATGGAAGGGACATTAAGTTTTGATGGAGCACAGTTTTTGCCTCTAAACTAAATATTTGTTGCTAGGAGAGACATTCAGCACCCTTGTTATATAAGAAGGAAATCTAGTATGTTAAAGAAATGAGGGTCTGCATGATAGAAACATTTCTGAGAACCATCCAACTTGCAGAACATGGAAAGCAGCAAAAGTCCAAGTCAAGTTGTTCATGACAGACAGTCAATACCTTCACAATCTGACTGAATTCTTTCTAAATGTGCCAGAGCTACTGAAGTTTTTATTAGCATACATAACTCACAGCAGTTAGGCATCTCTGAGTGTCATTGTAACAGTAATGATGAAGTGATGTTCTCGACCAGGTTAAAAAAAAAAATTAAAAAAATTATAAAGTGCTCAAAGCTTTGCAAAATGTATTGTGAAATTATCTTCTTCAGCCTATTTCTGCTGATCCAATGGGTCTGTTGTGTCTTACCAACTGCAGTTATGCTCAGGAAGGGTCAGCTGCTGCATCACACAGTCACAGACACAGCCTGGTGTTGAAAGGCACTTGGTACCTTGTGGTCACAGGGCTGCAAAGGCTCTGAAGCCGTTTGAGCCCAGCCCACTCCCCTGCAGAGAGCTCTGGGCTGTTCTGTGTGGAAACAACAAAGAATTTGAGAGAGGAGCATCTGAGAAACCACATTTCCAATACATTGGAGCACATGGTTTTTCTTCTACTTGTAAAATTCAGTATCTCTAAGCAGCAGTGAAAACACTGATGTCGCTCCTTAGACAGGCAGCAGATGAATCTCTCAAAGTCACAAGTAATGATCCACGGCCTCTCCTAAAATATGCAAGGTCTGCAGAATTCTTTAAGCCTCTATTCTAAGCATTTTGGCTCTGGAAAAAACACGTGGGCAAAGCAGAAACCTCCTCAGCCCTGTGCTCCGTGCTAGTTGCAGAAATAGCACTGAAGGTTTCTGATCTCTGTAGTACGTTTGTTGTCAGCCCAGAGAGTTGAGTGCTGATCTCATGGGGTTATATTTTGTATAAAGTCTTTTCTGAATCCCCTACCCTTGATACCTTGTCTTATGAAATATTGTTTGCCAATGAAGAAGCGGAATCTTTCACGTTGTGTGAATGAAGTTCATCTGTTATCAGATATCTTAAAAATATGCTGCCAGCTGCAGCTGGTGAGTAACCAACAGTGACAGGTTTTTTCCTGTGCTCATTTTATGTCCTATTTTAGTTGGTTTTGCGTGCAAAAAATATATGCACAGAACGTACGTGTGCTGTCACAGCAAATGGGAGGAAATAGATTTTACACACCTGATTGTAAACTGAGGCTATGTGCAAATAATTCAGTCTTAGAAGTAAGATGGAATTTCGTTGTTGACAAAGACAGTGAGGGAAAGAGTACCAGTGCAAAAAAACCTGAAAAAAAAATATGTCCTGAGTCTTTTTTTGAGGTCAGTCATCCTCCTGCGACTTTTAACATCACCTTTCTGACAGCACTGTTTGGGCTTTATTTTTTTTTTCTTATGTTTTGGTTTTATGGCTGAAATACCTGTGCTGTCTTAGAAATGGTGATAGGGAAAAAGTGGTAGGGAAGAGATCATAACTGTTCATGAAATTATCATTAGAAAACGTATACCTTTAGTCATAAAATACTCTGCTTGGGATGAAAACATGTAGTATTTAACAGAGTTAAACAGTGTTGCTGTGGAGATGATCTTGCATGTTGGGTGTGTGCACAGTGGTCACGGCCTCTGCTGTAATTCAGGGAGGTTGAACTCTGCATTTTACAGTTTTTTGTAGAAGTTTATTGTGACTTAACCGTGGAATAGGTGGAATAAAATCTGATTTGGTGTTTTAGTTGCCACTACTGCAATACAGCACCCCTGCCTTCCAGGAGGGGTTTCTGGTTATGAATGGAGCACAAGCCAAATAACAGTCCTGCACTGTCTTGAGGTTCTAACTTGAACTTTACGCCAGGAAACTGCTTATTCAAGCTGAGTCTAAAAGCTATAATTCCTCATGGCAGAAAGGTGGCTTAGCTCTTATTACATGCAAGGAAAATGGATATGTAACAACCCTGTGCTGTACTGAGTTAATCCTACACCCAGAACACAATCAGAGGAGCTTCATGGGCTGTCCATTCCCATGGGCCATCTTGGCTGAGATAGATATCTAAGTGTCTGTGATAAATATTACACTGCAAAACAACCCATCCTACCTTTTTAATGTGAGTGTGGGGATGTGAAATCCAGTGTAAGATTATCTGTGCTTACTATGCAAGACTTGAAAGTCGACCATATAATCATATTTGCTAAAATTCCAGTCATGCTTAATGTGCTTTCTGGTGCTCACTTTAATCTGTGTATGCATGAAGTAACCTTTAATTTTTACAAACATTATGCTAGATATTTCTCACATGAAATAAAACCCATGGCTTTATTGTGTGTGTTTTAATGCATGGTTTTGTTGTCATACCAAGTGACCTTTCTTCCTTTTAGATTGGTACAAGGGTTACCTGGTGAGATACAAAGGAGCAGAGGTAAGATCACACCGTTCATCCCTATGGGACTATTTTTAACAAGTCAACCCCTGAAGTGGGTTTTTTATTCTCTCTTAGTAGATTGTCCTATCCTGATCTTTCAGGTCAGCTCTGTCCACTCTCTCTTCTTTCAAGATGAATAAAATGATCAGCATTCATCCTGGACAGTTGGTAAATAGGTGAGGATTGGGAGAAAAGCAGATCAATGAAGAAGAAATTACTGTGTCTTCAGGTTAACAGACACCATTTGAATTAAATTTTGAGTAAATTTACTGCTAGATGTGTTTGTTTCTGTACTTTTTCTAAGGATTCTTTAGGCTACTTACAATATAAACAACTTCCATGAGACTTAAATTCCTAAATATTTCTACTGTACAAAAATCATATTAGTTAAAAAAACCTCAGTATTCTCATACCTAAAGATGGAAAGGCACAGATGAATAGCTTTTACCCTGAGTATAGTGACTGCTGAGTTAAATACCAAGAAAGTTATTTCTTAGTTTAAAATGAATTTTTCTAGAAGAAAAACATTTTTTTATTTTAGTAGCTTGCTCTTAACACAAGGGTTTTTTTTAAGGAGCAGCAATGCAAAGGCATTTGAAGTTAGAGACTCGTGCCTGTATTACAGCAAAAGTTTACTGCAAGTTGCTTCTCTGTATCTTGGAAAAAGGATGTACAAAACCTTCACAGCCTCTTTAAAAGGAAGCAGAGGGACAGAGATTATGCCAACAGAAAAAAAACCAGAATAGTGTGAAGTTCTCAAATTGTCCATTATTTTTTTTTTCTCTTTTGTATTCAGTGGTCTGTAGGTATTAGAAATGACTTCGATTAACTTAGAGAAACTCCTTTGTGTCTGTTTACAAACTATATGATAGCTGAAAGATTTCCTTTCCTTTTGGAAGCATTAGATGCTCGAGTTGTTGTTTCATTTCATTGCTCAGTGACTCCTCATCCTACAAGACAGAGGAATGAGGGATTGTTTGTGGGAATTATGAACCATGTCCAGACTTGCCCCTGTTGTTTCTCCCATTCCATGAGCTCCAGCACACCTGCACAGGATGTTTGCTTCCCTTTCTAGCTCACCCCAGAGAAGGCAAGAGCAGGGTAGTGATAAAGGAGTTTGCCATAAGTTCTTGACCCAGCACAATATTTCAATGTATTTCAGTATTTCAGACACCCAAGGTAGTGACTATCACCTGGTTTTCTGCCATACTTGAGGGTGGACATGACAGAGTGACAAACCATCCTCCCCAATACCACACCTGTGTCTTCATTCCTCCTTTGATGTTTCTTTTGAATCAAAATGCTGTTGCCATTTATTCTACATAATATTTTTATTTTAATTGATTAAAATGTAATCTAAAAACTAAAAAGGGAAAATATTTACCAGAACCGATCACTTCCTTTTAACTAATTGCTAATATTGCTAAGGGGCTTCAAGATCAATTCTTTAAGAAGTATTATTAATTTAATGTACCGAGATATCACTAAATTTAGTATTAGTGTGACCTTCTTCTATTACTTGGCTTCTTCATGGAATCTTTTGAACTTAAATCTTAATGAAAAAATGTGGAATTGATAAGACGTGATTGTGTTTTGATTAAGATCCAGTGCTTAAAATAAAAAGGCTATAGAAGTTGAAATCTAACTCGGAGAAAGGCTTTGTAAAGTAGCACATATGTTATTGAATTATTGTGGGACTTGAAGTACCACAAGTCAGCTGTTGAACAGAGAAGAATCCAAGAAGAACCTGGCTTAACTACCAAGAAGAGATTTGCAGATTCATGTGACAAAATGTTTCTTTAATGAATTTAAATTGTATGGTATTGACTTGTATTTAATTGTTTCCTGGGGGAAGAGTGTGGAAGGTGGTGTTTCTTATAAAGAAAGTTAATCCTATGCACTTTGTATTTGCAGAGAAGGATATGACAAAAATTCTATTATTTGTCTGTCAAACAGGAATGCATTTATTTGAATAAAAAACATTTTTTTGTGTAAAAAACTAGATAGCCAAGAGTTAATTGGGATATTACCATTTATGTGATTAAAGTTTATGTTCATAGTCATGGCTGTTACTTAAATGTTCTTGGCCTTATTTTTTTTTTTCCTTCAACAGGGAATATTTCCTAAATCCTTCATCCACATCAAGGAAGCGACTGTTGAAAAGAAAAGGTATTGAATTTATCTGTTGTATCACATTAAGGGTCCTGCCTGCTAGAGAATGAGTTTTAAGGCATTTATAAAGCCCAACCACAGTAACTATAATACACACCTGTGAAACACAGACTCTCTTTGTGTTATGGTTTCTTCTTTTTCCTAGACACACAGAAAACATAATACCTGCTGAAATTCCTCTAGTTCAAGAAGTTACCACTACTCTCTGGGAATGGGGAAGCATCTGGAAGCAGCTCTATGTGGTAGGACACTTTACACACCGTTCATGGCCTGATAGTCAGTCCTATTTATGCAGAGTGTCCAAATCTGTGTGTTTTCCTTGATGCAGGACAGGGGCTGGGTGGGTTTAAGGAATTGCTTCCTTACTGCTTAGATAATTACCATTTTCCTCAGTGGCTTTAAATGGCTTTAAATCTGGTCCAACCATCCACCTGGCAGTGGTGGTGCTGGGTTCAGGGTTGGACTGGGGGGTCTTGGAGGTCCCTTCCAAACTTGATGATCCTGTGATTCTGTGAATGGAAAGGCTGAGGGGTGTTGTAACTTCATGGCAGTTGTTTCAACATTGAGTATCCTGGGCATGATAAATTTTTCATAATTTTGATTTGTAGAGGTGAAAAGTTTCCAGGTAGGAGTATAAAGCATAACCAAGATGCACTTGAAAAAGATTTGTGATGTTCTTGGAATGCTACAACAAAGGTTGTTCAAGGGTTACTGGGAGCATGTAGCTATTAACAATTGGCAATTTCAGGAATTGTGCTGACTGATCCAGGATCCCAGCCATTGGATTTTCCTTTTTTTTTTCTGTTGAATCAAGGAAAGCTTGAATATGGTGTAGTTTTCTGAAACATGTCACTTGTGAAATGTGCCACTTCTTGTTAAAGTCAACAATGAAAACCCTTCTTGTTTCAGTGAATGACACTAAAACTGCTTTAGTGACTTCTGTGTGTTCTCTCATTTTTCTCTTAAATGTCTTAATACCACAATCAAATGTTGTTGTTCCCAAAATGACCTTACCAGTCCCTCATACAGAAGTAAATTGCTTCTGTGATGTTTTCTCTTGATGAGACTTTTAAAGAATCTTAAAACAGCACAACTAAATAAAACAAAAATGACAGCATCCCCGTACAAACTACTTAAATTTCATGTCATTTCTTTATGGTCACATGGGAGATTCTGTCCTTAACAGCTTATGGGATGAGAAGAGGAAGGAAGCCGGGCTCTTTACTTTACCTGCTTCCTGCAATAATTTAGCATTAAATATGGGACATATTTAATTTTCAAGACCAATGTTGCACTTCAACTTGAAGCCTGAAACTTCTTTTTTTCTCTTCTGTCTCAGACAAACAAGAAGGAGAGGTTCCAGCAGGTGCAGTCCATGATGTTTGACCTGATGGAGTGGCGCTCACAGCTCCTGTCCGGGACTTTGCCGAAAGATGAGCTCAAAGAACTCAAACAGAAAGTCACTTCCAAAATTGATTATGGTAACAGGTAAGTGGCCTACGCTGCTTCTGGAAAACCTGATTTATTTTAAAGCCCATCATCGAAGAGATGATGACAAAGTTTTCATGTTTGCAGTTTTGTAACTCAAAAATCTGATTCACGTTGAATCTTCCTTTTCAAACCTCTCCCTCTTACTCCTGGGATGATAGTGGATACTGTGGTGAGGTTTCTCATAATAAAGTGCCTTTTCAAAGTATTAATTTCTTTGTTAATTATAAATATATGAGCTTGTTGATTGCAAAGATTTGGTGTCAGATAACTGGCCTTTATATACACATATCAGTGTGCTCAGGACTGAAAACTTGTCCACCCTTTACAAACACAGTCTATGTTTGCAGTGTTATGTGACCCTCAAAAGTGGTGCTGACAGACCATGGTAAGTCTGCAAACACACACATCCACACCCAATCCACTGGGGAATTTCCAGGCAGAATTCTGGTTCTGATAATAAAAGTGAAACTACCAGGGACAGAATAGTTATTTGACAAAACATCTCGTCTCCTTCTTGCTAATGAAAGGTCACCACAACACAACATATTTTTTGACAAAAAAAGTGCTGCTGGTGGTGTTCCACCATCTGATAAAGGAAGAGAGTTAGAACTTGATAAACAAATCTTTGTAGTATTGGTTTTACAGGCAATGGGATCTGCTTATAAACTCTACTTAGCTATTTTAAGTGACTGTGGTGGTTGTGGCCTGAAGGTCTCTGTGCAGCTGAAAGTCTTCTTTTAGCTTCTAAAGTACCTGTGGCTACACATAAGCAATGACCACAAGATGTTACGAAACTCTGAACTTGTTCACTGTGATTTGGATGCAAATTTCTGATTAATTTTATTCACACAGAACAGACTGTGGGATATACTGTGTCCTATTACACTGGGTGGAGCTGAATGGTCACTCCAAGACAGGGTTTGCTTTGAAAGACTCCAGTCAAAGCTTTGATTAAGACAACTGATTAACACTTATTTGCCTTCAGATTTTTTTCCACACTCTTCTTTCCACGTTATGAGACGGTGAACTGCTTCCTTTGGAACTGTAGGGGTCAAGGGGGTGTTTAAAATTATTTGAGATTGCACAGAGGAATAGTGAAAGCTGGCCAGTGTTTGTAAACACCTGGAAGGGGGGGGTTGGGTCGTGTTGTGTGAAGGAAATTTGCCAAACTGTGGAGAAGGAATAAAGGGCAACAACAATCCTCTCTGTGGGAGAGGAGGTTGAACACCAAATCAGGAGGGATTGTGGATTATCATGTAAAATGGTGGAGATATTTTATATTCTGACACAGAATGCTTCAAACAGCAGCAGCAGTGCTGGAAGGGCAGCCAGAATACTCCAAAAATTGGGAAAAGTACAGTACAGCACAAAGAAGGCCAATTTTAGAGGGGGACAGAGGATTGAGAACCTAGACAGGGATGAAAGGCTGTCTCTTGACATGAAGATACAGTGGACAAGATATGTAGGATCTATGGAGGTAAGACTTGAGGTTTTAGTGTTGAAGGGAAGAAAAAGAGTGGAGAGAATAAAGACATTTGTATGAGAGCAAGGCAGAACAGAGCACAGCAGTGAGTTAAGTAACAGGGCTGGGAGGGTGAGAGAGCAACATAAAAGCAGAAGGTAACAGGAAAATTCTGCTCGTCTTAATTACAAATGTTGTACATTAAAAAGCAAAGTGATGAGGACTGTTAAAGTCACTGAACAGGGTGAACCTATTTTATGTTTTAATGCTTTACCTTTTAATGCTTTGGTGACATTATTATAAATTTCTAAATACTGTACAACAGCTTGAAAACAAAATCATCTGGTTTAGTTAAATTTTTCTTTGGGGAAATACAGTTGCATTTATTTAGACTTTATTACTTTAAAACTTCAAGTCTTTCCTTGTGTGTTACATTTCTAAGCTTTCTTTATAGAGAGAGAAATTACCCAACCATTATTTGTATTTTCACAGAATCCTTGAGCTCGACCTGATAGTTAGAGATGAAGATGGGAATATCTTGGATCCAGACAAAACCAGTGTCATCAGCCTATTTCATGCCCATGAAGAGGCCACTAATAAAATCACTGAGCGAATCAAGGAGGAAATGGTAGGAATGTCTGGGAAACTTAATGCTTCCTTTCCTAAAATCCAACCCAAAAACTAGTCTAAGGGCTGAAGGATGTAACCTTCTGCCATAAAAGATGGAAACTTTTGCCTCTGACTTTAGGAGTAGATTCATATTCATGTGGTGTGAACACAGCTAAGCCTCAAATTGAGTTACTTGTGTCTGTGCACTGGATTTGGGCTGTAGCTGGGCTGAAAGCCTCTGTCTGAAGCTGGTTCTAAATCCATTCTTGGATTTCTGTATGGAAATACATCTCCTCTTTCCATCTGTGGAGCTGAGTAGTCCTGTGGACTACTCAGTGGGCTGAATTGCACCGTGAGTAGTTGCACACTTGGAGTTCAGCTGCACACTGTGAGTAACCACAGCTGGTTTTACGAGGTCTTGTGACAGCACTAGTTGGTTGCTAATGTTACTGCCTGCTAGTTAGTCTGATGAAGCTGAATTTAAGCTCACTGAAGAGGCACTGAGGTGAACTCAGCATAATCTTGTGGACACCAGAAGTTTGTGTGCCAGAGCAAAGCTGACGAGTGCATAAATTTCATCTTCTAAATTGCAAAGCAGGTGACTACACGCCCTTGACCTTTTTCTGCATTAAATCTCTTCAGGGATTTTTAAGCCTCTTTGGTTCTTTTCTCCATTTATGAGAAAGTAAACTGTAAAAAAGCAATAAAACACTTGGGAGAAAACAGTTGGGTTGTCATGACACTTCAAGAACGCCCATGACAAACCACTGCAAAAAGCCTTTTGAGTTGTTCTCAACAGTGTCACTAAACCAATGTTGCTCCCCACACATCAAAATGTAATTAACATATATAAGGAACTATAAGGAAACATAGGGAAAATATAAGGACAATATAAGGAAAATTAAACTTGGGGATCTGCAATGGACTGTGGTGACTTGCTTTAAAAATAGAGGCAAACAATGGGTTTAGGCCATCAAGTGTTAAGTAGCTGCTTCTTGGGGTATAGGTAGAATTCAGGAGCCTATTTTTGAGTCAGTGAACCTGCTCAGCTGTGTCTTGGTTTCAGCATGTTATTTGTCTCCTCTTCAAAGAGACTTATTTCATTTTGCTGGTGCTTCCAGCACACTGAAAGCCCGTCATGATGTGGATTGCAGACCTTCTGCTATGTCTTGCTGTGTCCAAAATTAATTCTTTCAGACTTACAGGCTTGCCTCTGTACTGACATCTTTAAAAGTGGTGAAATTGTTTCCCCCTTTATGTAATTGGCTGGTGGCTGAAGAACTGAACTTACAGGGGAGTCATAGAACATCTCAAGGTGGAAAAATCATAAGGAACATCAAGTCCAACTCCCTACTCTCTCCTAAAGGGTTTTAAGTTGCTGCAGCATAGCAAAAACACTGTTAAGCATTTTAGGCACAGTATTTTACCAAAATTTGAGAAATGGACTTCAGAGTAGTTCCACTGAAAGCAGCCTGGGGGAGGTAAGGTTTTGAATATATTCATACACAAGAGTGAAACTTAATCTGGCTCTTTTCTCCTGAGTGAAAGCAAATTTAAGATTCTCAAAATAGGAAGGTTCCTGGAGGTGAAGGAAGAAGGGAAGAAAAACAGTTTAGCTATTGTATTGCCTGGAAAAAAACAATAAAATAAACCCTGTTCCATTTCTGAAAGGAGAGCCCTGCTGGGAAATAAGTTTACAATCCCATACAAAGGAAGATCTTATCATACCAAGTCCTCTAAGTGATTTAAGGCTTCTCTGTCATTAACTTTGTCATTATTTGCACATGGGGTGCCCCCCTGGTCTGGGTTCAGTGTTTTCCAGAACCAAGTCTGAGCTTTTTATCTCCCTGTGTGCAGGGAGGGCTCAGAGAAGGAAGGTGGGATCTTCAATATCTCTGTCACTTCTCCACTTCTGACCTGGTGACTCTCCAGCTTCCTTGCAGAAGGGGATGTTAACCCCTGCTGAAGCCTGGTGGAGGGTCAGAACCTTATTTGCTCATCGTGTCTGCCTTATTAAGCAAAGCTTTGAGAGCAACGTAAAGGGCAATTCCTATTTGCTGGAAACAAGCATTTTAATCCAAACTTCCTACGATTTTTCAAGATTCACTTTTTATGATGTGTAACAGTTAAACTGCTTGTAGTATCCCACCATTTTAATTCATGGATGCAGCTAATGATTTTCCTCCTTCTGAGTAGTCCAAGGATCAGCCAGACTATGCATCGTATTCCCGAATGTCTTCATCCCCCACCCACAGCCTCTATGTGTTTGTGAGGAACTTTGTTTGCCGGATTGGAGAGGATGCAGAACTCTTCATGTCACTCTACGACCCACAGAAATCAACAATTATCAGGTAAACTTTCCTCTTTTCACTGGAGAAGAGTAGCAAAAGCAGCCAGCCCAGAGGAAGTAAAGTAATTGCCACCGTGCTAATAATGCAGGGAATGTAGAAATAAAAGGGATAAAACCAAAAGCAAAGTGAAGTGTGGACAAAACTAGTTGCTGGCTCTACTCAAGGATTGTAGGTTTCCAAATATTTAGATCCTGGATTGAACGTTGCGGAAGTTTGGAGAAGCCTGAGCCTGTAGCAAATTTAAGAGATTATTGTTGGTGGGGAATATTGTGGTGTCTGGAGTCAAGTGCTGAAAGAGGGAGAGTGGAAAAAAATGAGAGAAAACTATAAATTCCAAGACAGATTATGTTTCTGTTGAGTATTTCCACCAAACAGACTATGATAATGGTGATGTTTTCTAAAAAAAAAAAAAAAAAAAAAAAAGTGTCAATTTGTGTTATGTTCAAGTTATTTTTTCCAAGCTTAGTGCTGATATTTGTACAGTGTTTTTCTTGTCTTTTTAGTCTGGTATTAGATTTAAACCATCACCCCAGAGTGCCTGTTTATGCAGCTTTTGTTCTGTACCGTGTAAGGGAGGAATTTTTAAATCACATGACAATGAGATATTTCTCTTCCAAACAGTGAGAATTACTTGGTGAGATGGGGGAGCCGAGGCTTTCCAAAGGAAATAGATATGCTCAACAACCTGAAAGTGGTGTTCACAGTAAGTGTTTTCCAGTTTACTTCTTATTGGCAAATCCAATTGTCTCTTCTCTGTGGTCACTGCCAGAACTCCTGCAGAATGGACAAGGGGAAGAAGGAAACAAGAGACAATCTTGGAAACAGAGCAAGACTCTGAATGCTTTAATGTGCCAGTGCTTCAGTGGCCTTTCTTCAAAAGAATTTGTTACCTCTTAGATTTGCTGATGACTTGATATTTTTATCTGCTGTGTCTCTTGATTGCTACTATTTTCTGTATTTATCTTACCTTATATTTTCTTCAAATTTTATCCTTTCAAATTCATCCTTTGTGCTCAGAGTGTTCTGTTCGTTGGAGGTGTTTTTGTTTGGTTTGGTTTTGTTAGTTGTTGGTTTTTTTTCCCCTGTTGATTTCTAAGACTCAGTTTCTTACTGGAGGTCCTGTTTCAATGTCACAGCTTGGTTTTTTTCCTCAAGTAATACTTCAATTCTTTTCTGTTTCTACCTTAGGATCTCGGAAATAAAGACTTGAGCAGAGACAAAATTTATTTAGTGTGTCAAATAGTCCGAGTTGGGAAGATGGATCTGAGGGACAGTAATTCCAAGAAATACACCCAAGGGCTCCGGAGGCCTTTTGGGGTGGCAGGTACCTGAAGTCTCCTGTGCTGGAGCTCAAGCAGGACCCAAGGGATATTTGCCAGCCCTGGACTGTGGAATCTCTACCAAGACACCTCAGAACACAAACCAGCTCTATCAACTACCTTCTGGGGTTTTTTTTAAGTCCATAAAGACTTAAAAACTACGTTTTAGTTCAAGTCAGAAATGTGCTTTTGGATTTAATGTTGCTATTATTATTGATTAGTTATTTATTATTAATTATATGATAATGCAATTATTAAGTATATAATTAAGTACACAATAATACAAGTAATTGTTATTAATTTTTAATTATATTATTATTAATTTCCTGGCTATATAACTTCCTGCTAAGTGCAAATGAAAGCACAGTGGCAGAGTTTAATGATAGAATTCCTTGCAAATGAAATCAAGCCCATGATTCTGTCCCCAAAGCATCACCAATGCACTCATACCTGTATTCCAAAACTAGTCTGAATTCTCCCTTTTTTCAAGGTTTGTAGTGTGGACTTTGCACTAAATGCTCTGCCCCACAAACCTGCCCCTGTTGGGCTGCACTGCTTGCTAGTGAAAATCCATATTTCTCAAGAGGAACAAGAACATCATCCATAGATAAAAAGAGCCCTTTTGCAGTGCTATTATATATTTTAATGATTTTTCTTTTCTTCCTCTAGTCATGGATATTACAGATATCATAAAAGGGAAAGCTGAAAGTGATGAAGAAAAGCAGCACTTCATTCCCTTTCACCCGTAAGACACTCCTAGATCTCTTTGATAAGCACAAGAATATTTATCTGTCTCTTTAGCTGCAACAACCTGAAATGGTTGAAGAATAAGTTTTCCTTTTAATAATTTTATGCTGTAACAATGTTCATTATTTAAGTATGACTTGAAAAGGCATTTAGGACATGACAGGGATTCCACAGCATGTTAAATAAATGTATAATTCTATGAATGTGCTCCTTCAGACAGCTGGTACCACATCCCATTTCACAAACCCAAGCCAAATAGTTACCCCTACTCCACAGTAAGTTTTACAAGCAAGGGTAGCTACTAATTTATGAGCTTGGTTCTGTGTTGAATTTGAGAAAAATCTGAGAAAAAAATGGGTTTCCTTTAAAAAGTAATAGAATTATCACATATTATTTTCAAAAGAAATGCAGACCAGCTGCCTAAAACTGTGATGCTCACAGATCCAATGCAGAGATTCCAGTATTTACTGGGAAGATCTTTGTGCATCCCACCTAGCACTGCTGCCATGTGCTGTGGAGGATAAATTTAATTCTGGAAGACCCAGCTATGACACACTGGTTTATTATTTTTCTTGTTTCCAAATTGATCCAACATGTTTGTTGGGTGAGAATTTCTTTCTAAGCTCAGAAGCAGCTGATAAAAATTCCAAGTTCATTTCTCTAGCTGTTGATCAGGGAGAGTGGAGGGGCTGGAGGGGCAGGTTGGTGGGGGTGTTCACATGGTCACTCTGGCCCCAAATGCCATCCTTAGCTGGTCACTGGATCTTTTTCATTTCTGTGTGCACAGAACTGAAAGGGAGTGGGCTGGAACTTGAGGGAGAGAAAATGAAATTATAGAACATATCACAAGAGGGTCCAGTCCAGCAAAGAAGACTGAGGCTGTTTGTCATTTATGTTCTGGTCTGATCTATTTAGCACTTAATTCCTAACAGACATTGTTGTTTCTCCTGCAGGGTGGTGGCTGAGAATGATTTTTTGCACAGCCTCCTAAGCAAAATCACTGCTTCAAAAGGGGACAGTGGGGGACAAGGTAAAGTGCATTTCTATTATTTTCTTTTAAATAACAAGGTGGGTTTGTGACACTTCATTTTATATTGTTTACCTTTTAAACAAATTGGTTTATGTTAGAGCTGTAGCACCACCACGGTGGTGGGTCAACTTTGAAGCTGGAAGTGAAGAATCATGAGTTTGTTGCAGAATCTTAGAGGCTGATTAAACTAGTAGAGGCACTTTTGGATTGCAGGGCTTTTGCTTTCATCTACAGGAAGTGAGGAAAGTGAATTCTTATCCCTGCTTTGCTGGGTGGAAGAGGCAATCATTTGAAGACAGGTTATTTTTTTCCCTACCAGAAATGCAATCTTTCCCCCCCCCCCTTTTTTTTTTTTTTTTTTTTGCTATTAACAGGTGTCTGGGTGACTGTGAAAATGCTGGTTGGAGATGTGATTCAGACCAGAAAGGACTACCCACACCTGGTGGACAGAACCACTGTTGTTGCTAGAAAGCTGGGATTCCCTGAAATCATCATGCCAGGTAGGAGGTGCTTTGTTCTGGAATAGGAAGGGACTTTTTCCTCTCATTCCCTCTTTTAATGAGCAGCAGCTGCAGCCTTGCTTAGTTCTGTAAGGGGTAACTCAGAGGCTCTTTAGAATTCACTCTACTATTGTTCCAATATTAGAGGCTTATATAAAACAGTGAAATCCTTGGAAAATATTTGCTGGCACTGAAACAGAAAAAATAAAATCAAGACAGTGAGGGATAATCCTGTCTCCTTGTACATTGTTTTCATGTCCTGCCAGTAGATTATGGTGGGTGTCACTTCAATTTTTAATTACCCTTGTTTTTATTGTGACTTATCGCTGTCCTTTGCTAAGAATAAACATACGAGTTTACAATCTCTTTATTTTTTTTTTATTTATGACAAGATATCTTCCAATTGAAATCCCTCTCTCTGCAGCGCTTCTTTTTTTGAAAAAAAAAAACAACCAACCAACCAACTTAAGCCTTTCCCTCCTAACCTAAGTAAAATTTCGATACTTTTTAAAGTCGTAGGAATTCGTTGACAGGAGAAAATTAAACCTCGAAGCTCCCTCTAGAAAGAGAGCTGAGAATTTGGGGAAAATTCCTACTGGATCATCCTCCACCTCACCAGCAGGTGTCGGGGCAGGACGAGAATTGCTTCGAGTCCCTCCGAGAGCTCCTCATTGTTGCGTTCGTCATCACATCGTAGTTTCTCTTTAGCTAAGAATAAAAACTTAAAAATTATGTTCAGATGGAAAATAATAAATTTTTATCTGTTTCACCGCAAAAAAAGGAGATACCTGTGGGAAGTTCAGTTGACCCTTTGCTCTCACAGCATTTTAATTGATTTTTAACCTTTTGATTTGTTTTTTAGGAGATATAAGAAATGACATATATATTACACTGCTGTATGGAGATTTTGATAAATACAATAAAACAACTCAGAGGAATGTGGAAGTGATCATGTGTGTCTGTGATGAAGAAGGAAAAGTGTTGCCAGTAAGTCTTCTTTTTTTCTTTTTTTCTGTATGAAAAACATACAGAAACATGAGTTGTGTTTTTGAAGTAAGACTTAACTTTACTTACACATTTTTAGAAAATACCATTATTCAAAGACTTGCTAATCCCTAACTTGTGTCAGCTTATGACATCTTGTGACAGACAAGTTTTATGATGTTTAAAGTGATCTATCTATTAAAGCCCTATAAATGTCTTCCATAAAACTGTAACAAGGAATAACATTGAATGACCTATTTAAGCTGTGCCAAGGAACAAATGCTGATTCTGACAATTACTGCATTCTTACTCTGGGGTTTTTCTTGTGGGAATTCCCGGAGGAATTCAACTTGCACATTAAAATGTCAGAAGTACCATTTCTGCTAATAACAAACCCTTGATTCGTGCCAGGATTTGTGTCATTGTCCCTTGAATTCAGTACATGGCAAAGAATGAATTAAGTGGCGACAATCAGACATGCAACATAAATGTTTGCAGTGTCTTTTTGCTTGTCTATTCCTATTTTGAAGATCTTTTCTTTTCCTTGGGGGTTTATCACCAGTTTGGTATTCAGGGGGATTTTTGACCTTTCCTTTTCTGAGCTTTGTGTTGTTGTGATCATGAGGATGAAATCATAATGACACTCCCTGAGACAAAATAAAGATGGAGTAACTCACCGTGGTTCACAACTTGCAGAAATGTTTTTATGACCTAAAATGTAACTTTAAAGCTCGAGTGAAGAGAACCCTAAACCCACATAATGCTTAAGGTTCACACAACAAATTGTAACTCTGGTTACAAAACACTACCTGTACCTATGGCAGCACCCAAGCATGACTTGCATGCACACAAATTATTCTGTATTCTGTCTAATCACAGTTAATATGCTTAAAATACATAGACACCAAAGTATTCCTTAAAGAATTGAAGCTATTACAATGCATTAAATCTTGCATTCCAGTATTCTCTATGTTCAGTTCTGCAAATAGTAGGAGAAAGTGGATTTGTCACATTGTGTATGAGCTGAAACACCACACCAGCTTTCTGTGGGTAAAGTGCCTTAGACATGTTTAAGCAACATGTTGAGGAGTCAGTTGAAATGCTGTTGATTGCAAGTAATAAAACAAGTAATTGGTTTTCCCTTTTAGCATCTAAAAAAACCCCCAGCCAATAATTGATATTAATTTCAATGTTTCCCGTTATCCAGATATATGTTCACTACGCAGGAAACTGTTTAGGTATCAAAACAGTTTCAGTGACAGAACCAGCCCTGGTTTTACTGTTGTACAAGTAACTTTTGTTCCAAGTGAATGTCACAGGATACTTTCAAACAAGTGGGTGCATAAACCTTGAACAATCTCTGCTCAGGCAGATGAGACCCAGCTTTCTGCTGTTAAATCACTGTGACCAGACTGTACAAATCATCTCCAGGCAGCAGCATCACACCCTTCTGCTCACAGGGCACCCTGGGGTTTGAAGCAGGCTTCTGACACTGCTTCCTTCATGCACTTCAGGTTCATGTCTGGTGCCTGGTGAGGTGTCAGGGATCTTGCTGCTCCAGTGATCAGCATTACAGGTCAGCCAAACTAGGCAGATGCAGGTCAAGTATCTTCACAGAGTCACTAAAAACCCCTGAATTCCTTGGTTGCCACAGCTTTTGACCTTGACCAAACCTTTAACTTGCATCTTAGTTCTGATAGTCTTTAGACAGTGGGAAAATTTGAAGTGTTTGATATCTGTGCCTATACAATGTTCAGTTTGGAAGGCAGCTCTGGTGGCAGCCAAGCCCTTCCGAGATTCTGCTGGAATAGAGCATTTTAAAGTAAATGGAGTAAAAAATAGAATAATGAAGCTAGATTTATTTCTTTTCCCTTTGTGTGTTTCTTGTACTAATTGAGGTGATGTCTTGGTTACTTAAATTCATCAGTTGGAGAAATCAAATCTGTTGCACGTTCCTCACACCGCTCTTCGAGTCTGCTGTGTGACCCCTGTAAAACGCGATTACACTGGCCCTGCCCACAGATCGGGGCAAATGTTTATTGTCATTGTGTTCACAGGCTTGGAAAACGCTGTATCTTCACATCAACGCTTCCCCTCTGTTGGTGCTGTCATTGCTGTTTAATTTTAAATGAGGCCACGTCTGAATTCAAACCGGCTGGGAGGGCAGGATGCTGAGCCTGGGGCTGAGCTGAGCCTGAGCCTGGGCTGGGCTGAGCCTGGGCTGGGCTGAGCCTGGGGCTGAGCTGAGCCTGAGCTGGGCTGAGCTGAGCCGGGGCTGGGATGAGCCTGGGGCTGAGCTGAGCCTGAGCTGGGCTGAGCTGAGCCTGGGCTGGGATGAGCCTGAGCTGGGATGAGCCTGAGCTGAGCCTGAGCTGGGCGCGGTCGCTGCGTTGAAGCCGCATCCCGGAGCCGCTTGGGGATTCCCGGGTCGGGACTGCCGAGGGAGGCGCTTTTCGGCGATTCCTTGGTTTTGCTCAAGTTACAAAAATCCCCACAAATTAACGAGGCACTAAGCGCTGTTTTCCCCCTCCTTTTATCAGAACGCCGTGTGTCTGGGCGCGGGGGACAAGCCCGTGAGCGAGTACAGATCAGTGGTTTACTATCAGGTCAAACAGCCGCGTTGGATGGAGACCCTGAAGGTACCGCTTGGATGCTTCTCACTCTTCTCACTTCAGAGTATCTCACGCAGAAAGGTTGCACAGCATCAGCTTTTTCTAAAGAACATCTTGGCCCTGATACAGCTGAAGGAAGGAGCCTTAGTCATACATCAGTTATTAGAGATACACAATCACCCAGCCTTGAAATTTGGCCTAGAAAATGATGCTGGGATGAGATCAGCTCAGATAACCTCGTGTCCTAACAGCGAGATATTGCTCTTGTTTCATCGTGGTGAAACAACAGAGATTAGCAGCTTCAATTAAAAAAGCAAACAAACGGGGCCAACCCAAAAGGAAGTGCCCCACCCACCCCCTCTCATGATTTTAGAGAGAAAAAAAACTGCCTTGGTTTTCTTTAGGGGCACACTAATAATTATCTAATCAAGCTTTAATGTCTGTGGCTGGAAAATGCCCAAAAGCTGCCAGAAATGGTTCTTATAAAGCATGTATGAGGCTTCCTAGCAAGCATAATTTTTTATAGACAAAATAGCCATGTATGACAAGTCTACAATTATTACCTAAAGGTGTGTTGCTGTGATTGTGCAGCAGAGGGAGGGAATGGAAGTGTAATTTCCAACAGAAGCTAATTTGTTGTTTTGAAAATATTGACTCATTCTGTTTATTGCTTACTTTACTTGTTGCTTTTGAAAATTATTCTGTAATTCAGACTTGTGCACAGAAGCAATAACAGTAGATCCTGTTGAAAAGTGTAGTTAACATGGAGGAGTGTTATGTAGTCAGATTTGTAAAGGGAAGTTGTGAATGGACACAAAGGAGTGCAAGTCTTGAAAGTTTAGAACTACAAACCTGATAACATGAAAATTCTTGCTTTTTCTTACGTTGTTGGCCTTTTTTGTTGTGTGTTTGCCCCAAAGGTTATGTATTAAGAATAAAGCACCTGAGAGTTGCTGTGATTTTACTCAAGGCTGTGATGCTAAATTTAATCACAAAAATGTAGTCTATTTATTTTGCTAGAATTTTCATACTTTTTCCACTTGTTTATTAAACCAGTTGTCAGTTTTCGTATGAGAAATGTGCAAGTTGCATAGTGCAGCTGGATAATTCTTTGGTTAAGGGGGTGAGTAAGACTTGCAGTGGGGTTATTTTCTAGCACCCAGGCACCTGTGTGCATCAACTGTGTTCTGTGCTTCATTTCTTTGGTTTTAGGCTTTGAGCAAAGTCTAACAGATCGTTCCTTATCAGCCACCACTTCTGCTACTCAATAGTTTCAAGTGGCCTGTGAAAGGAGTTAGGAAAGCAGCAGAAGTGGTGCTTGTTTATTCTAAAATAGGAGCTCGTCACACCTGAAACCACCTTCCACCTCCACCCCCCCCAACTCTCCTCTTGTTTTCTGCTTTTGCCAAAGGTAGCAGTGCCCATTGAGGACATGCAGAGGATTCACCTGCGCTTCATGTTCAGGCACAGGTCGACTCAAGAGTGTGAGTAGGGAATTCTTACTGTGGGCAATTTTAATTTGTTGGTGAGTAGCCAGCTGAAAGTCTTTTTTGCTTTGCAGCCAAAGATAAAGGAGAAAAGAATTTTGCAATGGCTTACATAAGGCTGATGAAGGAGGATGGAACAACTCTGCAGGATGGCATCCATGATTTGTTAGTCTTAAAGGTATTGGCTCGATTTTCTTCCTTTTTTCCCCTCACAGCACACTTCTTTTCCACTGTTTTCTTTGACTGCTTTGCATCTTTACTTAGTGATAGACTGATTTTATTACTCTATCAAAGATAATATGCTTTTCATCTGAAAAAAATGCTGTAACTTGTCCCATGTTCAGTAAATGTTGCTCTGAGTTTCAGTTAGAAATTATTTAAGAGCAATTAGAGGGGTTTACTCTTAGGACTTTTTCACTGATATTTTTGGTTTTGGCCATCTGCAATATAGAGAAAGTTCCCCCCCACCTTGGAGAATGGTGTTTAGCAGGAACTAAGAACCAGAAATCACTCCCAACACAAAAGAAACTTCTCAGGGCTCTTCTCAGTCAACTGGGTTGCTGTGATATCAATAGCAAGTGTGATGCATCCAACTAAATCAAGTTGCTTAGGTAATCCAAAAAAAAAGATTGATGGCAGTGTGTAGTTATTTATCTTCTCTTCATTGAAAATTGATAAATACTGAGACTGGAAGGAAAATAACCATCACATGTGACAGTGTGGGTAATGTTGGTTATGAAATTCCACCTAATTCATTTCTGCATCAGCCCAGTAATTTTTTCTTAAGTGACAGCATGGATGAGAAATGCTAAACAGAGTTGACCTAATTTATGGTTGTGAAAAATAGACAGATTTTCTGACATATGTTTGCCTATTCTAGTATTAAAAGCAGTAATTGTAAGCTGTAAGTGTTTAAAGCAGTCATACATCTGGCCTCTCAAAACAAGGAATTTGAAAACTGCCAATTTTAAACAGTGTACTGTATTTTTAATGCCTTCAGGCATTGGATCTTTTTGATAGACTTTCGAATCAAAATTTCAGGTCTTTTCCCCATTGTCTGTCTAAATTGTCTCAAAAAGAGGAGGTCAGGAGTTTCTTTTGGTTCCAGAAACTCTGAGAGTCCTTATTTGGCAAGCTTGATACAATCAGACATGTTAGTAATGTTTTCTGGTTTGCTGCATAAGGATTTTGCCTCTTGTCTAAGTCTCTTATAGTCAATTTTTAACTTTACCTCTTTTTTGATAGGAAGTAGGAACTGTACATCTGTGGTCACTGAATCAGATAAATACCCCAAGGCTTTAAAACATCCTTCTAGATTTTTGGTTTTGTAACTCCTTGTTTGTGCACATCTGTAGACTAAAGGGCTGCAGTAGAGTCATATCTGTCATGGGGTTGTAGCTTTATGTGACACCTCAAACTAATCAGGGAGATTTTCTGAAGTAGTTTTGTTAAAGAAAAACTCCATTCTGTAAACAGTGAGGAGCGTGATTTTTATTGCCTTTGCCTAAAATCACTCTCTTGTCTGGGGAATAATAAGTTGAGGCACAGAAAATATGTGGGGGTTGTGGCACAAAACTTGATGAAACAGAGGAGGGAAAAATACCTGTTGGCTCTCTGGTTTTGTACTGTTCATTCTACTGAAAACCATAAATACTGTGATACTTGTCACTTAGTTACTGCAGTGTATTGTCTGATTTAAAATTCAACCTTACCATGTCTTTATCTTTTATATTAAAGGTCCAGTCCTCAAGGTGATGCTCAATAGTCTATTGTGTTGCATAGGTATTGACATTTTAAGGAAAGATTGGCTCTTGTTTTTACTCTGCCAGTGATGTCACCCCTCACAGTCCCTTAGTGCACCTTAAAACACAGACCTGCATGATTTCAGTGAAGTATTTTCCCTGCATGCTCATTTCTACCTTTCTTTCTGACTAACACTGACTCCTGTAGGAGCCACACTGGGACTTGAGGATCCTTTAGTGCATTGGCTGAAGTGCATGGAAACAGATTTTTCTTTGCTTCTCTAGAAAACACAACATAAGCCTACTTTTAAAACCAGTGGCTTGTAGTATGTGATGGCTGGTATGTTGTTTTTCAGGGGGACAGTAAGAAAATGGAGGATGCTGGTGCTTATTTGACATTACCTTCTACACGTCAGCACGTGGAGAACAAAGGAGCAACCTTAGTCAGGAGCTCGAGCATCGTGGGGGGGCTCTCAGTGAGCTCCAGAGATGCATTTTACATTTCAACTCTGGTTTGTTCCACCAAGCTGACTCAGAATGGTGGGTATCTTCTGAGCAGGCAGTTTAGAAAGAAGACACTTGCAGCAGTTGATGATAATTTTAAAGTGAGTGCCTGTCCATCTGTGTTCCATCAGTGGGCTTGCTGGGTCTCTTGAAGTGGCGGATGAAGCCAGAGCTGCTCCAGGAGAACCTGGAGAAGCTGAAGATCGTGGATGGAGAGGAAGTGGTGAAGGTACATCTCTAAGTAGTTATTCCAATAACAGTTATTCTCCCTGTCCCTCCATACCGTGGCAGAGCACGTGGTAAATAGTTCCAAAACGAAAATGAAACTGGAGGCTCAGTCACAGCAAACACTGGAGCTGAAAAAACCTGATGGTTATACTTTGTTTTTTGATTGTCATGCAGTTCAATGCCTTTGTCAAGGATGGTTTGCAAAGGACATGAGCAAAGCTCTGCATTAGAGGGAGCAAAAAGCAAACAGCTGGACAGGATTGTTCACTGCTATCCAGCTTTATTCCTACTTGTTGCTCTCACATATCTCTGGTATTGGCTATGGGCTGTGGGGATTTGTGAGATTACTACCAAAACTTGTCTGCTTTCACTGGTAATTAATTCACTAGGATTCTTTTCTCCTCTCTATTGTTTTATGTTGCTGGAAATTTTGTGCCTGAATGGAAAATTCAATACCAGGAATATTATTTTGAACATTGTTGCTTTAGACAGATACACGTATGTCGCAGGTCAACTTTTGAGCTTGTGCAGAAAATTTTATAAATGAACTTGATAGGAGATGAAGGCAGTAATGGTAAAAATATTTTCTATAGTCTCTGTTCAGCTGGTTGTTTTTGTCTATCTGAAACATCACAAACAATTCCTACTGCTTTCTTTGTAGTTCTTACTATTAATTTATGTGTTGATATTAAAACCAAGATGTGCTATGTACCCAATGAAGCACTTTATTAATTTAATGAATATAATGTGAAAAAAAATTGTTAATATTTTGGAAAATGGAAGACACTATTACATTTATATCTTTAAATATAAACATTAAATGTCTCTGGAGAAGAGGAAGGAGAACTTTAAAAAAAAAAAAGGGTGGATTTTTTTTTAACCATTGTGTCCCAAGTCACTGGGATACTTTCCTTTGATTTAAAGCAGGCTTTGAATCAGACCACAGAAGTATGAAGAGTTTTTTTAATCATCATGTATATGTGAAAATAGCAACTACTAATCTGTGTCACTAAGGAAGTAGGAATGCAGTTTTAGAGAGTTATGTCATTTATATAATATTTTTAGCTTTTCCATAAGCTTTGAGCTAAGCATGTATTATTGATTGCTCATGTGTCTGAGGATGTAGGTTCTTAAAATTAAAGAAACTAGAGCCTAAATCCTTGGAAGTGTTTACTGAATTAAAGTGATGTTTCAGTGAAGGTATTAAAATTCTAATTTGAGAGAAACCAAGTCTGCCCTCTGAAAAATGACTTGTGAGGTTTTCAAGTTGAATTGGTCACCAGTTTGTCCTTTCATGTTCTTCTGTAGTTTCTCCAAGACACGCTGGATGCCCTGTTTAACATCATGATGGAACATTCCCACAGTAATGAGTATGACATCCTTGTCTTTGATGCACTGGTAAGAGTCAGCACCAAGGATTTCATTTGTCAAAGCAAAGAACCTGATAAGTTTGAATGAGCAATCAAGTTGCTCATTTGGGGGAATTAATCTTTAAATCGCTGCAGAGCAGATGGAATATTACTAATTGACTGAAAACCAAGTTTCTTTAAAAACCCTTAAACAGTGAATTATCAGAAATATTTCAGAGGGCTAACATTTAAATTTGAAATGTGACTGTGGCTAATTCTGTCCATGTCTGTTTAGATCTACATCATTGGGCTCATTGCAGACCGTAAATTCCAACACTTTAACACTGTTTTGGAAGCCTATATCCAACAGCATTTTAGTGCAACATTGGCATACAAGTAAGTTTGTTTTCTCTTTTCTCTCTTTTTCCTAAACCTCCACCATCACATTAAAGAAAGTAAATCCTGTTTGTGACTTATCTGCTGTAATGAATGGTGACTGCTGTTTGGATGTTGCTGTTTGCTTATCTGGAAACAAGCCTGCCTCTGAGACACGTGTGATTATAACTGGAATTAATGAACAAATAGCAAATGATTCGGGGTTAAATGATTCTTTGGCATTTGTTGGTTAAATGATTCTTTGGCATTGAATTCTGTGGTCTGGATTTTGCTGTGTCTGAGCACTTCACCTGTATCCTGTCAAGTTTATCAAAAGATACTTTGCTGTAAAACCTCTCCCTTTATATCCCTGGCCTTGAGCTGAAAAGCCTGAAGTGAGGACTTGAGGATGTTCTTAACCCATTTACAGAGGTTTCCACGTGTTTTTTTACATCAAGCAAACTCAAGGGGGAAAAAAAACTCTTTGGGAACTGTCAAGTCTTCCTATGCGTTTGAGTGTGATGTTACACCAGGAGGGTTTCAGTGCAGTGAAGTGGAATTCTGGTATTTGTTATGTGTTCTGCTGTGAAATGGAGTTTTAGCATTTGTTACATGGTCACGCCAGTGGGCAGGTAGACACACTTGTGGTGGAGTTTTTTATTTATATTTTTTTAAGTTTTGGAACTGCCAGACGATGCCCAGAGAAGAAGACATGGATTCACAAAACAGGGTAAAAACTGGGGAGACGTATTATCCAGTAAATTTAATCCTGGATTCCTACTTTATTTAGAAAAGGTTTTAGCAGATGATTGTAGGATAAAGTGGCTGAATTATGAAGGAAGGGAACATCTTTAGTTAGTGCTGATCTTGGGGAAATGCTCTAACAGGGTGAATGTGGTTTTATAATCTACCTGAAGCCTTGTTCTGGCAGCTTAATGGGGTGTCAGATTGAAGCAGAACTGTAATTTGGGATATGAATAGTACATGGAAGACTTGAGCTGAAGGTTTGGAATAGTTGAGGATATCTTCTAGTGTCCTGAGCCGAATTTGCATGTTCTAACTCAACAGCAAATGCCCCACAAATCATGCACTGGGCCCTGAGTTTGCTGGAGTTGAAAGGCAAGCAGTGCCCAACCAGCCCTTTCTCACCTTCCAGGGAAGTTCAAGTTGCATTATTGGGCTCAGAGAGCTCAGGTGCAAACTACATGTCCTTCTTTAATCCTCTCCCACTCCATATGTAATTAGCACATGTAATTTAATGTGTAAATTAATGCCATGGTGAAGGAAGAGCAGGATGGGTACAGAACCTCTCAGAACAGCCTTGTTTGCATCAGATATTTCTAAACCTTGCCTGGCTGGCTCACTCTGTTTCAAGCATCATTTATTAAATAAACAAGTAGCTGAAAGTGGCCTGATTCCTAGTTAGGAAGGAAATACTGTGTCCCAGACATATTGTAACCATGTTATGATATGGTCTGTTGGCCAAACTGTTGGAATTATGTATTTATTCAGCTCCTATTTAGTCATCCCTTCGTCCTGGCTTTTCTGGGGTTCTGAGAGGACTAAACACTGACCATTGAGGCACCTGGAGTGGGCTGCCCTTAAATCCAATTTGGAGAAATTTTGTTACAGTTCAGAGAAGATATAAAGAAGAGGAAATGGAACCACAGAACGAATATAATGCCCAGAAGGCTGAGAGGCTGCAAACACAGTATTTTAGTCCTGAAATGTGAGTTAGACTGGGGATATGTATTAGTTACACAGAGAGAGAGGGAGTTTGGTTTTGTTTGTTTAGGGTAGGGGACAGTAAGCTTCCATTTTTGTACTGAAAAACCCTCCCAGTCACCCAAATCTTAATTCTTAGGACTGCATTAAGGTCAAGATTACATCATTAATATTGGTTTAATCATTTAAGATGGTTCTAGAACTATAAATGAAGAGACTGAGTTTCAGATGAACTTTTGCACTTTTGTAGCAAGTTGTGCTTTGAGCACGAAGTTGCTTTTGGATACAAAGTAAGAAGTGTTTAAATAAAATAAATAAACAAATATTACTGCGTGCTAGAATATTGTAATATTTCCTTGCAGTTAGTTCAGAGCATGGAGAGGTGTTTAATCACTGCTTGGTGTAGGGAGGCAGAAGTAGTATTTTGTGTTACCTTCTGCATGTTTATTACAAACTTCTATAAAAATGTTGTCAGGATTGTGTAAAGTTATGCTGCTGTTTGGAGATTTCACATTTCTTTCTTGCTTGTGCAGTTAAGAGTTTGCTCCTCATTTGTTTATACTGCCAGAATTTGTGCAATATGAATGCAAAAATACTTGCAGTACTGTTTGCTGTGTGTGCTTGACTGAGCAGGAACATTTACTTAGAGTGGGCAAACAAGTTAAAGAAGTTAATTTAAAAAAAAAAAAGATTACTTAAAAAAATGTTTTTTAACTTCAGGAAATTAATGACTGTTCTGAAGACATACCTGGATACTTCCAGCAGAGGGGAGCAATGTGAACCTATCCTAAGAACTCTGAAAGCGCTGGAATATGTTTTCAAGTTCATTGTTAGATCAAGGACATTATTTTCACAGTAAGTACCCAGGCTACTGCCATTTAACAAGCTGTCTAATATCAGGAATAGAAGGAGACCCGAGAAACAGAAAAGGCTGATTTTTAGAGCAGAACTGTATTTATTTTTACAAAGAAAACATAAAACTGGCAACTGGCCTAAGACACAGGCATCGCTGAGATATTTTTTGGAGAGGGAATGTTCACAAATCTGCTTTCTGATGCTCAGTGTAAATTCCAGAGTTGCATTTAGTAGTAGCAGCAGGTTTCAGAGGGTGATTTTTCTTTGTGTCAGGTGGCTTGGCCTAAGACCAGTGGACGGCCAAACGTTGCAACAGATGGCTGGAGACTTGTCCTTGAGAACACCGTGTTCAGCAGCTCACAGGGGGCACAGAACAGTCATTTTTTGTAACTGAATTTGGAGTTTCAGACCTCCAGTTAAGGAATTTTTAGGGAAGACTCCTCAGCCAGACAGAGGAGGTGTAGCATTTACAAGTGGTGTTCAGGTTTAGCTGAAAAGGAGGATGGGAGAATGAAGGAGGGGAAAACTGGAAGGAGAAAAACCACACCTGGGTAACCGTGTCCCCATAACTCACCTGGCCCTTAAAGACTCACCACACACCACAGACACATTTCCTCCCTTCTGCTTCATGGTTTTCCATTTATCCTTAGGTGGTTTTCCCCTAATGTTCTTTCTGATGTCCCTTTGGTTTAAGGAATGCAGTGGCAGAAGATAAGCAGTGGCAAACTCAGGTCTGTAGGCAGAGCAAAGTGACTGGATGTTCTGTTTGGGGTTGGCATCCAACAGAACAGAAAGGTGTTCTATTCTTTTGCTCAGTAGGAGCTCTAACATAATTTTTCTCTGTTATTCCACCACTCATTTCTTTAAAAAATCCATGTAGATTTATAGTTTTTTAATACTACGCCTATTTGATGAATTATTAATTTTTGGTTGAAGTGAGAGTAGATTCAGAAGGTAATTGCTGCTGGTAGGTAGTCCCTTAGAAATATCCTTGCCTCTAGAATTTACTATTTATAGATGGACACAGGTGAACACTGTGAAGCTCTATAAGGAAGGAGATGGTGCTCATGGGAACAGAACGTCGTTGGTAGTTCAAAAGCTTTATTTTATATTTTTATAAGAGGTGTCATGGCAAAAGAGGACATTTAGAGTCATGGGGAAGGGGATTATGGAAAATTTCCTGTATGGCTGAAGCTCAGAAGGCAGGGGTTTGGTTCAGAGAGAGCTTTAATCTCCATTTTAATCTCTAGTGTACATTGGCTAATGTGTCATAAATTAGGTGATTGCAGCATGTTGCATATTCAGGTGATTAGCTACACATATCTGCTCCTACTTAACTAGAGTCTGAAACTCCAGATTCACTGGACAATTATTATTTTAGGCAGTAACAGCTCTTCCAAAAACAACCAGTGACCAGAACCCCCTGGCACTGGATATCCAGCTACAGCTGCTGGCATCCAACTTTTTCCACTTGATTTCCTGGTCCTGGAAAAGAAGAAAATACCTAAAAATATGGATTAATATATTTTCTTCCCACGAGAAAACTTAGGGTTTACGATTAAAGTACTTCACTTCCAAGGGTTGACATTAACCTTCTTGGAGACATTTTGAATGAAGATATTTTGGAGATATTTTGAATGAATAGAGCTGAGACAGATCTTTAGATCATTCTCTCTTGATTTGGTGGGCTGCTTAAAAAACTGAGATGCCTTTTTGAAAGGTAAGAGACATTACAAGTTAAAAGCTGTGTAGGAATGACATAAATTAATGACATGTAACATTAGACATAAAATAGGAGACTTTTTATCTCGTTGTCAGGCAGATACATTGAGATAACCAAGTTACACTTAAATTTTCATTTGTTGGATGCTGTTTAAACTGTAGAGATATAAGGAAAGCAACATTCTTTTGCCTGCACTCAGCAAGGTTTGCACAACACAGACTCTGAAAACATCAAGTGTTTGTTTTCCTCCTTTCTTTGGCCCAAGGTTGTTTGTGGTGGTAAAATTCATGTACACCAATGAAGTTGTTTCCAAGCAAATGATTAGTTATCGTTTAAAATTTGCTTTCAGAACAAGTGTCTTTAATTGGTTTATATCTGCTGTTCCCTGTGTTGTGTAGAAATTGTTCAGCTTGAACCCCAAATAACAACCCTGAATTGTTTTAAAAGCCTCTAAAGCATGACACCTCCCAGATCTGAGCTTCTAAACCACAGTAAATTTAAATTTAATTGCAATTTAACAAAGAACATTGTGTCTAAATAGAAGCTAGGTGATTAGTCAGGAAATAAAATCATCATTCTACTTATAGTAAATTTAAAAAGCATGTTTAATTGATGATGTGTGACATTTTTACCTCCCTCCTTGTCCCTCAGGTTTAGTCAAGGAAACTTTAAATTTCCACTTGCATGAAAAAATGTGTTCAAGAAACCTCATTTACTTTTGTGGCAACAAAAAAATAGTCAATAAAAGTACCTTTATAGTCAATAAAAGCTGTATCAATACATTAGCCAAGTAATTTAATAAACATTTAGACAGAGACAGTCACATTGTTACAACTTAAATGTGCTTTGTTCCCATTGAAAGATAATTTTAAATAATGGCCATATAGCACAGTCTCCACTATGGGAGGAAAAAAAGAAATAATTTGACCAAAACATAAGCTCCTAAAATACCACCTGAAACCTAAGCTCCTAAAATACCACCTGATAATAAATGAGATGATTTTCTATATAAGTGTGCTTGTACTAAGACTTATTTGTTTCAAGATGCCTTTCAAATGTAATTTTTCTGGCATTTTTACTCAGCTTTCACACCTCAGTAGGGCCATCCCTCAAGCAGAGTATACTGTATATATGTATTTATTGGTTTTTCCTCTCCATACAACATTTTAGATGCTGGGGGTTTAGCAGCTTTGACTTTCACTTGTTGTAGCCAAAAGCTCTCAATTTGCCTTTAGTTCTCTTCAATTTGTGTTTCCCATTGAAAAGAAAAGCACGAGACCCTGGAATATACAGGACTTTAAAGAGATTTTTCTCTTCTGATGGAGCAAACAGAGCAGTGAGGGCACAGCATTTAGTTCACAGTGTTCTCCTCCCATTTCAGGATTCTCTTGTTGCCTTGGTTTTTTTTTTTTCTTACCTTGTTTTTCTTTATCTTTTGACAGCTGTTTCACACAACTAATTCCACATGTCCCCAGTGGGATTACTCTTTTTTCAGGCAGTGTTTAGTATTAATAACCAGTATGAACAACACAGGAGAAATAATCTGAGAGATTCCAACTTTAGGACAGGGAATGAAGAAATAATGAAGTGATCTCAATTTAAATGCACTTTTAAACTTTTAAGTGTCAAATAGAAACTTTTTTTTCCCTCCAAAAACCAGACTGGTTAGTGGGACCAGTAAAAATAGCTCTTTGAAAAAATGGCAATAGCAGCAGAAGACAGAAATAGTGATAATGTGTGAAGAATATTCTGGAGTAGCTCAGTTGTAGCGGGGGAAAAATAAATTTATTTTTTTTTTATTTTGCATATAAGTCACTTTGAAAGGGAAATGAGTTTTAGAAGCTCAGATCTGGGAGGTGTCATGCATTAGAGGCTTTTAAAACAATTCAGAGTTGTTATGTTGTGTTCAAACTGAACAATCTCTACACACTACAGGGAATAACAGTCATAACCCACTGGGGGAATATCTGTACACCAAATTGGATCAACTGCTGAAATATATATTTAATGTCCAATTTGTTACATTTAGGATGATGAAACTCTGTGATTCTGAAAGGGTAACCTGCTGCATCTCTCAACAGGTTATATGAAGGCAAAGAACAGACAGAATTTGAAGAATCCATGAGGAGACTCTTTGAATCCATCAACAACCTGATGAAAAGCCAACATAAAACTGCCATTTTGTTGCAGGTTGGTGTGTGCTTGGAAACCAGTTGGGTTTGGTTTTCTATATGGTTTTTATTTGTGGCCTTTTTATTTTTGTTCTTTTCAAATCGAGGAAAAGACGCTCCTAGGAAATTTATCCACTGTGTCTCTTTTGTAATTCCCCTCTATTGGAAAACCAAGTTGTCTAACAAAATTTGAAGCCTAGTCTGAGAAGGTCAGGGAAAAATACTTTTATAGAAATTTTATTAATGCAGGGAGTGGAAGAACCAAAACACAGGTGCTGGAATCTGTCAAGGAATCTAATGGTTTGAAGCCTCCAGTGGCTTCAAATGTTTAATTTCAATGTTTAATCCTTAAGTTTCTTCAAATAGTACTGAACAGGGATTCCACCATTTTTAGTTTGGAAAGTAAACTTTGTTGTATCAACTTTTTGGATTTAGGTTATTTAAACAACTGAAAATAGGATCAGGGCTTCCCGTTTACATCAATCTTAGTTATTCTGACACTTTGGAATCTGACTTTTGAAAGAAAACTGGAAAAGGAGCTATTAACATTACTAATATCAAATAATTTCTATGTATTTCTCTATTAAAATAGGGAACTGTCAAGGCTCTCCATAGAGTAAAAAGCAGATTTATTGGGCAGCAGGAATGTTGATGCTTCATACATTCTTTATTATTGTTGGGCTTGAATTTTCCTCTGGTTTTGTGGTTTGATTCCTTTTGATATGACTGAGACTAGAAGTGGAAGCCAGTGGAAAAGCCTTGAATAAAACCTCAGGTGGCTCATCTTGAGATTTGTATTATCTGACACTCTGCATGGAGTGTTAATGTGCAACTGCAAAAGAATCAAAAAAGTAAATACTGCTCTAATTGTATAATGCCATGATTACAGTAATATTTTAAAGGCATTTGAAAATCAATCAAATACACTCTGTTATTATTTGATAGTTCTATAGAGACCTTCCTGGGAGTATTTTATACATGTGAACACTGCATGGAAGTGTTAGGGAGAAGAAAAAAAAACATCTCTGGAGGAATACTGAAAGAGTTTTTATAATTATGTTTGCTCTTATGGTACTTGTGCTATCACTGTGTTAGTTGTGAATTGGATTTGGGATGATGCTCTCTGGGAGAGCCTGGATCTCCAGGTGGGTGTGAGGGATTGTCCCTCTGTGTTTCCTCTAATGAGCAGGGGAGTTTCTTGCTGAGTGACAAGAAATTATTGTAGGAAACAGTCTGCAAGTGTGGGTGCTGCTTCTGGAATGGCTGGTGGGGGTGTTTTGGAACAGGTGTTATTGTAATGCCAGTGGCAGGATGGCACTAAGTAATCCTGATTGTGCTTACCCTCATTTCCATATTTGTCTATTTAATGCTATTCTGAATATTACACCTGTTTAGCAAAGCTATATCTTTGCTGACGCCTGTAAGAAACAGCAGAGCCTTGAAAAGTCAACTGAGCATCTCTTAGAAGGACTAAAGAAAAGAAATCTGTGCTGATTTAAAGAGCATGTAAGTGTGGCTCAGAGGTAGACTGGCTATTGAACAGCTGTGCTCTGCTCAACGCCAGACTGAAAATTAAGATATTCTTTTCCTAATGAGTGCTGGCAGTTGTGAAAAATGGGTGCTATTTATTGATAACCATGAAGCACTACTGGGTTTTTAGGTATCTAAATCTGTATCATGTACCATAAGTTTTCTTTTTAGCAGGAACATTTTATGGCAGGTGTGAAATACTGTTTATACTGATTATATCCTAACTTTGCTGTTGTTCCCACTCCTGCTGACTCATACAGCTGTGCCTCTGGAAGAAGCCTGCAAAGAGATTGCTTTACACACAGTAAATAAAACCTGCTGCATTAATGTTATAAAATCCATACAGGAGAGGCATGGAATGAGACATGTCCCACTGTAGTTTAGTGCTGGCTGCTGAAAATAAGTTTATTGGGGGAACAAATATAAAATAAGAGTCCCTTTCACTTCATCAGGAGCTCCATAGACGTGTTAGCCACTCTCACCACAGACAGTATATGTTCCTGGGCCTGTTTGGAGGAGAATTCCATGATAATACTCCAGACTCCTGCTCTGGCAGGTGGATCCAGGCCAGAAAAAATGGAGATAATATCTGGTGAGGTGGAAGAGAAGGGAGTAGAAAGAAATTCATAAATCTGCCTCTGTGCCTAAATGCAACACTGATTTCCCTTGGGGAATTCGAGGTGACAGTGATAGATGCTGTAGCAGTGCAGATTTAACTTAGCAGAGTGAGGGACAGGCAGTTATTCAGTGATACCACAGACACACGGGACTGCAGAGGTGTCACACTCCACATACCCAGAGAGGAAAGTTCAAAGAGTCTGCTGGAAAAATAGAGGAGTAATCAGCATATCAGAACAGCCTTAAATCTGTCACAGTTGAAATTATCATTGATATGAATTAAAGTGGAACACAGATGGGTAGGACCAACTGAATGTGTTCAAGTAGATTATGGTCTGAAGATAATCAGAGAAGAACATTTTAGGAGCCCTGAAGAAAGCTAAAGTAATTGGGTTTCTCAGGATGTTGAAACTTAATGTGAACTAGTTTGCAGAACCTTGGAATGTGAATTTTTAACTCTTATTTCATCCGTGTTTGTCAAAAAACTTTTAAGGTTTAATTTTAGAAGATTTAAAGAATTATTTTGAAACCTGAAATGTCTTGGTCTCTGCTAATTTATTTTTTTTTTAATCATGGAACACAGTATTTTAGTCAGTAGTAATTTCCCAGTCGCTTTTACTGATAGAATCGTACTCAGACTTGTGCTGAATATTAATTCACTCAGGAGAAGATTGTTTATAAAATTACATCTTATATGGAACAGCCTAGTCAGTGCCAGGAGCACTTTATTGTTTCAATTTAACTTTATCTACTGAGCGATATCTTACTTCCTAATCTGTTAAATGCTGTATAAGGTTACAAAAAGTTAAAAATCTAATTTTTCAGTCCCTTGTTCTAAAACTGGCTGAAGTGAATAAAGGCTTTGACTTATTGTAGTGCCCAAGCTTTGAGAAGGGTAAATCTCTAGTTCTGTTTGTCAGTACTGTTAATGTAAGCTTGGAACAGCTGAAGGCTGAATTGTTCATTTATTCTTGGTAAACTGGAAATCCATGTTAGTCTAAAAGAGATCAGGAGTATTATAAATTCACCAGTACAAGCATGTGAGGGGTAAGGAGTCCTCCTTTTAAGAGTTTTTTACAGATTTTTCTTGCAATTATTTAAAATAATCATTTCCAAACTTCCACTGCCTTTCTGGCAGTAGCAATTCATAGATACTGGACTTTAACCTTCCTTTAATTTATTTTGGCAGGGATGATGTTACAGCTCTGCTGTGTTTATGCTGCTTCTCTGTAGCCATTGCTGATGGATTTTTGTAGTTTTTAGGGATACATTTTCATAAAGTCTGTACTTCTGAGGGATGGGCTCCTTGAAATCTGGAAATCTGAAAATAAATTTCCAGATCCTGCAAACAGTTTGGTGAAGGGAGGACCTGGGGGTGAGAGGGAGTAGGGGCTGGTCAGTGCCTCATTTCCTTTTCCAGAGCACTCAGGGGGAAAACCCCAACATTTCCAGCACATGTATTTTGTGCCCGTGCAAATCACCTCGTATTTCTGGGGAATAAAACTGGATGCGTGATTTTTAAATTTCAGATTAAGTGTTTTTAGAAGGTTTCACTGCTGACTCCTGGCTTGCAGTCTGTGCGTGTGCCCTTTCAGTGACCAGCCTGTGCTCTCAACCTTAATTTACAAATCAAGCCCCGGCTTCTTTTCCAACTGTTCTGTTCCCCGACTGCCACACCACATTTGACCTCCAGATGGTCCAGTCTGTTGCAAATGTCAGCTCTGCCCAGCCTGCTCCCAGGCACTGATTTTAGAAAGCACAACTCCCAACGCTCTGTGTGATCTCAGAAACATTACGTGACATGTTCTCAAGGTTATTGTAACGTAGGGAGAAGGAATTGTGTGTGGCATTGAAAAGAATGAAGATCATGTAATATGAAGATGCTGCCTTTCTCCTCTCCTTCTTCCCACACAGTTTTGACCCCCCCCCCATGTTGCTGCAGCAGATTCTAAGAACTTTAATCTGTGCTTCTCTGTACAGCTTTTATGAGAGAATAAAGCTGGAAAGGTACTGACAGTGACGCTTTGTTTGTTGTGTACAATGGGGCTGGCACAGTAACTTGTTAAAGTTGCCTTCATAGCAAGTAAAATTAGATTAAAAACAGAGCACCAATGATTTCTTTGAATGCACTTTTCATCTCAGGGGTATTCGAATTTCATGAATATGTATAATGTAACGCTGCAAAAGAGGGCAGCTAAAAATAAGCTTGGGCAGGAGTAAAGGTTAAAATAAATTTAACAGTACATTGTATATGTAAGAAATAATTTTCTGCAGTGCTGTGGGTTTATCTGTATCCCGCTCAAAAAAACTAATCTCTTAAGGTCTGAAGAATACAGAACATCTTGTACTGCTGACTAGGAGGGTTTTATGACTTCATTAAGGGCAGTGCTCACTTGTGTCCACAGTGCATCATTTGAAGCAATTATTGCAAATGAAACTTGGGAGTCTGAAATAGTGCAGGGATATACTTGTTATTGTACTTCAGCTGGTGCTGTGGGTCTGCAGAGGAGTGGCAGCTGTGTCCTTCCCGTTTCCATCCTCAAACAAGTGTAGAACAGGGAATATGAGAGAGGCAGAGCACAACAGACCAAGTGTCTGGAGTACTGCTTGGAGTATTCTGTGGCCACTGGTGGCCCTGTCCCTTATCAAATATCTTTCACAGTAACTGTGAATTGCTGTAAAATGAAATTCAGATGCTGCTGCTGTGCAGTGTCTTCATAAAGTGTTTGTGTCTTGAAGAGTGAGGAACAGCACGTTGCTGAAATAAGAAGTGGAGCTAGGATAAGTTTCTAGCCCAACGCAGGTGTGTATTTTAAACAGCCCCGGGGTTTCACAGTCTTGTTGAAAAACAAACACAACCAACCAGAAAAAAAAAAAAACAGCCAAACGTTTCCCCCCCCCCATTCTGCTTCAAGGAACTAATAATGGCAAAGATCAGCAGAAGATACAATCTCTTTGTTGAAGTGGCAACGGCTTTTAAATGCTCCTTTGACCTTTCCGGGTTTGTGTTTGAGATCTGAAGAGGAATGACTTTATCTGAAGGTATCTTAAGCCAGCATTGAGCCACTTTGAAATCCTGTGTACACCCTTGCTGCAGACTAAATTCTTTCTTTTTGAATCAAGTCCTTAAAAGTTCTTTTGATTTTTTTTTTTTTTAACTGGTTATTACAGTAGAAGCTCATATAAATAAAATGATATCTTTATGGTGCCTGAAAGGTCTAAATGAGAGCCAAAGGAAGCTGTGTTCTGATTGTCTTTATTCTAACCTCCCTTCCCCGAGTAAAGAGACTAACTTTTTAACAAGAAGCTTGCTGTGTAGAGGTACAGAGAAGTATTGAACCTGGATAGGCTTCTATCAGATTGATAATAAAAGACTTCACATCACTGGACCTTAGTGAAACATTAGTAGGAATTTACACCCTAAAACTGCACAACGAAGTACTGCAAGTTGGGCTTTATGGATATTAACCATAAAGATTTGGAGCCTGAAAGTTGCCTGCTGAAGTATTCTTGTCCAGGCAAGGAGAGTAAAGTGTCTCTTACCCCTGCCAGGGTGAGGTTTGGTTATCCTGCTGCACTGTCGAAATATTCCTCAAAAACTGAGAGGAATAGATAAACCATCCCAAAGCTTGGCCGTGGATGGTTTGTCAGAGACAGGACACCCCTTTTCACCTCTTCTAGGAAGTGTAGACTTGGGGTGGGTAGGTGACTGTTCCTGACTTCTGCCTCCTGCATGGCACATTCTGGGGTGGAACTGATAAAAAGTATGATCAAAGAGCTGCTTGATCAGCTTTTTTAGTAGCCTGCAAAGAGAATATTATTTACAAAGACAATCTTAACCCTTCCACTGCTCTGCAAAGAGAGTATAATCTACTTAGTATATTGTATTTAAGTTCCTCTGCATGTCCTCAGCATAAGGGCCCTTTTGTTGACTCTGGGACGAAAATCATGTTCAAATGTGATGTAAAATTTCAGTCTGAGGAAAGAAGTCCAAATTTATGAGTTTGTTTTTGTGTATTTGTGTGCTCTGTATTGTTTATGTGCACGTAAACACCTATTGCCATGATCTGTACATCCATCCATCCCTCCAGGTCGCTGCCTTGAAGTACATCCCCTCGGTTCTTCATGATGTTGAAATGGTCTTTGATGCCAAGTTGCTGAGGTGAGAAGCTTTTGAACCCTTCCCAGATGTCAGCAATGAATCCTCATGGGTCAATTTATGTTAGCAAAGATCAATTATGTCACTAGTCAAGAGAGTGGTACAACTCTGGGCACACATTTTTAACAGTGAGTTATCACCTGACTTAAATAATGCCAGAATTCATTATGGTGCCCCAATACTTACACAATAAGTCGGTGAATAAAACAAGCAAGTGGAGCAATCTATTTTTTATTTTTCTCTTCTCCCCCTACTCCCTACAACTAACTCTATTCCAAAAAAACAGATCTGACTTTAGCAGTTTGAAAAAGGATCTTTATTTGTCAGACCAAGATAAATTACCTTCACCACGCACAAAAATGGAAAGTAATAAAGTAAAGGGAAAGTAGTAAACATTTGTAATCATGGCCAAAATCTATTTCATCCTGGTCTTGTTTCTCTTGGAAGTTTTCTTTGCAACCGGATATCGGTCCCTTGTCAATATTTGTGATATACAAGTAAACATAAGTATTAAAAAGTGATAAATGTTTAGAAATACACAGCCTTTTGCTCTGTCTCTCTGTCTTTGTTTACACATGATGAATTTGAATTCCTCTGTGTGATATTTGTGGCACTTTTCCTTTGCATGCAGCCAGCTCCTGTATGAATTTTACACTTGCATTCCACCGGTGAAGCTCCAGAAGCAGAAGGTGCAGTCCATGAAGGAAATAGTCCGCAGCAACCTCTTTAAAAAACGAGGTAAAAATAAAATACCTTCAAGGCTTCAAATAAATAGGTGTGAAAATGATGGGTGGCTTGTGTTTTGTGCAGTTCACCTGTTGAAATGGAGCGAAATGAATGCGGAGGGAGTGGGAATGGCAGGAGTGTGAGCTCTGGAGGGGATCCATCCCTTCCCATGGGATGGCTGTTGAGCACAGTGTGGTTTCCAGCCTGGAGCAAGGGGCAGGTGGGGCTCACAGGAACTCTGAGTGTGGTTTTCCTGTGATGTAGTGCTTAGGTGGGTGAGTTGAACATCCTTTGAACACGTTTGAATTTCTATAATGAAATAGGGAAATGAAGTGAGACTGTGTGAACGCAGCTGTTATATAAAGCCCAGGAAGAGGACAAAAAAATCTCTTGTGCTGGGGTATATTCAGCTGCAATGCAGCACTTCCAGTCACTGGGATTATGATATTTCTTAACCTTTATCAGAACTTAGTGTCTTTCTCCACTCTCAGGGGCTTTAATGGTACTGAAATGTCTTTATTAGCCTTGTGCTTAGTTTTCCTTCATATTGTCACAGAAAGGGAATTTTTGCTGAAGGAATTCTGTAGAGAAGCCAGGGTTTCCATGGTTGACTCCATCTCCAGTGTCAAGTGTTCTGTGTCCTCTCTCATGGACCAGCTGACCTGTTTCTCCCTCAGCATCTCCTGGCTGTGCAGAAACCTTCAGAACCTGAAAGGCACAGAACAATCAGATGAATGTTGGTGTCTGTTCTGCCAGAGATGAATGTTGGTGTCTGTCCTGTCAGAGTTTCAGTTTCTGACAAGTCACAGATAACATTCCAGGAACTTGACTGTACAAGAGTGGGTAGCAAATAGTCCTGACTATTAGTAGATTGAGAGGGGATTGCTTTGCTCATCTCATTGTGCTGCCAGGAGAGTGATGCAGTTCTAACTGGCCAGGACAGATAAAAACTGCACTTTATTTTTAGGCCTGTGTTGCACTCTACTGAGACTGAAATCTGTATTTTAAACTTTAACTACAATTAGCTGTATCTGCTGTGTTTTGAGACCAGTATAGATTTCTTGGAATAAAAATATCGAGAAAGTAATGTAATTGGTTTAATTATTTAGATTCAATTGTTATTATTTTGAGCTGTGTTTATGTTAATAGTTTCATGGTCATCAGCTGTGATTTTTTTAAACTATATGTAAGACTCACAGTTGTTTCAATTGGTGAAACTTAAGTAGCTATAGCTGAGCTATCTCCAGACATTGATCCAAGCTATTAAAAGCAGATCCAACTAATTAATTTGCAAACACTCCTAATTCTATATTCACAGTTTTCTCTGGTAGTTGGCTGTATTTCAGTTTTACAAGCAGATTCTGATATATCACTGCATTACCAGTTGCTTTTACTGCTGCTGCTTCTAAGATCAGAAGTGCCAGTCATAATTTTATCTCTGGTGCTTGTGGTAGCATTTAGACCAGAAGGAGAAATATTCTCTCACAAAACTGAAAAACTCCTGGGTTAAAATAATGCACTCTCTTGAACTCTTGAGCTTACAGAATTCAGTCAGTCACCCTGACTGTTGGTAATACTGAGAAATTAAGTGTAAGCTATAAACCTTTTTTTTTTTTTTTTTTTTTTTGGTTCAGTAATTTTTCTTGTAAGAAACTTGGAAACTTGTCTCACTGCAGTACAATTGTTACTGGTTCATGGATCAGGAGGGCTGGTCAGGATAGCAGATCCCATGCTTGTATAATGAGGAATAAAGCCCTAGTGAAGATTCAGAAGGAAAATAGTTGAGCTTGCAAGAACTTGTGTGCTCCACAGTTCCGTTCACTTGTATCTTCCTCCTTTTTTCCCTATCCCTGTATGGTCCAGAAGACAAAGGAGTGGGGGTTTGGATTCCCAAAAAGCTTCCATTATAGTCTGCCTGGTGTGGTGCTTGTTTCATGTGTTTAACAAGCCTTTCCTTTAGCTGTGGTCTGTTACTGCAAACTACTCTGTAAAGCTTTTATTGCCTGCAGATAAATAATAATAATAGATTGCTGGCTGCTTGTAAATGCAGCTTGTCTGAAGTCTTGAAATATATAGCTGCTGTCTCGTGGAAAATGCCTGCCTCAGAATACATTGTGAATTCTAAAAAGGGTACATGGGTTTTGTTTCTGCATTTTTTTTAGGGAATAATGAATAAGAAATTTTGCTAAGAGGAGTTTTGAATTCTGGGGACCTTTTATAAAACCAATAAATGGTGGGTTTTGCATACTGCTGACCAGATAATTAATACATTTTAATTTTCCCCAGACAGGTAGTTAGTGGGTTCATTTAAGTCTTGAATTTGTAGATTAAAAAATTGTATTGTCCAAATCCTCTCTGCTATTTTTTGCTCACATCAGACACTTGACAGCAAACCCAAGCAGCTGAGAGCATGAAGGCAGCATTTCCTACCCAACCCATGTGCCAGCCCAGCTGCTTCCCTCTGTATCCTGGATATCTGAGTAGTCACTGATCCAAACTAGCACTAATAATGGACAGTTAAAGTGTATCCATTTGATAATATGGAGAGATCAACAGCTTGGTCATATGCTCGTGATGATTCCATATACAAGATCTACCCTAAAATGTTTTTAAATGTAATACTTGATATATAATTGTATAATAGTACTTAGATGTTCTTTTTGGAGGAGCCTGGGGAAATGGATTTTTTTTTTTCAATGTATTAGTTTAAAACAAGAGAAGTCCTCTGAAGCAGTTGTCCAAAACAGAGAAATCAAGTCCAAGCCATTTTAAAATAAAGCTAAAACTTGCCCAGTTTGTTTTAGCTTTGTTGTGACGTATTGTTTTAACCATATCACGGCTGATGTCATGGTACTGCTAACCAGAGAGTATTCTTGCTAACTAGAAAATATTCAGGTAAAGATTTCATCCTTCAGTATTTTGATGAAGTGACAGAATAAAACAGCTCCTTTTTGGCATCTTAGGGTTTAGAATTTCTGTTATTCACAGTTTAAAATGCTTGAAGCTGACAATTTCCTTTTTCACCATCTTCAGTGTAACCAAGACAGGGTAAAAGAGATTCTTGCAAATATATTTTTCTTTTTCCGAGACCATCCCATGAAGTTGTGGTACCTCTAACACAGCTGAAAATGTTACTATTGCCTTCGTGGTGTTACCCAAATATCTGTTGGGCCATTTAATAATGGAGTTTCTCTTTTTGGTAAGGAGTTTTATGCCTTTCCTTTCAGCCAACCTGCACCTACATTGCCAATGGCAGAAAATCATCCTTGTAATAATTGCAGGGTGGGTTTTATCTAACTAATATTGTTTGATTATCTGCATTCGTGTTTTGTTTTCAGCCCTTGGGTTGTAATTCCCTGAAAGGAAAAGTCCACAACATTTTGAAGTGCAGGCACTGGAGAATGTGAAAAGACTCAATTAAGTATCTTTAATATTACAGTGGTATGAAAATGTCCCTGTCCTGTGCTATTGTAATACTGTGCACAGTAAACAGCAAGCAATTTTTTTTTTTATGTTGCTGTGGTTTAAAATAGAAAATTCCAAAGATGCTTTTTTTTTTTGCTCTGCATTTAATACAATTGATTTTAAAATTGAGTAAAGAACCAACTGTGTGTAGGGTGTAGATGGGACCTGATTCATTACTGCACTCAATGAGCTGGAAGGTGAGTTACAGGAGTGAAAGCACATGTAGTCTATCATAGAACAGGATCCAGAGTGATAATTAAGGTGAGATTTCCAACAGTATCATTAGCTAAAGTTCACATTTATCTGGAACAGGTAGTATTTTTTTCTGCCATGAATATGGAATATATTTAACTACATTGCTAATTACAGTCAAGTCTATTAATTTGTGCCTGTTTCAGATTATCCATTTTTCCTCTAGATTTTAGTATTTAGTGTATTTCAATGTAGTTCATTACAGTTCCACTTCAATTAATTCACACCCATTCCCAGTGGTATTGTCTTTATAATTCCATTGGATTCCACACACTGGCATTTCTGTTCTTTGGCCCATTGACATTCACAGACTCGTGAAAACACGCAAAGGTCTTTTAAAAAAATCATTTTAAAAAAAAAAAAGCCAGTGAAATTTGTCTTTTTTAAATAAGTTACACACGAACCTGAAGCTGGAAACCTTGAGGGCAAACTGAATTTATTGGTGTGCATTCCCAGGCATTCCCGGGTTTTCACTGCAGGCTCGTGGCATGGAGTGATTTCCTCAGACGGGCTCCAGGGTCCTGCTGCTGTGATTGATCTCCAAAGGCCCCACAGCACTCTGAGAAGCCTTTAAATTACATTGCCAGGTCTTTTGTTGAGGCATTGATTTCTTGTTCCTGCTCTGTAACTGTACCACAGTTCAGAGAGGTTCTGGTAGTTCAGGTGTTTGAGTGGCTGAGTGGAGGATGATGAATGTTTTGCTGCTTGGGCGCTTTCCCCGTAACATTTAGGAACGTTCTAACAGGATGTGTGAGCACATGAAGAGATTTTTGTGCTGGTTTGTCTCAAGACTGTCACGTCCTTTTTGATCAGAGGACAAGAAATCTTAATTTTTGACACTTTCCCTTTAAATCACTCGATATTTTTTTATTTTAAAATCCCAGAGGGCAAGAAACAGTTTTCTTGTCCTACAAGCACCCCTAATGGGATCTGAGAGTCTCATTTGTTATGTAAGAAACTGCCTCCTGTCATGAATCTTTCCCTTTGTATAGTGGGATCTAATGGATTATTCTCTCCCTCTTCTGAAAAAGTTTGTTAGAATTGCTTAATTTCTATGTAAAATATTTGAGGCATCACTGCTGTTGGGTTTGTTTGTTTGTTTTTATGAAGCCTATTGCCAAAATTCCCTCACCTCTCTCCGTTTTTGAGAGATCAACAAATTAAGACATAGCTATTTACAAATCACATGGAGTTTTTATTGTACTTAGTGTTGCTGATTTTATAGCATTTGGAGGTAAATGCTCATTCTAAGCTGGCCACGGAATATTCACTGACATTATGCTGAAATTTGTAAACGAGTTAGCCTTTGGAGAATTGGTTTTTATGGGTGTGAAATGAATATAAAATGCTCTGACACACAACAAATATGCGTATTATTGATACTGCTGCTTTTGACTTGGGAGTTCCCTGGTGGTCCCCTCCTGCTGAGGGGTTTGTGCTGTAGCAGAGCACTGAGAGAGCTGCTCAGAGAACATTAAGTGGGTCACACAGATGGTCCCGGGCAGGGCTGGAAGAGAGTTCCCATGCCTTGGCTGAAGATGCAGGTCCTGTCTCGGTGTGGCTGTGGCACAGCCATGGCATGTTCAGCATATGCCAACCACTTGCTGACTCTGGGAGAACAGCAGCAGCAGACATATGTCAGCACCAGGGGTTAAATTGCCACATGCCACAAGAAATGCTGAGGCTACAGGGTTTTATTTTCATCGCTGTGCTGTTGTTTAAACAAGATAGGTGCTTGCACACACCACAATGAGACTGATTCCCCTGCAGTCATGTACATTACTGAGTGCTACCTGTGAGATACTTTAATTTCACTACCTAAAAATTACTGGGAGTTTGTGTTTGTGATAAACAAAGTCTTGAGTTTTTATAAGTTTTTGAATAATAGTTTATTATATGGAAAAAGCAAGCAGCTGGCTGGGTGACAGAAATGGGGACCAGTTTCCCAAATCTGCACGCCTACTACAAGGGACATTTAGTATTTCTCTTAGCTACTTCATGCATATTAATTATATCATATACCTATACATTCTACAGGTTTTTGCTAAGTATTTAATATATGGGGTTTGTTACAGCTAAAGCTAAAAGGGTTATCTCCACAACTGGTCATAATTCATGAATTCTTGGATGAACAGGCACCTAAAGATTTAAAGTTCTACTATATTTTATTCTTAGGATAGTAAGGAGGTTTTGGGCCTCTTGACCTTGTAAGGGTCTGTTTTATTTCTTTATGGGGGTGTAGTTAAGTTTTACAATCCGTTTGTTTTATTTTGATGTAATCACCCATTTCACGAATCACAATTATTTATTTATCACATGTTGCTGACTTAGTGTTGTTCTTACCTTCAGGACTGTTAAGAAAAAAGTTAAAAAAAAAAAATCTAAGGAGCCGTAATTTCTGGTTAAACATCTTTCAGTTTAATTATTCTGGACAGAATTGAATTATAGATATTGATTTTAACTATTATAATCTTAGAGTTTATTACTATAAGTTCTTAAGCCAAAGTTTTTTTTGTGTCAGGGGTTTTTTTCTGTGATTTTTCTTTCTCCACTGTTTTGAACACAACTTCTCAACACTGTAGAGTGTTTGAGCATAGGAGATTTTAATGCATGTTATTGTTAATGACTTCCCTGTTTTTAGCTCCCGGGAAAAAATTGAAATTACCCACTGTTCATAAATTCTTTTAAATTCCTTTAAAATAGTTCTCTATAAAAACACATTTTTTTCCTCTGGATTCAGTCTTGATTTTTGTATTTAGCTTTTTTATTTGTTGGCTTTTTTCCCCAAGGTTATGTTATCTTTAAACCATCACTTCAAATCCTGTATTCATTTTTTGCCAGTTTTATTCCTGCAATATTTTGATATGGATAGGGTTGGCATAAGCACATCTCTGGGTATTTATCTGCATACATTTGTGATGAACATATGTAGATTAAAGCCATTACTTTTATTTATGGAGGAGGAAGTGACATGCTCGTATTGCTACTGGTAACTTTTTGTTAAACTTGACCCATTAGGGCATTTTTTTAGTTACATTTCTAAGAAATCTTGTGGTATGGAGGGAAATCGAAATCAAAGCAGGGGAAGTAGTTTTAACAACAAACTTCTAAAAGTACGTGTAAAACTCGGCTTACAAATACTTCAAGTAGAAAAGAGAGAACAAAGACATATTACAGCAGTTGATAGGACACATATTGTGTGTGAATTAACTGAAATGTGGAAGCTTGCAAGTTGGAATTCATCAATATTCATAGAAACGTGGAATAGCCTGGCTTGGAAGGGACCTTAAAGATCTGAGTGTGCCAGGGAGGATGTGCTGACAAGCCTGTGTTCCAGGCTGGCAGCTGCAAGGACTGCGAGCTGCAAAAGGCACTGAATGCTGAAAAGGCTGTTCTGGCTCCAGCAGTGGCAGTGTTGGAAGTTCTGGCTGCCTTGGAATCCCTGGCAGCACTCAGCTCCCACGAGGAGCGGAGAAACTTGGAGATAAACCCACCTGGCAGCCTCAAGGTGCTCCCAAGGCTGTGCCTGGTTGCAGGGAGGTGCTGTGAGTGTTCATGCTGGACCTGTGTCCTGCCTCAGCTGCTGAGCCATGAACAGCCAGCAAGGGGTCTGTGCTTCTCCTTCCTGTATGTTAAAAGTAACTTCCAGGAGGCCAAAAAGATCTGCATCTGACAGTGCTGTCTGACTCTGCAGGTGACCTGGGGTACCTTCCCTTTCTGAGGCTCTGATCTAAACTGTGGAATTGGAATTTAGATTTAGCAACGCATTAAAAATATTTTAAATTCATCAATTTTGGGCTCCCAGCAAACAGATAAATGGCAAGTAATGAAGAGGGAAGATCTGTGATAGAAAGATCACTGCAGTTGTGAACAGATGTCCTTTGTGAAGAACCTCAGTGCTTTAATTGAGCACTGACTACCATCAGAAGTCTCTCCTCATTGAAAGAATGTTGTTCACTGGCTTTATTCTAAGGCTTTGTTCTAAATCTGTGCTCAGATGACACCTATGTCCTTATTAAACTGGCATGCCAGTTTTTAAGTGGGCATGAAGCCATCCTAACAGATGGATATGACTACAGGCAAGCCAGGGAATCAAGAGCAGTGTTTCCTAAGGGAGACAAAAGTGGTGTTAAATCTTTATTACCATTTTGGCTGCACACACAAAGCAGTCAGGAATGAAGCCCGTCTGTGATTTTTGCTGAAGGAGACCCAAATGTCTTTTTAATGACATTATTGCATTAATGACTTAAGAGTGTGATTCTCACTTACCTGGTACATAAGAAATCATTAGATATCTCCTGAAGGAGAATCAGGTGAATAGAGGGGTTAAAAAACCCCAACCAAACCCAAAATAAAAAAAAACATATAAATGCTAAATCTTAGAGAATGAATCTACCTGTCCTTATTGAGGAGGGTGCTGCCAGGGAATTTATCCCAGAACTGTGTTGGAATTTGGGGTTGATAAATATGTATAATACTATCTCTTATGACAGACCTTGATGAAGGAAATGCAAGGTGCTCAAACTGTATGCTGATGTTTTAGGTGCTCAAATAAAGTTTGGATCATCTAGAAATAAAAAAGCCAGTCAGAACAGGGTTTTTTTTTCATGCTTTTGAACATTAAGGAAGAATAAATGTTGTTGGCAATGTTCTCCCATCATTTATCAAGCAGTAAAGGAAGCAGCTAATAGTTAAATATGCATCTGACCCCCTCCATGTCTCTCCCTCATCTGGCTTGAGCTTTCCTGGGGCGTGGGAGGAGATGTGGAGATGAGAATTGCTTAATCATAGACTTAATGAATTGTTTAGGTTGGAAAAGACCCTTAAGATTGAGTCCAGCTGTAAACCTAACACTGCAAATTCTGCCACTCAGTGCCACATCTGCATGTCTTTTAAATGCCTCTGGGAATGGTTATTCCACCACTGCCCTGGGCAGCCTGTTCCAGTGCCTGAAAACCCCTGAGACAGCTTCTGCTTGTCTTATTGATTGCTGCTGGAGAGAAGGGAGCAACACCCACCTCCCTACAGCCTGGCAGGGAGTTGAAGTGGGTGAGAAGGTCCCCTCTGAGCCTCCTTTTCTCCAGGCTGAGCCCCCTCAGCTCCCTCAGCTGCTCCCCATCACACTTGTGCTCCAGCCCCTTTCCCAGCTCCGTTCCCTTCTCCAGCCACACTCCAGCCCCTCAGTGTCCTTTTTCTAGTGAGGGGCCCAGAACTGGTCCCAGCAGCACTGGAGGTACCTCAGCAGTGCCAGCACAGGGGGACAGTCACTGCCCTGCTCCTGCTGCCACACGGTTCCTGACCCCAGCCAGGGGCCATTTGCCTCCTTGCCCACCTGGCCCATGTCCAGCTGCTGTCACCAGCACTCCCAAGGCCTTTTTGTGCCTGGCAGTTTTCCAGACACTGCCCCAAGCCTGGAGCTCAGGACCTGGCACTTCACCTTAATGAGCCTCTTCCAGTTGGCCTCAGCCCATCAATCCAGCCTGTCCAGTCCCCTCTGGGGAGCCTTCCTGCCCTCAGGCATGTCAGCATTCCTGCCCAATTTGGTGTTGCCTGCAGACTTGCTGAGGGTGCATTCAGTGAGGAGTCCAGACCATCAAATACTGCAACATAAAATTTTACTTTGACTTCCGTGATTTTCCTGTGTTTCTCTTTTTCCAATTCAGTGTATTGCTGATGGCCAAATAAGCCCTTTGCTCGTTCTGCTTGCTTAACTCGTGCAATGACACCTTAGTATTATAATCTGGAATTTATGTACTGATTCAATAAACATTTTTTTGTCCCAGTATGATAGAAGGCTTTCATATTTTGTATAATGTGCTATTGAGATAGTTTTAGCTGAAGTTTCGAAGGTGCAAAGGCATGACTACAGATTTATGTTTGCTCTAGTCCACCTGCAGGCTCAGGCTGAGAGCAGAGCTTAATACTGGTGTGTATATGTATATATTCATACTATAAATACTGCTATAAATATATATAATATAGATACTGCTATAAATACTGGTCTTTTTCAGTTGCTTTGATTCTATATGTTCTTCAGAACCTCTTGGAATTATTGCATCCTCACATGGGATGGCTTTAACTGGTAGGGATCTTATAAAACCTAGTTAATTTTTGTGTTCTCTTTTTGAGGTGTCCTAGAAGTACATTACAAAATTAAGTAATTCTCCTGTGTTAACTAACAAGCTGAGTTTATCTAGCAGCCAGTCATAGGATACAGTCATATAACCTTGTTTTTAACCAAACAATTTAACGTTAAAAAAAGCAAAATTTTTTACTAAAATATGTTGACCTTTATCATATTAATATCAATGGCAGGTTAACAAGCTAAGGCTAGTTAAACAACCTCTGAATTTCCATGTAGCTTGATACTTCAACATTGTTCACATCTGAAAATGCACTGTAAATAATTGACCAGCTGCATATGTTAAGTCCTTTTAATAGATTCTGTATGTATCCAATATGGATCAAATTTTAATTTGTATTGCCACGTACAGCTGGGAGTACTGAAGCTTGCAGAGCAATTAGCTCTTAAAACTGGAGGAAATCAATTGTACCTTCTGCCTCAGCTGTTCTCTCAGCACAGTGGGAAAATTTGGTCTGTGCAAGAAGCCCAGCTTTCCTCATGTTTAAGAAGTGTGGAATGGCTTTATACAGAAGACAAATTATATCAAGGACTTAATTCTTTCACCAAGATGTGTGTTTGGGGGGGTTAATAAGTTATAGACAACAACAAGCATTTGGTATTTTGTATTTTGGTAGCAAGTTTTAAGTGGCCTCTGAACCCTGGTATGGAGAAGTTTTAAATTCAGTGAAGTTTTCTCCCACTCCTCTTTAAGGTGTGTCCAGCACAACTTGTAACTCATGATCTCTTCTCTGCTTCCTGATTATTGATCAAATGAGTATCACTGGCATGTGAAGTCAGGTGGACTTTAGTGAGTAATATACCGAGAATACCTACCTTGAAAACCTCATTTTTTATTTTCCATGTGAGTATAAGTTTAAAATGGACTGTAGCTAAAATACAGGATTTCTCTTGATCAATGACTTTGCTCAGTCTACTCTCTTCCTTTGCCTTTGAAATAAAGCTCGTTAAGTAGAGGGTTTTATTATCCAATTGCTTCCTGTAACTTTAAAAGCTATCCAAAGGGAATTTTTATATTTGCTAGCTGTCAGAGAGTTCAAAGGGACATCTTAACAGCTTGAAAATTGAGCTGGATATTATTTTGGAGGAGTGAGAGCAGTAAGTATGTTTATCCTGGCAGATGTGAAACTGGTTAAGTGCATATAACATTCCATCCTCTTTGTGAGAGGTGAAGAGTGGCTGAGATGTCACATAATTTGATGTGACTTTGAACTTTGCTGTTAGCACAGCACACCCTACTGATGTTTTTTTTGAAGTGGAAATGTGTTCAAGGGCACTGTTTTTAAGAATGGTAGCCATGGGAAAAGAGTTGCCAGCTGAATTTCTGACGTGCTCTTGGTTTGGAATCTGTATTCCTACATATCACTGCAGATTAGTTAAAGGTTGAGTGTGTTGGATTCTTCATGTTGGATTTATGTGTAACTGTTACTGTGTCTGCTGCAGATTGTTGGAGTAATAGTTTTGCAGCCTTATAAAAAGTGTAGTTTATTCACAGCAGGTTTAGAGCAGAGAATTTGTGACATAAAATGTTGCCATATGTAGACATAGGTATAACTGCAGACAGGTTTGGTTAGTGCACTGAATCCACAGTGCTACAGGAAAGATGGGGGTTTAGGCTGTGATAAATCATTCCTTCAGCATATCTTGCACACAGTCAGGGAATCTGGAAAGGAACACAGAGATGGGGGTGTCAGAGAAGAGAAATCGTGTTTTTTCATACAAGTGTATTTTCATACAGGTTTAATACATGTGAAACAGTTTTTATGCCTCTCTAGTGATGCTGTGCAAGTGCTATAGATTAAGATGAAAAGAAGCAGGTTTATCCTATCTGTCTTTAGAGTAATGAGTTTGATATAATCTCTTCTGATACAGCAAACCTTGATGTTGGATCCTATGGATAAAAAAATGACAAGCCCTAAAAATGTTCTGATTTACATATAGAGCCATATATAGAGAGAGGTGTCTTTGTTCCCAGCATTCTGACAGTCACTATTCATTATCCAGAGATTCAAAATCTCACAGTCTCCTTTAAATTTCTAGCTGTGTCATGGTACTTGCTGTGAGTAGCTGGTTACTATGTTCTGCTTGTTCAACCTGGTCAGAGCAGGTTGCTCCAGTTGGGTCTTGAAAACCTCTCAAATATAGAGATTGTGCAACCTGTTAGTTCTGCAACCTGAATGTCCTTGTAAGAAAGAGGTTTTTCTTTACATCCAGCCTGAACTGCTTGTTTGGATTGTGAGCCCATCTTTTTTTTCCATCCAGCTTTAAAATGTGTTAAATGGGGGCCATCTTTCAGTAACAGACTAAGACACTTATGGTCTTTCTCATAACAACCATGAAATGGAATTTGCTTAGCACATGTTATATCCCCAATATATCTTACTGTATCTTAAGTGGTTTTGGAGTGGCTGGAATCTTGATGAATGAATCCTGAAGTGATCATACCAGGAACTGTTTCCCCCCCTGAATAACCCTTGACTGTGAAGGACAATTTCCACAGACTGCAGTGAAAATAGAATTAAAGTTTGTTTCTTGCTTTTTCAAAAGCAGGGAGGTAATTATCTAATGTACAACTTGTACTTATTTGTTGACTGAATACGCAAACCCTTTATTAAAAGAAGTGCTATCACATTTCAGCAAGTTTTTAAGGTATTGTATCTAACTTTTAACATTGTTACTGATGTTTCTTTGGTTTAGTTTTTGCTCAACGAGCTAATAGCACTGCAATTACTGCATTTACAATTAGTTGTTAGAAGTGGTTCACATGAGCAAATCAAGAAAGAATCAGAGGGGTATCTGTGGGCTGCATTAAGTGCAGGAAGTGTCTGTGTGCAGGAATAGTCACATAAAGGAACTGTAAGCTGTGTGAAATTCATTTTTATGCTGCTCTTCAAGCAGGTCTTGTGTTGATATGTGTTCTTTAGCTGCTGCTTTACAAGTGAGTTTGTAATTTAGTCATTGAATAAGATTTCTCTTGTAGCTTGGAATAATGCTGTAGAAATCATTACCAAGAGTACAGATAATTTCTGAGGCGAGGAATGATGCTGCTCCTTAGCTGTGATTAAAAGCTCCTGGTTCCCGTGGCTTGGAGCTGTTACTTGAAATAAGAATAATCTGCAAGGACAGCTTCTGTTGCTTCATCTGCAAAATTCAGACATTTATAATCTACTTTCCATTCTTTTCCTTTTTTTCTTACCCTCCTCTCTTCCTGTACCAGCACCCTTATTTTAGGGGGATCCTGAGCCCCTGTCTTGTTTTAAATCACATTGGATACCAATTTCACCACCTCTCACGCTGCACTTGTTTATCAGCTATCACTGTATGTCCAGGTAGAGGTGCTCTAAATCATTCTTTAAAAAAAAGATTTGCAGTAATTAAGAGGCTTTCTGGTTTTGTCCTATTATTTTTTCAGAAACCGTGACGTGTGGTATTGATACAAAATAGTATCCAATTGGTGATGTAATTATTTTCCCTGAGACAGACAGACAAGAATTTTTAGCACTAAGGAATTGGTTGAGGAGAAATCCATAAGCCCTTCAGCTCCCTGCCTGTGATGGGAATGCTTCTGGAGTTCTAAACAAATATTATTCTGAGGTGGAGCCTTTGAAGCCATATTTAGCTCTGTTTTATACCCAGGTTATTTTTTCATAAATATAACAAGTCTTTGAAGCATCTACTCAGCATTATTCACACTGTTGTGCTGTACTCTCTGTAATTATATAGCACTGTACAAACAAGTTAATACTTAAATCACTCAGTGACATGTATCAATGAAATTAGAACAGAAATCTGCTGTATTTTTATTCCTAGACAGACATTGCCTTCATTGAAGTTATTCCTGTAAGTGTCTCTATCTTTAAAAGTCAATGTATATGTGAGATTGGAATGTAACTTAATATTTGTCAGCTTCCTTAAATTTAAATAAGAATGAATGTATGCACAGCTTTTGCTCTCACAGGCCTGGTGGGCCTTTCATTAGAGTCTTTTCCTTGTCTGCATTCTTTTATGTGCCTTTAGAAGGCGTGTTTCAAAATGATGGACACACAACAGTTCTGTTGCTGTTTGTGACTTGTTTTCAGAAAGAATAATTAGTATTTTTCTTACATTAAAATCCTGTCACTGCTTAAGCACAGTTTATTTGCAGGTGCTTTGGGTATAAGTGAATAATTTGCCCCCAAGTGTTCAAGATAAGCTGAACAGCCTTCAGAACTTAACTGAAACAGAGTACCTTTATCAGGAAGTTGTGGGTTTGATATATGAGACATACTGTTGACTTAGGAAAATATCACTCAAATTTAGGAGTATTCCTGAGAGACAACTGGAAAATCCAAAATTGGAAGGGACTGTAGTTGTTAAAGCACATTGAGTTTCGCTGTTTGGAGGAGGGTTTGCTTGCAAGTAATATTTGATTTACGTTTGTTCTTAAGGTAATTTGCTTTCTTTCAGAATGCAGGGACATTCTGCTCCCTGTGATTACAAAGGAGCTGAAGGAATTACTGGAACAGAAGGATGATCAGCAGCTCCAGGTCCAAGAGAAGAAGCACTGTGTTGAGTTACTCAACAGCATCCTGGAGGTTCTGAGCTGTCAGGACCCTGTGAGTATTGATGGTGATGGAGATGGCCCAAGTCTGTAGTAAGCCTGAGCTGATTAGGTGGTAAATTATTGATGATGATTAATCTCATTTAAATTTTTAATACGAGTCAGTGGCAAATTGAACTTTCCTCCTATTTTTCATAAACTTAAAATTAAAGGGCAGTTGAGGTTTGAAAGGTGAAGCACTGAAATCTGAGAAACCCGATGGAGTTGAAGATGTCCCTGCTCATCACAGAGGGCAAACTATTTGATGGTTCTGTGATTATTCTAATTATTCAGAATTAACTTCAGATTTCATCGTGTTTCTTTTAGAAAAAACCCTTGTAGTTTCTGAAACAAAGGCTTTTCCCTGTATACATGTTGTAGATGTGGTTTCAACTTCCAACAATGTCTGGGTAAAACAGATTATTTTTTGCTATATTACACTTGGAGTCTGTAGTTTCTTTCTCAGGCTCCTGAAATTTTGGGACACTGCAGAAATTGTGATCTGGGTTGTTACTTTTTTCTCATTTCAGAGAATATAGAATTGATTTTTCAGTCCCTCACTTTTTAATGAGCAGCAGGTTATTCAAAGAAGTTTCTCAATAATCTGAGGAATTTATTCTGAGCAAACCTAACAATTAATTACATTAAGAAAGTTGTAATTTCTTCTGTGAATACCTGCTGATTTTTTCTCAACTATACTTTTCTGATACATGTGTTCAAAATTTGCAGACTCTGGATAAAGTCAAGTTGTCATTTTAGAAGTTTTTCACTGTGGATTCTTGGGTCATTTCCTAGTAATGAAATCATTGCAGCCGTTTTCTTACTTTCATCTGTTTGCACAGGGAAATATTTCCATGTGTATCATGAGCTATTTTCCTCATTGTTTTAGATGTAAGCACTTGAGGAGGGATCAATACAAGATGGTACTAAAGAGGCATTAAAGAGCATTTGAATATATGAAGAACATTTGAATTTGCAATGGAGTTCTTCAGAGAAATGCTGGAAAAATGATAGGGCAAAAATTGAAGTTATCAGCTCATAAGGCTGTAATGTAAAGCAACAGGTTTTGTTACTGTATCCTTCAAAAGGCAAAACACAGTCACGAAGCAAGACGGTGTAATACTTTCTACACATGTACCACATAAATTAAGTTTATTTTCAAACTTGAGAGTTGCTGTCTACAATAACATGCCAAAGGCTCATGAGGGCTTACTGACAGTATGGGTTTGTAGCTCATGTTGGTGTGAGTGAGAACACTGGGCAGAACAGCAGAGGAATGGCTGAGAAGTTAAAACACATGCATTTAAAAAAAACCCAAATACATTGACATTTGTTCAAATAGTTCAATAGTTTCTTTTAAAGAAGGTAAACTGGAGGTTCCCTGTGAGATGTTTGGGTGGCAGTTACCAGCTCTTTGTGTTTGCAGTAAATACTGATGGATTTCTGATTCAAGGAGAAAAGTCCCTTGGATGGATTCTAAATCCAGCAGTGGTACCAGGATATGCCAAACCCTCTGCAGGCATCACATTCCTGAGTATCAGAAACATCATAGAATAGCTGGGACATCAACAAAAGAACCAGATGCTTCTGTTGCAAAAAGAGCACACCCTGTCATGCCTTCTGGCAGTACAACTGCTGATCAGAGACACTATGGATTTTAGAATATATTGAAGTACGTGTCTTCATATGTAAGAGTGGGGTTTGTAACTACAACAGCGAATGTGTGACTCTCACCAGCAGTTTTTTTTTCCCCTCCTCGACAGAGAATCTCTGGGTCATGGTCTCATTTTTTAGCTAAATGCTGATCCTCCTTCAGTACTAAAAATCTGCTTTGCAGATGACATATCTGAAGGAGGAAAAAAAGAGCAAAAGGAGGGAACACCTTCAGTACAGCAATATGAGACATCACACAGTCATTTGTCCCCGAGAGCCAGGGCAGATTTCTCTGCAGTGTAACTTCCCAGCTGAAGTGAGAAATCTTGTTTCAAGGCTATACTTTGCGACCTCTAGGCAAATGGAAAAGGTTCATTTTATGGTCAGGTTATTGTTTAGGCAGTGTCCTTCAGAATGCCTTTTTTCAGTGTGATCTAGATAGAGAGAATTGCTTTGGCAATTAACCAGATTTTTTCATGTGGGATTGCACTTCAACCTTGAGATGAAGGCAATTTTCTATTCAACAGCTCATTTCCTGCAGCTCTCAACCTCTTTCTAGGAAAATGAATGATTTGACCTGCTGGGGGAGGAAACTTCAGGCTTTAGCAGCAGAATCACTTTACAATATTGATAACAGCAACATCTTGTCTTTACTTCTTCTGCTATTTCAATCTCAGTAGGGAAATCTGATTTTGGATCAGCATTTAAAACTTTTTGTCTCCTTAACTTTGATACTTTTGGGTTTGATATATTTGGTGGAAATCACCAGAAATAGAACGTTCACAAAGGACAGGGAAGAAGCAGCAATAGTTGTTTTGTGTTCCATGTGATCAAAATCTATACTCTGAGGTGATCTTTGAAGCTCTCACAGACTTTTTGAAGAGTGCATTTCCTTTATCAAAGAAAAAGAGATTTTTTCATGTTACCAGCTCTGCTCTGCTGTTTTGCCTCACATCCTTTGGCAAGTGGGAACTTGTGAACCATCAGACTCTTGTGTTCAAACACTGTTTTCCTCAGCTGCTGCCTGGCTGCTGGTTCTGCAGGTAGCAAGGATGTTGTTAAAAACACTGCTTTATGTTAAGGACTTTATTTATATGAATAGACAGTCATTGTTGGGCATCTCAGTGAGATATTATGTTTGATTTTAAATTTCCTCTACAGCAAACAACTTTTGGATATAGATGGCATTGTTTTGACTGAATCGTGTCTGAAATTAACTTTGTAGCTTGAGATTGTGCTTCAAGCACCTGTAAAATACAGTTAAATCAGAACTGCAATTAAGTCACGGATGAAAGTCGGGGTGAAATCAGTGGCTTTTTGTTTCTGTTTTAGTTAAAACCTGTTCCCTTTTCCCTCTTTACAGCTTTGACATGTACAATCTGACAGTCCTTCAAAAGGTGACTTTGCCTCTAATCTGACATACCTCCTATGGCTTAATACTTACTGTATCAGAACAAGTTCTTATTTATAGTGCTTACACAATGAAATGGAATGGTAAATGCTTTCTCTTGGAATCTAAAGTAAAATCTTGGTTGAGACTGTAAGTGCAAGAGAGATGAAGAACCTTCTCCTGTTCTGTGCACCGAGTCAGTAACTGGCAACACTTGCATTTTAAGCTGTTTAGCAAACAAGCAAACAAGCCTGGAAGCCTTTTAGAATCGTACAGAATTTTTTAAAGCATTTGCCCAACTTATGGCAGATCTTAAAACTTTAGCAAAAGAGAATTTCAAAGGAATGTAGTCAGGGAAAACCTCCATGTTCTTTTAGGGCCAGTTACCTTAAGATCTTCTGCAAACACTTTTCAGTCAGATCGATGCATGATTATGAATTATGATTTTAAAAAATCATTATCCTTTTACATGTGCCTTTATTTGTACATATGTCAGAGAGGGAATATCAAGTCATAGAACTGGGTGCACCAGGGAGTGAACACACTGTCTGTATAGAGTTATAGAGTCTGGTCTGTATGGAGTTACTTTCCTCTGTGGCAGCCCACACAGTGCTGTGTTTTAGACTTGTGACCCAAACAGTGTTGATGATGGAGCAATTAAAGTTTTAATTACTGCTGAGCAGTGTCAAGGCTTTCTCTGTTTCTCCCTCTGCCCCATGGAGGGAGGAGGGTAGAGCTGGGCAAGAGTTTGGGAGAGGACACAGCTGGGAGAGCTGAAATGAATACACTGAAGAGGTGTCTCAAGTACAGGTTGTATAATACTGCAGTTCCAAAGGAGCCATTCAGGTACTCCTTGTGTGCCCCATCCAAACAAAAGAGCATTCCATCGGGATCTGAAGTGCATGCTTGACTCTGAGACAATAGAATTGCTCTTGCTTTTGTCCCACCCCTGTTAGAATCTTAAACAGAAGATGAAAGCTAAACCAAACAATAGCTGTTACCCTGCACACGTATTTTTTACGAAGAGTGAAATTTGATTTGGTTCGGATTTTCTATTAACTGATCTCTGTGTGCCACCCACCCCAACAATGAGCTCTGGGAGAACACTCCCCACTGCTGACACGTGTGAGCTCTGATTGTTCCCTGCCTTGGTCACCCAGCAGATCCTTTTCACCCGGGAAGACAAGCACACATTTTTGAAGGCCATACTTCATTAAATGGAATAGCACAATTCCTGTTTTCCAAGGGAGCATTTATATATGGTACAAGTTGTTAATTAACTTCTGCAAAAAAAGTTATGTTTCTTCAAATGAGCTGAAGCCAATTGATGGTGGGTTTCCCCACCTCATCCTTCTGAAGAGAAACATGATCTAAGAAAGCAGATGTTGCAGTGGGTTGTTAGACCTTGCTCTGAAGCTAGAAACTGGAAGATAAAAGCTGAAATCCTCTGTATAGACAATGTGTGAAAATACTTTTTGTTAATTTAGGAATGTCAGTATTGAATGCCTAATTGTTTCTTAGATTTTCAAGAAGAAAGGGAGTCTCAGTTTCATAAAGGAACCATTTTAATTCATTTGCTAATGTTTCTCTGAAAATTCAAAGGTCTAGCAGAAAATAACCTTTCCATGCTTGAGCATATCTAATAGTCTTGCAGGAGAGGTGTGTTATGTGCTGTGTGTGAATTCAGAGTAGAGCTCCTCTTAAATAATGGAGTCACGGCTAAATGTTCAAACCCATTATGTGATGGCCTGAACTGTTACTAATAATGGTGTAGCACATACTGAAATGTGCAAGTGAAGTTAAATTATATGGCCCCTCATCTCTGAATTTAAAAAACAAAAAGGAAACTAATGGATGAATTAATTCCCTGTGCAAAGCACTGCTACAGAGTTTATAAGTTTTGTCTGTTGAGATATATATATATATATTGATTATAGTGGTAAATAATATTGTAAAAACAACAACAACAAATGTTTCTGCTGTGGAGCCACTGTCAGGTGTAGTCTTGTTATAAATCTGGGACTGTACCAGAGAAACTGAAACTTTAAGGAAGAAAACACCAATCACAAATTATTCTGCGAATACTTTGTTCATTTATAGAATATAATGACTTCTGAAATGCTGTGACAGCAGAGAAATCATTTAAGCTTTTGTGTGTTACAGTCAGAGGACACAGCAGGACTAAATGTAATAGTAAATAAACTGCCAGATGTGAGGAAGGTCCCTGTTGCAAAGTGTTAACCCTGATCCAGGTTAATCAGAACAGGAGAGAAAAGGGAGAAAACATTGGATGTCTCAGAGGAAAAAGAGTCAGAGGCAGTTTCTCCTGGGGTGTTATTGGACCTCAGACACCTAAACCATTAAGAACTCCCCATGGCTTCTGTGACTGTGGTGTTCTTTCCAAACTGTACCTGACATTAAATAGGTGCCTTGTTGGAACAAGCTAATCAGCTTTTTCTGTTAGAAATTTGTTTAGACTTTTTCTTTCTTTGTTGCAATCTGGTTTCCCCAGCTGTCTAGTGATCAGAGTAAGGTCAGTAAAACTGGTGAAGGTAAGTTTATTCCCATTTGCTCAGTGTTTTAAAATAAATAATCAAAAGTCCTTCAGGCAACAAGAGCAGTACTTGGGCAGTGGGGCTGAAGAGCTGACCCTGATCAGCTCGTGCCCTCCCAGAGCTGCAGAGTTAAATGAAGATGACTTTATTCTTTAAAACTACACCCTTTATGACTGCAAGAATATTCCTGAGCTCCTGACTGCCCTGAGGGCACTGACAATTTGCTTTAATTACCTGTTACCAGGGTGTTGCTGTTGAGTTACAGACTATTCACTTACTGGGGGAACACGAGTCCCCTGAGCCAGGGATGGGAAGTGACTGCTGGAAACAAAAAGCAGTCGTGGGGTAGATGAGGCTGAAATTGGACTGTGCCCCTTGGAATGAGAATTCCACTGAAATGGCTGCAACTAAGGAGCAGTGTGAGCAAGGAGAATTAGTGCTGCTCTTGCAATAGGGTTGTTATGTCATACAACTTGAACTGTCAGCATGGAAATATTTGCTTTCTTCTTACTTTTGCAAGAGAGGTGGTTTTAATACCAAAACTCTGTTGTGTTTTTTTTTTCATTTACAGGCTTCAACTTATCACCATATTCAAGAAATAATGGTGCAGTTGTTACGCACAGTGAACAGAACTGTTATTACAATGGGGCGAGATCCCTTAATTGTGAGTAATATTTTAATGTGTTTCCAATGCTTTGAAGCTCATTTTATAGTTATCCTGAAAAAAATAGTAAATATAGCATTTTTGGAGTCCTTGTTTCTGAACTTTTTTTTTTTATTTCAAAGAAAAGGTCTCAATTTTTGCCCTTTTTTCACTCAGCTGTGCCACTGTAGTATCTTTTGAAGTGTAGTTGTGAGATTTGTATGTTCTTTAAAAGAACAAATGATAAATCTGAAGTTAATTGATATTTGCAAAAAGAAGAATGTCTTACAAATCTACATAAAGGGCACACTTGAATACATTGAGAACAGTGTTTCCACTAACTCAAAGTGGACTTGTCTGAGTAAAACTTAAAAAAAAACCCAAACTAAAACAAACAAACCATAAAGCTGTTCAAAATAATTAATATAAATAATTGGCAGATGGAAAAATCCCTGGAGATGTGCTGGCACAGAGCACACACCTGAGACTTTTTGGGGGACATTCCATGGTTTAAGAGTTACATTCAAGGACAGATCCTTCAATTTATTTTGATTTAAATGCACATCTCCTGAGCACTCCTTTAGATTTAGACTATTTGTGGGAAGGAAAGAGAGCTGTTTCCATCAGGAATTCTGGAGTTTGCCCTTCAGACTGTGCTGATGGGAAGATGTATATTAATGGTTTGTCTTTGAGAATTTATATTATTCTGCAAAATCCACGAGCATCATCGACTTGATTGCTTTGGCCACGAGGTACATTGCATGTCTTTTGAACTGGACTGTGTTTCCCTGGTTATTTCTGTTGGAAAACCAAAATACCACTTTTAGGTCATTGCCAGCCAGAGCCTGAGTCTCCTAATGATTAGTCTCCTAATAACTGAGTTCTTCAAAGGAAATATTTGCCAGTGGTTGCTTCAAACTCCCTGCTGGTCCATCTGCAGGTCGCAGAATTGTGGCAGCTGTTTGTCAGGACTTGGTCTGTTGTTGTTTGTGTGGAACCCATGGTCACAACAGCAAATGGTTTGGGATGAAGAGCAGTGAACCCTTCAGTTCCCTACAGTGCTTGCAAAGGTTTTCTGTATCACAAGGAAGTGTCATGGATGATTTAATCAATCTATTAAGGAGGATTTCTGGGTCCCATAAACACCACGGGAAGAAGCAAAACAGAGCTGAAGTGATCCTGCATAAAAGATCCTTCTCATTAGGAAAGCATTAGGAAACAAGCTGCTTGCAGTAAATGGAAATGGCTTGGAAAATCTGTTTCTTTTTTTTTTTTTTTTGCCCTCTCATCTACTGTAACTTCTTCAGCTGTTTTAACCTCAAAAGAACAAATTCAATGTGACTTTTGAAATGCAGTTTTCTGAATGCTAATTATGCTCACAAGCACCTGTGCATGTGTGTTTATTGGGCATTTTAAAGGTTTTTCACAGCAGAATTCCAATAAACTACTGAGTTTCCCACAGCTGAGGCAACACCTCTCGGCAGAGAAGCCTTTCACATGTGAAGAAATTGTTTGTAATGAACAAAATAGTCTTTTGCATTCAGAAAGAACTGGCAAAATAAGTTATTTTTTTTCATGCTCTGTGTACTGGCTTTAGTTCTCTGGGTTAATTTTCAGGTTTGCTTTAAAACATCTAGAGAGGGTTAAACTTGCTGAAAGCCTGAATGGTTAATTTTTTAAAAATGAAGCAGATAGTCAGGAATTATGTCCTGCAGAATGTTTGCTGAATGTATCATGAACTTGGCAGGTACAGGTGGGACATGTGGAATAGCTACAGTCAGAATATGTAGCTGATGTTATACAGGTATGAGAGATCTCAAATGGGAACAAATCTGTTACTTCCAGGAGAACACAAGGTTACTCTTTAGGTTCTTAAATCTGTCACTACCTTTGTGAATATTGCAAGTATTTTTATTATCTTCTGCAGTGTGATTTTCTAGAATTTGAAAACAGTGTGGAAAGCAATGCTAATATTATGTTATACTGATAAAAACAATGGTGACAATATACAAGACCTGTAATTCCTTGCACGTTGAAATACCTTGCACTGGATAGATTACTGGATTTTATTCACCTGAGGTTGCTTTTACTTTTTGTCGGGGGTAAGCAGGTTAATTTTCATATTCAGGTGTCCTTTTCACAATCTTCTCTCTTGTTGGCAGAGAAGGCATTAAAATGATTTTGGGTTCCAGTTGCCTTGATCTCTTCTTGCTGCCAGTGCCAGTTGGAGGCAAAGGGAAGAAGGTGCTGCCTGTGCTGTGTTCGTGTAACTACTGGGCAGAGTTGGGCTCAGAAGTAAATAATCCCTTCAGGAGAAGGTGGTGGTGGTGGTGGAAAAGTAATTTGGCTCTTTGCAGCTGCTGCAGAGAAGACTTACTTAAGTGCCACTCTTGCCTTCACTGTGCTGCTTTAGAATTTGAAGGTTTTAGCAGCTGCTTGGTTGTTTTCACACTTAAAAATCCATAAAACCTTGACTTAATTTTCCTAGCTGTAGGAGTGCTTCTAAACTTGTGAAAAGGGACGAGTTTGCTGTCTGAATATGGCTATTCAAGCTTTATCTTGAATATCTTACGAAATTTAGACTTGTAGTTGAAGGTCATTGTGATGCAGTGACGTCCTGCAGGAGTTATGGAAGTAAAACATAAAAGCCCGGAGAACACAATACTTGTTTTCAGTCTTGGCTTGATTAGGTAAACAGAAATATCTTGAATCCTTTAGTACTTCCAAACTTCATTCTGCTCACAGTTTCAGTTCAGCACGATGAAATAAGTGTAGCTACGCCACACAGAGAGGTTTTTAAACAGTATTTATATACACTGTTGTGCACATGGAGACTTTGCCAAAAAGAAAACGGTGTGCTCTGTTAAGCAAAGCTACCCTAGAGCTTTCTCTGTGGGGAAATAATGACCAGGGGAACTCTTTGGAGAGCTGCTGTGGCTGGAGAATCCCATATATTCAAATATACTCATGGCCTAGCTAAAAGCTACAGATGTTTTGTTCAGTATTCCAGTTTAAATCCTTGCTCTACCTGGAAAAGCTGCAGAACGATTCCATAAATGCCTGCTAGTTTTCCATTCATTTTTCTTTTTCCAAAGAACAGCTGTTCACCTCCTTTGTAACCTAAACCTTTTTTATTATTAATTGACTCCTGAAACCTAATAAAACATCTCATTTTATTGCAAAAGATAACATCACATTAAAGGGCCTAAATATATACAAAACATTCATTGGAGAATAAATTTCCCTAGGAAGATGGTTTGTATCTAAGCTGGCAGGACTACTAAGTATTGTGGCTTTTTCAAAAGAGCTGTAGTGCAAAAAACTGTCAGAAGCCCTACATGAACTGCTGTTATATGAGAGAGAAATCAGTATTTTATCCACACATTCTTAATTTTTAAAGAAATTTAGGTTGACTCCATAAAACAACAATTTCAAATACAGTAATTTTGGAATATACCGTGTTCTGTGCAATGTTTTATAAATAGCATGTTTTAGTTGTCATTTAAATACATATTTTACAGAAGGCCCACAATATGTTTTTGTCAAGTGCTGTCAGGTAGCTGTGGTTTGTTTCTCACTGATTTATGGGGTTTTTTGGGGGTATTTCTAGATTTTTGCTTGATAATGTGTTTGTATTCCTGAAATTTCTTTCCTATTCTGGGAGCTGGTTTTAGGGATTACACTGTTATTTTGTAAATCACAGAAGTTTTTCGTAGCCAGTACTATTATCTTCCAACATCTCCCAGTTTCTATTGCTTTTCCAATCTTGACATCATAAATTGCATAACCTGTCTCTGGTAATTTTTTATTTCTTATGGGAATTGATAATTAATTCCTAAACTATTTTAAAAATATCGAACAATAAGAGAGAAAACAATTCTTACCCATTACATTTTTATACAGCCAAGATTCTCCAATTAAGTGTTACAAAGCTCTTAAATTTTAGTTATTTTGTTGCTAGGATATACAAATTTTTATGTTAAATCTAAACAAACCAGTAACCAAGCATTACCTTTGTGCTGATGGATCTTGGCTGATGCATCCATGACATCCCCCCACTGTTACCTTTCAGTGTGACAAATAGTCTTTTGTTCCAATGTTCCCTTTAAAGTTTTATGGAGAAAGCCTTTTGTGTGTGACAGACTGGGGATAATAACTCCTGGCATTTAGTAGGTGTGGTTTGATTGTGAAAATATGATGCTTTTTCTTTGGTAGGGATAATTTACTTCTGCAGTACTTTTGCTTTATTTTCAGTGAAATTATTGTGGGATTCCATGAAATGCCTATTAGTTTTCAATTAATTTTTCTTTTTCCAAAGAACAGCTGTTTGCTTCCTTTGTAATTTAAATGTTGTTTGTTATTAATTGACTCCCGAAACCTCATAAAAACATCTCATGGTAATCAGAGCCTCAAGAAAAGGAATGAGGGAGCTCTGTCTGTGTTTTAGATAACCCCTGAGTTTAGATCTGATATATATTTCAGAATTTGGCTCTGGCTGCTCCTGCTGACAAAAAAAAAAAAAATCTCCCTTGTTATTCTGAAATCTTGAAATAGAGAAGTCCAGGACAACCTTCCTGAAGGAGAGTGCTTTAGCAGCACTGGAATTTCATGTTCCCTCCCAAGGAAAACAGATGTCTTGGAGGGGGTGAGTGTGAGAGCTGAAGGCAGAGAGACAAATGACTGTTCTCCTGTGGCAGCAGCGGGAGCTGAGGGGCCGATCCCTGCATCCCCGCAGTGCTTCCCTCCTGCTGCGGGTGCAGATGGCACAAAGGGAATTTCATATCCCCCTGGGGCTAATCCAGACTTTCCTGAGGCAGAGGGAACTGAAAAACAATCCATTTGAGAATCTGGAAGACAGAAGCTAATTTTGACTGAGAGATTAAGGATTAAAAATCGCCCGCAGTTCTGAAGTCCATCACGCTCAGGCATTAAATTATAAATCCTGTGAGCATTTATATCAGCGTACTTCAGTTTTTCAGGAGCATTGATGCCTGTTCAGGCTGTAAGAAAGACTTAGAGCCTTATTTGCAGCTTCCTTTGGTGGCACTTTCTTAAACCAAAGTGAATCTCTCTGTTCCTGCAGAGTTTTCCTGACCCCAGGACTTGGTTGGTGCTCTGTGGTGAACCAGAGTGCTGGGCTTTGTTTAAATCAAATTGTCTGAATCCTTTGAAGATACAGTGAAGGCACCACATGCATTATGTGTGCAAACCCAAAGTCAAATAGCTTAAAAGGAGGATTTTTTGGGCTTATTAACCAAAACAAAGACAAAAAGATTGCATTCATGTAATAAATTATTAAAAATCAGTTCACTGCAGAAAAAAACTTCTGGTTTTACTAGTGTTGCACCTGCTGGTACTGCTTATTATTATACCTTTACCACAGAGAATATTAGTCTTAAAATGCTATTTTAATACACAAGAATAACTTAGACACTAATAAATCCTTCATTATATCAGTTATAGAGTACTTGAGTGTAATATAGTGATGTGTTCTGATGCAATAATTTAATTCTTACCTTTGTTGTACCCACAACCTATTACTGAAGAGCTTTTCTGTCTCACTGAATCCATTTTTTTTGCTGGTAAAAATTAATTTCCTTCTGAAAAGCCTCTACAATAATGATAATTTTGTGCCTGTCATTTATGTACTCACTGAACTTAACATGGAATTGTTTTTTAAAAGTGTCAGTCCCCTCAAATTTTGATAAATTAAGCCGTGACATATTGCATACTTTCTTCTAAAAGACTAGTTCTATTAAAAAAAAAATAAATTAGTTCTTCCAGACAAAATTCTTCTGTGCAAAATTGGTTTTAATGTGTTTTTCAAATGTGTAATTAACCCTAAGTATTCAAGGAACAGAGAAGTGTACAAAAAATGTACAGACATTTTAAATTAACATTGCACAATTAATCCAGTATGACTTAGAAAAATAGGATGCAGGGGTTAATCTATGGAACACCCTGAACCAGGGTCACTAGGAAAAGGTCTGCAGTACATTCCACTAAACTTGCTCTGGGAAACCTTTTCCCCTTTGCCCCCCATATGAAAGGTGCCCACGTTCTCATGAGTAAAATAATAGTATAATCAGCCCTAAATTAGGTTCCATTGGCATTCCCTGTGCTGGCTGGTAAATCCATCGTTTTTGGAGGAAAGAAGTCACTGTACTGACACTTGATAAAATCTTTTCAGCATATGTAGTTGTTTGTGTAACACGGATAAGTTCATCAAATATTCTTTTTATGTCCAATTTTGTGTCATGTATCGACTTACACCTTAAGGCCAAAAAAACCCACAGCTTGGGATATTTTAATATAGTGATACAGTCTTAAAAGGGCAGACTGGGCAGGTGCTTTTGTAAGACAGGAGCCAAAACAGTCATTCCTCTTTATCCAGCAATTGTGTGATGACATCTGAGGGACTGTGTCCAGTTTTAGGCTTCCAGGTGGAGGAAAGACATCAAATTACTGGAGGCAGAGAGCCAAGCTGCCTGTGGGCTGCAGCAGGAGCATGGGAAGAGAGGCAGTGAAAATTGGGTTTGTTCAGTCTTTAAGAGGTGAAGACTTAGGAGAGAGGTCTTGTGTTATCCATCTTGTTCTCCATCCTGTTCTCCATCCTGTTCTTCCTGGAGGTGCTTTTGGACAGAGCGAGGTGTGATGGGCTCCAGGGTCACACTGGATGTTGGGAATAAAAACTGGAGCAGCCCCTCCCAAGGTGTTTGGGATTCTTGTCTTTGCAGAGACTCAGTACTCAAATTCACTTAACCTGACCTCGCTTGAGTAGGGGTTTCAGACCAGAGTTACCACGATCTTCTCTTGTTTTATGATTCCAAAGTTCTTTCCAGAGAAATCTCTTGAGTGGCTGAAACTTCTGAACGGGGGTTTTTTATAACAAATAAAAGGGCAGAGTAAAACTTCAACCAGAATTCCTTTTTTGTTGTTGTTCAATATTAGAGGAATGACAGCAAGAAAAATATTTCAGTGGGGACGTGAAATAATGATGATTATCTCCTTTGAGGAGAGACTTTTATGAGCAGCATAGGTTTCCCTGAATTTGTTCTTGATGGTGTGGTTTCTTCAAAGATCAATGAAGTTCTTCCCTTTTAGTCCAAGTTTTTTAGAAAGAGGAAATGAAGGCTGTGTGACATGCTTACCTTCATCTACCATGTTGGTTTTTATTTTAAAGTAGAGGTTTGAATCTTGCTATTTTTGGAAAGTTGAAAAAAAAGGTCTTTAGAAAGCATATGAAAGTGTCCTTGGAAAAAAAATGAGAGAGCTTCCTTTTGAAAGAAAAAATTTCTCTTTTGAAAATAGTATCTTCATGCACCTTTATTCAGTGAGATGATTTAACTAAATTCAATTAATTTGATTTTTCAGATACCCTAATTAAACATTCTTTACCTTTGTGGTTTTGTAATAGCACATTTCAGGCCTGTGCTCCCGAGCTCTTTCTGTTCTGATGTCTTGAAATATAAAAGGAGGCAAAGGAAGTCAAATCCACCAGAAGCATTTTCTTTTCATCTTTTTTGTTTTCCTCCTTAACTCCTTTTTCTCTGCAGCTGGAGGATCAGGTGGTGGCTTCTGAGGTGAAGCTGAAGCTGGATCTTGCTCTGCATTATCCAGTGTTTTCAAAATCTGGTGAAATCTTCCTTCTTGTTGTCTGAAGTCATATTCTACACTATGGAAAAATGAAGAGATTTAAGCTAGTAAGTGAGAAATTCCCTCTTTAAAAAACACCTGGAAAGGATGTTTATCTCATCAGAATAACTTGGCATTATTCAATAACTAAACATGATGAAAACACAAGGGTGTTTTGGTTTCTGCTTTGACAATAAATTCATTTACTAATTTTTTTTTAAGGGAAACCTTTTACTTTATGTGACTTAACAACTCCAGCATTTTACCCGAAACAATGGGAGAAAAATTAAGGGAGAAAAAATGAAAATACCAGAATGACCTTTCAATACATTTTATTCAAAGGTCAGGTTTTGATACCATAGTCTAACAGTCACATGCTTGGAATTAATTAAAAACTCTCACATACTTAACTCTGTTAAATGTGAATGTCCCCCACTAGGAGACAGGCTAGGAGCAAAAATATATGAAAGTGAGCCAATATGTAAGTCTTTGAGATAAGTGGTGTTAGTTAACAGGAAAGTAGAACTCATTTTCTCCACTGAAACCCCTAATTATTATTAATGTCAAATGAGAGCCAGGATGTTAATTAGATAACAGCAGATGAGTGCATAGAAATCAATGTAAGGCTAAAAGAGTCAGTGTGGACAGTGATTAAGCAGGACTGTATTTTCTTTATTTCAATCATCTTTTCTGGCCAGGAGAGTGGGTCATATCAGCTGTGTCTGCTGGGGAGGTTTTAGGAGGGAGGGGGAGAGTAGAAAGGTGGTATTTTTCATAATCCAAGCACAATCTCTGGATTTTTGGGATGTCCTTTCAGGCCCTGAATTGATTTTGGCACTGATTAGAAGAAACCTGTAAAGTTAGTAAATATGTGTATTTTAAACACTATTTTTGTGAGTATTTTTATGTATATAGAAATCCATAAAAATTGTTAAATAATACTTTAAGCTTAACTAGAAGCTTGTTTGCTTATAATTCATGTGTTTGGGAGGTTTTAATGAAATAATACAACTCAGCTGGTAAAAAGAAAGCAGTAGGATTATTCTGATTTAGAAAAGCTGGAGAAGGATCTCTGAACAAGAAGCAAGACATAATAAATATAAAAGAGGTAGAAGAAAGTGATATAAAATCGGTGTCTCTGGCATTTTATCAGCTTATTGCTAAAGCTGCAACTTAATACATTTCAGTAGTCAAGAATACTAAATGTTGGGTTTCTGGCACGTGTAAAGGTGGCATCTGCTCCTAGTCCTATTTTCTGCCTTTCTTCAGAGTTTTTAATTTCCTGTTGGAGAGATCATCTCCAGAGGCAAGAGGTCAATTCAGTCTTCATTTAATACTGTCCGTGAGATGCCCAGATAACTGGTTTTGTTTGCTGCTTGCATTTGTTTATTATTAACAAACATTTGCGTTACATGATCTAGATCGAAAATCCCAAGTCTGGAATCCCTGCTGGGGAGTTAATAAAGCCAAATATACCCTCACTGTTAGGCAGAAAAGCTCTTTATTACTTTCCTGATCGGTGTAATCCACACTGGGATTTATATGAGATTAGTGCATTGTTTGACTCAGGGTCTGCTTAAACTGTGTGTGATAAAGATGGTTCAGCGACAGCAACCCCACATCCTGCATCACTGATGAGCTGGATTCTTTAGGAGCAGGAAAACTGGGAGCCAGATAAGACATTTGATTGTATAATTAATGAAAACAGTGATGCTGTGTTAGGGGAAAAATACTTGCACGGACCTTTAGGCTATGTAAAATATAAAAAAATTACATGGGTTTGTCTAGAGCAAACACTGATAATTTCTTTTAGAATATTGTCTAAATTCAAATGTTAGTCACTCAGAATACTTTTTTCAAAACCTCATCTTGTGGAACATTTCTGTAAAGTGAAAACTGTTGTTCCCTCGCTGTCTCCTGTTTCTCTCTCAAAACTAGAAACTTTTTAGAAAACCAGTGTTCTGTACATGTTCTACTAATCATTGCCCTGCAAAGCCTTCAGGCACCATTATCATCACAAACTACCCAGGAAATCAGAAAGGCACATCAGCGTTTTCTTATTTCCTCTGTCCCTTTCTTTGGATAATTGTGCCACTTGTTCAGGACCTTCCCTGTACCGAAACTTAAAACCACGAGATAACCATCATGGTTTATTCTTCAGCCTGTGGTGAAGGGTAGTTTGTACAGAATTTCTAGAGAGTGACCTGTTCATGTCTAGTCCAGTCAAACACACAGAGACTGTTCAGAGATGATGACCAAGCAAAGGAAATCTACTTTGTCTTGGATCTGTATAAAAATTATACAGATGCAGTCTATGCTCTTGGATAAGTCACGTTACTTCCATGGTACCCCGTGGGCTATGAAGAAGATGAACAACTTTGTCTCAGAGGAGTTGTGGTGTTTAATTTGTGATATCTTGGTTACTTTGGGATTTCACTGCCAGAGGTTTAGGACACCAGTACCTGGCTGAGTTGTGTGTTGAACAACAGGTTCCAGTGCTATGTTCAGTTTATTAAATTCTTTAGCAAATGTGGCTCATGTAGAAGATGTGGTGTGAAAAACATTCCCATGTGGGTATTTTCTATTCCTTGTATCATTTAAAAAAATTAAAGTTATATTGCTTGCAAACTGGCAAAGATAACAGTCTGCCATGTTCTTTGAAATAAAGGAAAAGGTTTCAACCTAAAAGAGAAAATCTCTTACCATCTGTTTTTGTAAATATAGCCAAGTAACCCAAGATTTGGGTTCTCTGCCTCATAACTGAGGCTGCAAAGATGAGATAGTGTTTATAAATTAGAGGAAGCCTTATAAAATCCCTTGCTGAGTGGACAAACCACATGCAGAGTACAACCAAGACTTTGTACCTGCTGGTTTGGGGTGGATGGTTGGGGAGCTGGAGGCTCTTACAGTGTGTTTTTACAGACACAGTGTTTGAAACATGTACAGCTTCCAGGACACAGTGCTGCAACGTTTCTTTAGTCAAATTGCACTCTCTTAAATGAATAACAGATAGCTACAGGAGTGAAAAGTGTGGGAGTTTAATTTTTGTGAACTGTAGCTGTAGCTCACTGGCACTTGGAGAGCTGAGTGTTTATCTTTTTCAAGATCTTAAACGTGTTACAGAAATCCCAGCTTTAAAAATGCAACAAACAGAGGAATTTCATCCTCAGAAATGGCATCAGAGGTTTTGAAAGCATAAGTAAGAACGCTGTGAAACCTTAGTGGGGAGTTTCTATTTGAATTCTCAGCCAACACCAATATCAATTGTTTTCTGCTTGGGAAACAAAAAGAAATACCTCATACACACCACTTGGTGTGTTCTGTTAAAAACTGGATTAGTCACAGCTGAGGCATTTTATAGCTGTGAGCAAAACATTGTGTTGTTCAGTTGGAGGGAGATCCAGCCCCTGCAGACCTGTGGGAAGGAGGGAAGTACCTGTAGATGATGCAGGCCGTGTTCTGGCAGGTGCTGCAGTTGTTCAGGTCCTGGCCAGTGTGGTAGAAGTTACGCCTGTAAGAGACAGCAGCTCGTGTAAAGTGTATTTATAGGTACAGCAACAGGTCTCTGAACCTTTTATGAACAAAAATTCACCACTTCCATCATCTTTACTAAAAATGCTGGTGTCAAATTCTAAGTTAGGAGGTTGCTTTAAAAAACACAAACCCTGCGATTCTTGTCTTGCATCTTTCCCACCTCGCACTGTTTTGGGCTGGTTTAGGATTCTGGTTGTTGGTTCTTGCATGAATATTTGTTATGAAAACACTTAGACGTGCAACTGTTTCTTACAAACCCACTTTAAAGTGTTTAAAAATTCATGGGTTTGGTGAATCAGCCTGATCTTTACCCTTATGCTTTCCAGTCTTTCCTCTTCTTGTGTTTCCTTACTTGAGTATGACCAAGTCAGATTTCTGCTGCTCATAGCATATAAATTTGGAGTGTTGAGAACAAAAGAAAAGGGATTTTTATACATAACACCAACCAGAGCTGAATTATTTTTATCAAACTGGTTTTTTATCAACTGTTAGAAACAGTTTGAAGTTGGTGGTTCATTTAGTCTGAAGGATGAGTAACTCCCATTTAACAAGTTTTATTTGGATTAGGGGAGAACAGTTGGTACCAAAATAAGTTCCTGATTGTTTTGGAATTAAAGTGGAAGTTCTCCATGTGCATCTATACATCTATACAACTTTGAATGTTCACTGTCACTGCTGGATGATTCTGGCAAGATGGATTGAAGTTTCTCGTTGAATCTCAGTATCAAACTTCAAGGTATTTCACAAAATTTTTCTTTTCAACCCTGTGATAACTTAACAGAAATGGATTATAAATATTGCTGGATAATCTGACTCTGCTTCCCTGCAAATTAATCGTTGCTATGGTCAGATTTTCAAATGGAAACATGGGTTTGTAATTAGAACTTGTGCAGTCTCTCATCCAGAACTCTATGTAGGGGAGAAGGTTTGGGGTTCTTTCCTGTCATTCTTTAGGAAGCACACTCCAGAGGGTAGTTGGATGTCGAATACAATAGAGAAGTGATTGCTTAAACTGGACACAGACTTGGGTCCCTGCCTCAAATCTTGCCTCTTGCCTGAACTTTTGGGTTCTGGGGTGCTATAAATGTTTTTTGCATTTTTGTTCTCAGTATTTGATTTTGTCTGTTGTGTTATTAGAAAGTTGTTGGTAGAAAAATCATATGGGACAAGCTTCAGAGAGAGGATAGCTGGAGCTGAGCTGTATGGGAAAAAAATTTATATGGAATAATTTATGTGGGCACAGTGGCAGCTAATAGAAGGGTTTCCGCTTTAACAGCCAGATGGACATTAGTGGTTAATGTTTCCAGATAAAAAAGGTAATCTGTATGTAGTAAAATCACATGCTAACTGGATTTCTATTATTTTAAAATTTTTAGTGAGTGTAAATTCATATTTGGAGTGTGAGTTGGAAAGTTATTCATCACGAATAGAAAAAGTTAACTCTAATTACCAACTAAAATACTTTGTAAAGGGAAGAATTCTTCAAAATGGATTTTTCTTTGTTTTTCGGCAAAAGCTGTAAGAAAGTTGGGGCATATAAAATTGTGACTTCACTTAGTTCCATCCTGACAGTTCTGCACAGCCACAAAAACCTGTTCTGCCCAAATGGGAACAAATGCAAAGGCCTAATGCTGGGTCCTGTGAACAAGGCAGGGTTGTGCTCTGTGCTATTTCTATGCAACTTGAACCCAAAACCCTCAGTGCAACCCTCCTGTGATGTTTGCACAGTTAGTGGAAATGTGGAATATTATCTGATTTATTCATTAATTTTAATCAGTAAATACTATTGATACACATGCTCTGATTTTAAAATTGAGGGTGCTGTTTGATGCACAAAGCAGTTGTGCAAAAGTGATTATTCTAAGATGCCTAAGCTGCCTGTGCTGAGGATAAAATTACTCATGATAACATAGACTTCATGTTGTTTTATCTTTAAAAAATAAATTAAAATGGAACCTTTATTATCTTAATACTTTGACAGATTTATCTACGAGTTTTTCAAAGATAAGTTATTTGATGGATATACTACATTATAACCAGACAGAACTGCCAAGTTGCATTTACTGTAAGTGGGAGATGCTGTTAGTGGTGTGGAAAGCCTGATTAGGATACTCTGAAACCTGGTTTGAGTACAGAAATATTTAAAATTCTGTTTTAACCTATGAAGGTGTCCATTCTTTAGACCTTAGTTGGATTTATAGTATTACTATTATTTATAATGCCTAAATAAGTGTATGAATGCTGCTGGCAGCCTTAGCTAGTGACATAAATACAGGTCACTCATTCTTATTGAGCTGCAGAAAGCAGAGTTCTGAAATCTGAGATTCTGAAGTGAGTTCTTCCCAAGAGTTTTACTCCCTCTGTGTCATTAGTTCTAATCCTTTTTAAGCACCTCCCTCTGCTTCCCATGAAATCTTCCTGACTCCCTGAAGCTCTCCAAGTTCACTTGGCACTGTGGCTCCCCCCATTCCCAAGGCATTCCCTTGAAGCAGCTCTGCTGTTGGTGGTGTCATGAAACACAACCAGCAGCGTGGCCCCAAATATCAGCAGATGCTGTTCTCTAGCCACTATTCCTTCTGCTTGTGTTTGGAGGCAGTAATGATTTCTAGTAATGATTTACAGAGCAGGAGAGTGGCTTTTGTGATATCAGCTGTGTCAGCTCTGGGGCTGCTTGGGCACCACGTGTGTGTCTGACTTTGCCACGGGTTGTACTGCTGGAGTACATTGGACTCTTGGGTTTGGATGTTCTCCTGCATTCAGATTTTAGTCAGCTGGAGACTGATAATTTTCAGGTGTCAGGGAGTTCATATCAAACACCATCAATCTAAATGAAAAAGGGATTTGTTAAACTGTGTCTCACTAAAATTAATAAAGGCAGTGGCAGCTAAAACCAAACTATGAAGAGACTTTCTTCTGTTGGGGCCCAATTACCACAAAAAGGGTGTAAGATGCCTTTTCTGCAAACTCATCTTTAAACATCAGAAGAGGTATATTTTTCAGGAGCAAAGGTTAAAAGAATGCTAGCACCTACTTTACGCTTCTAATGAATTACTTACGCTTCTAATGAATTACTAATATTAAAAATGCACCATACCCTTCACTCAGCGCTCTGGATTTTTCCAGGTCTTGGATTACATTCAAAAGGACTTTAATCTTCTCCTGGTTGGACTGCAAGGATTCCTCTACAGACTGCAGCCTGCCTTGGAGGGCACAGAGTTCGCCATGTGCCAAGTGAATTTGATTTATTTCACTAATCTCTTGGTTGGTTTGCGGTTTGATTTCGTTCCTTGGCGGAAAAGACTTTGTGTGAAATCCTTCTGAACAGCTGTTGCACTGGGCAGCATCTGACTGGGTGGAATTCTCCTCGACTCCAGGCTCCCGTGCCGGAGCAGGTTTTGGGATGTCACTGCTGGTCGCTGCCCTGGCTGTGTGATCACCTGGTAACGTCACACGGCTGGGATCTGGTTTGTGCTCTCCTGCCTGGTGACAGTCTCTGAGGGAACAAGGAGATGAGCTGTGATTTGATGGAGGTGACAATGGAGCTGTTTCCTTGCTGCTGGCGTCTCTGCTGGCTACAGGCAGCTCAGAATCGCTTTTCCCCACTCCCCAAGCAGCAGAATGGGGATCACATTCCCTGCAGTTGGCAGAATTGCCTAGGCAAGGCTCTGCTCTTTCAGGCTCAGAGGACAGTGTGCTGTTCTCATTGCTTTCAGTGCCGTGGGGGACAGCAGAGGAGTGCAGGGAATGACTTGGATCCGTGGCTGTGTCTGGTGCATCCATGGAAACATTTCTGTCCTGTGGAAAGCTCACGTGTATGTATTCAGGCACCTGTGTGGACGCAGTTGTCTTCTCTGACACTGAGGAATCATCTGAGTAGACGGGCCCGTTGCTTTGTGCTTCTGGTGCTCTTTGACTTACCTGCCCGTCCCCCTCACCATTCCTGCATCCGTCCTCCCCGTGGTTCGTTATCCTCAGGTAACAGAGATCTGCAGACGTGATGTCCTGCTCACAGAGGCTGCCATTGACCTGCATGGGATGTGCAGGCTCCGTCGGCATCTCTGTTAGTGATTTACTTCCTGTCAGCTTCTTCTTCTTAAAAACCGGGAAGTGTTTCCTGAGGCTGGGGGATGTTTGGATGGCGATATTCCGAAGCCCCTTCTGAGCCCTTGTTGGAAAAGTTGGAGAGCGAGTTAGCAAAAAATCGTGATCCCTAAATACCTCTGGTTTTCCAGTCGGGAAAGGCGCGTCTCGGGCAGGATGAACCTCCAGCTCCGCCTTGGTGCTCACTCCATCCTCCTTGAACCGGACCTGCTGGGATTTGGTCCTGCGGTGCTGGGGGTGCCTCAGGAAGTCCGCAGAGTCCAGGCTGTTCCTTTTCAGGAGCACTGGGCGCATTTTCATGTTCTGCTGGGCCATTGAATCACAGTTTAGAGTCTGTAAGTAACGTGTTTCCTTGCGACCCATTTCATTTGTCATTTGACCCGTACCTTAAGGTCGTTCCCAAGATACAAATTAGCACTTTAATCCTGGAGCTGATCATTCTGCTCTTTGTTATCCCTTTGTTATCTCTTTGTTTCACCGACGTGCTCTCCTTAGGGATCTTCGTTCGAATTTAATTGCTGATTAGACCAAACCCTCAGATAAAGAAATTAAATAGAAAATTTACGGAAAGATTTCTTGTAGCCAGGGAATGCAGAAATCCTGCTGTCTGAAGCTAACATGATCTTTGTATTACAAAGCTGCAACAGGCTGTTACACTTGTGGTTAACTAATTTAAAGGTAAGGTCGAGTCTATGGCTTTCCTGGTGGCTCTTGTTTGACAGCAGCTCTCCATTAGTGATCCAGCTTTTTTATGATGGACCAGTCAGATCTGTTTTATTTGCATGTTGTCTAAACAAGAAGCATAATAACTTCTGGGGGCATTTTCATTTCTGATGCATAGATTTCCTGCTGGAATATATCCCTTTATACCGAACTGAAGTGCTTTCTTTATTGAGAGTTTTTCTTCTTCAGCCATCTTTTTGATGTTCCAGTTGAAACTAATCTTTCCAAACAGTTAAACAAAACGTAACCACTTCTGACCAGGGGAAAATCCAGCATCCAGTGGGATTCAGTGGGAGAAGTTATTGATGTGTAACTACTGCAGTTCTTGCAAACACAAGGCCAATCATATCCAAGGGGCTGGTTCAGTTGTGTCAGTTCAGTTCTGTGAATACTTTGGCATCAGAAGAGAGGTCCAGACCAAATAACCAGCAAATGCAGAACAACAGAAAATGGTTCCTGAAAATTAAAAGACAACAGCTGTAGCTGAACAAAGTGGCAAACAGGGTAATTTTTTTCTGCTGTCTCCCAACAACTTTTCATCTGCAGTGGTTCTGTAACTTTGGCAGTGAGATACTTGTATAGAAACTGATAAATGTTTTATAATTTTGAGGTACATAAAGTTTTTTTTTCATATGCAATACAATGCACAAAAATACTTATATATTTTTATCCAACGGATATAAAATATCACAGGCCTGAATCTGACCCCAGATACAGATCTTAAAACTTAGATTTGAAAATGGCCATTTAATCCTGTTATAGATGAAAAATCAAACACATACATGTACGAATATACTCAGTTTGTGTGCAGGAGACTGGGTTGGAAAGCTCTGATTTGCCACATTTGGCCAGGGCTCGTCATGGAAAAACAAACGTTGAACATTTTGAATGGCCACTAAATCTTCCACTTCTGAAAATCAGTCAGGACAGTAATATAGTCACAGTAAGTATGTATTACATGTGTGATAGACTTCCTCACAAACGTGAATTTTCTATCCCCAGTCATTCCAGAAGGGTCTGAGCCCTGGTTCAGGATGTGCAATGAGTAGTGCTGGACCAGTAGCAGATTTTAAGTGCTCAGTTTCAGAACTCACATGTGGGATGTACCTGAATATCAAATATTTTTCCTGTATTTTTAATAAGTTAAACAATATCTTTATCTGGTTGCCAGAACAGAATAGGGATAAGAGGAGAAATTTATACAAAATATGGGAAATATTCTATGAGATTTTTGATAATCCAACAGAGTTCAGTTCTAGGATTACAGTGATTTTCAAGGTTGGGGCTAAATTCCTAACACAGTGCTAATTTACCATTAACTCTGTTCCCTGTTAATTCACTGGTCATTTCATTAACCTTAGCACTTCCATTAGCTCAGAACCTTTTATTTAAGGTTTTAAGCATTAAACAGACTTTACCATATTTAATTTAGGAGAACTGATGAGATGGGTGCAGTGGGAAAGATCTTGTTACAGGATATAGCAAACTGTTCTGTAGCATCATGTAACATTTAGGCACTGTAATATAATTTAAGCAAAGTAGTAATGTGATATTATTCTATTATAAAGTTTTAGAAGAAAATGAGTGTTGGATTATTTCTCCGCGGAGAGAAATGTCACATTAAATATTGAGGGAATAAATATGTGCATTAACACCAAATTTTACTTTGATGATATGCAAGAATTAAGTACTGAACTCACTGTAGTGTTTGTGCACTGGAAATAAGTATCACTATAAACAAGTCCAACAGTTTCTGCAAATAACATTCCACTGCCAAGTTCTGAATTCTCGTATCATCCACTAATTACTGGAGACTTTTTACAGTTTTGTTTGAGAATTTATCCAAATATTGCAGTAGCATTCTCCACTTCCCACCACAGCTGCTGTGCTCCAGGCAGATGGACTACTTTGAAACTTATACTTGCCCAATTAAATTCAGAAAGAAGCTTTAGAAAGCTAATCCTTTGTGTTTTAAATACAAGTAAAAAGCCCTTAAGGGTTTTATGAGAGCTCTCTCCTTTGGCTGTAGAGGCATGTGAGTGAGAATCCTGCATTCTTAATTTGCAAATTTCTATTTTAACTCTGTTGGTTTTTAGCTTCCTTGGCATCCGATAGTCTGGAGTTCAGACAAATCATAATGAAAGTTTCGATGCTGTTATTTATATTAAATCAAGCCAAAGTAGAAAATACATGGGTAGGAATGCTCAAATATTTGGATTGAAAACCCAGACTGGTGAATTTCAATGAGTTATAGGTGTCTGTGCTTGAGTTAACAAATCAGTGTAACATCGCCGGTTACTCAGTTTAAATAACATTTTCCCTTGCCCAGGAAGTAATTCCTCACTCTTTTCTGGCACAGCAATTTCCAGGCCTTGTTTTGCTCGTTATTTCCTGCAGAGAGAAGTATGAAAAATTCTGAGGTTCCATTTTATAGAAATGCTTTCAACATGTTAATTTAACTTCAGTCACTTATAACAAAAAGCATAAGTGAGTTTTAAATTTATGTCTTGTGATAATAGTAACAGTTTGGGGAGCAGGAATTTCCTGGGCTTTAATGTGTGCTGTGGTTCCATGGCCTCACATCCAGCTCTGCAGCCTCTTCCTCCCCATCCCTTCCCATTCCTGAGGCTCGAGAACATTTCATGCTTTGCTTTTCCACATTTTGGGGCTGTCAATCTGACTGATACTGCTGCATTTTTGACTTTTAGGCTTGGCTGATACTGTTAAAGCAAATCTTGCCCTTTAAAGTCTCTCCCTGCTTTGTGCACACATCTCTTAATGGTGGCAGTTACTCTTCAGTGGAAACTTAGCTTTGCTCCAGAGTACCTGTAATTAATGAATTGCCTGGAAAAGTGCAAATCCTGCCCCTTCAAACAACAATGGAACTGGTTTTCCAACCTTAGGATTGTGGGTTTGAGTTCCTAGAAATGCACACACAGCTCAGTTAGGCTGCCAGGCGGGAGAAATTTGACAACAACAGATATAATCTTCCTTTTTTTAATAATTATTCTCCCATCTTTCCTGCCTCTGCCTTCCTGGTTTCTTCAAGAGAGTCAAACACATTTCTTGGTTCATATTTCAGTTTAATGACTGAAGCTGTGGGTAGAGGAGTGCAGCTGGTAAGGATAAATGGACATTTTGGGGAATTGCACGAAGAGGAAAACCATGCAGCAAAGAACAGTGGGGATTTTGGAAGAGTGCAGATGTGTGAGAGTGGCAGTTGTGGGTGTTTTCTGCAGTTTGTGGAAAAAGTTAAATATCTGATGTGGTTTTCAAACTCATTCACCTACAGTCGGTTCCCTTCATTTTCTATTTGACTGGTTTGCTCAAGAAATAAGTGTTTTTCCTTATAGTGAGTGTGACATATTTATAGTATTCTGGAGTTCCTTTATGCATGTTTTAGGGCAACTACTACTTGAAAAAAAAAATGCTTGAGCAGATTCTCTTCATTAAATGTCAGTAGGTAAAAGCATTTTGTGAGGACTTTCAACAGGAAGATGATTAGTGTAATTTTCCTTCTACTTCTGAGCTTCTGCACTTTGAATTTCCCAAGTCCCTCTATGGCAGAGGGTTGGAACAAGGTGATCTTTAAGGTCTCTCCCAACTCAAACTTTTTTGATTCTATGAGAGCTGACAGAGCTGTAATAACTGTAAGATAACATATTCAGACTCAGCAGTTTTCTGTCATATCTGATTTGTGTCTCATCCTGTATAATATAGATTTTCTATGATGTGCAGCTAGATGGACATTTTCAGTTTAGAGAGCCAGCTTGGTGTATTTAATTATGGTTTCCTAGGTGGGAGAATCATGATCCTCAGTTTCTAAGGAATTTATTTGACTGTCACTTCCCATTCACGTTCCAAATCTTTCCAGTATTCCTAAAATATTTTTGGGACAAGAGGCTGCCCGTGTTGGGGCCCTTGTGATCTGTGTGCTCGAGCTCTCATTCCATGGGCAGGTTCACCCCTGCTTTTCACAAAGAAAAATCGGTGTCTGAAATGTAACTTTTTTAGTTAACAAGTCTGAATTAAGGCTCTGAGTACGTTGTTTTGGATTTGCTTTACTTCCAGTTCATTTTCTGTCTCCACCAGCAACTTCAGCAGTAGCTGTTGGCCAAGTTGATTAATTTGGCCATATCTCTTCTTTTTATAAAACTCATGTTGGTTTTATTCCTCAGAATAGTGAGAGATGTTGAGGATAAGTTTAGATACGTTTCTGAAATCCCTGGAGACTGCAGTGAAACACAAATCACCTGCTCGCATGAAGGGCTAGAGATGGATTTGAAACCATTAGAGCAGGATGATGCTGAAAATTCTCTCTTTTTTCCCTTTTCCTTCCTTCTTGCCAAGGGAAATGAATGGAAATGTGCTGAAAGTTACTGGTGAGCTGCAAGGAGGAATATTTTCAGATGAAAATGCATGACAGATGCAGAGCCTATAAAGTAAAATCAGTCCCCCAGAAGTGCAAATGTGCAGCTTATTGTGATACACAGGGAAGAGCTGGCAGGCAACAGGAAAGATGAACCTGCTGAGAGAGGTTTTTAAGTGGCCTCTGTGTCCAGGGACCGGTCGTTGATCACAAGCAGCCTTATTGCTTTGGGTCCCACAGAATAAAGCACATTTTATGAAGGTAAATGTGTTTATTATAAGAGATGGAATAATTGGCGTAGCACAGTTTGGTGTCTGGAGTTTTCTCCAGTGCAATATTCTTCCATCACTTGCTCTAATTGGGCACACACAGAATTCCTGGTTCTGATGCTGTTCAGGGCCACAGAGGAGTTCTCTGCATGTTCCTCTCTCTGCTCAGATCTTCCCCACAACACTAGTTTGGTGAGTGCTGAAGGAGCTTTGCTTGAGTTTACCTGAGGAACAAGGACTGAAGAAAAAGGCATGAACTTTCTTACAAATCCTGCTTTGTGAGCCACCTCCAGGTGGGATCCAGGTGGGATCCAGGTGACTGGGGAAGAGATACACAGATAGGGAATACAGGGTAGGATGTGTAACCTTCTGTCCTCAAAAAGGGAACATTTCAGTGATGGCAGAGATTATAGGGGTTTAACTCTGGTTAATTTTATACCAAGATTTGAAAATCTTGGTATAAGGCTGGTATAAGGCTGGTGAGGCTGGGTAGAGAAGATGCTGTAATATTTACTGCAGCAGAAAAATGGACTTAGCTAAGCAAGTTTTAGGAGCAAAATTGAGTGTGGTTTGCCTCTAGTTTGACTGAGATGATGCAATGCCATTCTGGAAGAAGTGCTGAAGATGCACTGAAAGATAAAGCCATGATGACCTCACTTCTCAATACAACTTTCAGAACTATGATACTCAAAATTCATTTATTCTACTCTAATAAAGATAAAAGTTCTTTTCCTTTGAAAAGACGACACATTCCATTGGCTGTTCCAGGAAGAAAGGCTTCATGGATTAGAAAACATTGTTATCTCAGTATTTCTTCTGGAGCAGGCACTGGAAATTGTCCATGCAAGGTTTAGTGTCAGGAGGCAAGACACAACTCTTTATTCACTTAAGAGGAAAGTATTTCAGTCACACATTTATATATAGTGCACAAGCTGCATTTTTTTTTCAGTGTTAGTTTGCAAAGACAAGTGTACTTAAAACTGAGAAATTTCTCTTGAAGAACTGCTCGAATGCCTCCAGGGAGATGGAAGTTATCCAACGTGACAGGTTGGGGAGCTGGAAAGTGTCCAAAGAGCTGGTTCATATCACAAAATTTCAGTGCTCTTTCTTAGCAGTTTGAAAAAAATACTGCTAAGTACTTGATGTTTGTGCCACAGTGTGCACACGTCTTACACCTTGGCTTACTCTGGGTTTATATTTAGGCTTTACAAAATGCTAAAAGATATATATGTGATGCAGTTCTATAGGTAGCCTGTGCCTAGGCAGGTTTACACATCTGGGTGGGTATGACAGAGGCCTCAGCAGTTTGGTTACGGGTGGATTGGTTCATAAAATTGATCTTTTGAACTTCCTCTTGGGTTTTCAGTTATAACTATGCCCGGTAGAACAGCCAAACTTAATATTTTTCCTGAGCAGCAAACTTCAAAGCTACATTTGTGTGGTTCCTGGGTGACAGGTTGCCACTGCCCATCCCCTTTCTCCTGATAAGACACTGCTATAGGAAAAAACACTTAAACCCAGAACAAAACACTTGCTGAAGACTGTGATTCCTACACTTGAGTTGTTTTCATCATTACAATACTCATTTACTCCTAAAAACCGACTTTTCATTGTACTTGCTGCAGCCCCTTAACTTTTTTCTGCTTTGTTTTCTTTTTTTTTTCTAATCAATTTATCACTTCAGAGCAAGAAGGACATGGCAAAGCAGAGTCCCAGGGTGCTGAGCAGTGTGCTGTGCTGCAGCTGTGTGCACTGCCCTGCAAGCACTGAGTTTGCAGTTATCATTTTCTAGAACTTCTTTTTTTTTTTCTTTTTTTTTTGCCACTTCAGTCCGTGGGAGTATTCAGTAAATGTAAGGAGTCAACTGTTACTCTCACTTGTATCACAAGGCTGGATATATTGGGAGACAGTGAGAGAGGAAACCACGCCAGGATCTTGCTGAAATCCCTTCTCCCGTGGCTTCTGTGTTTCCTCGGAAATATTGAACCTTGTGTGGAAGGATTGGGCCAGATCTCATCACGGTGACAGGGCTGGAATTTCAAATTTCAAATCTGCATCTTGAGGCTTTTTTTACCCGTGTTCCTTCAGGCCAGTATTTCATCCTCCTGAGCTGTGCTTTGTGTGCTCAGCTGAACGTCCCTCGCTGTCCCTCTTCCCAGACACCAGTTTGGAAAAACATTTACGGTGTGGGGGGATTGAGTTACTGCAGCTCGGGCTGGGTTACCACAAACTGGCTGACAGTAAGTGCTGGAGAGACTGGAATTATGTTTATTGGCTTTGGCAGGGTGGATGCAGAGAGTGACACTTCCCACCAGCTCCCAACTTCTGGTGGGAGCAGCTGCAGGTGGAGGGAGGAAGGAGGCTGGGATATAACGAGCTGGGCACTGAGGAAATCTGTTCCCAGTTGTGTCCAGGGCTGCTTTGCAGCATCACTGGGAGCTTTTCCTCAGGCTTTGGGATTTTGCAGTTTAGTCTGCTAAGTCAGTAATGCACTGGCATGTCTGCTCTTGGAATGTTTGCAAAATGAAGCAGTGGTACAGTTGGCAATAAGGTTGGTAGTGCAGGTTTTGTGTGAGTTCTGTGTTATTTTATCCTCAGCCTGTCAGGAGACAGAATGATCCATTCTGGAGAGGGACTGGTGAGGAGTAGAGGGGGAGAGAAACCTCTGCTTATTAAAACTTCCTGCCAGAAGTGATTTTATATCAAAATATACCAGCTTGGTGATGCTGGAGAGTTCATTGACAGGTATTTTGGGGGATTATAATTAAATAGGTGAGAATTACACGATCAGGAAGTCTTTTGGTGTGTTTGTTCCCTTCCTTTGACTTTGCAGTTGAAAATTTTAGTTTTATTTCATATTGTCCATAGTGAAGGAACTAAGGAAACTCAAAGTTCGGATTTATAAGACTTACAAGTATCAAGTATTTGGTAAAAACACAACCCTCAGCATCATGATTGTCTATTTAATGTTGCTTCATGTTGCAAATAAATAGTGGGAAGGGACAACACAGGTGTATTTAGCTGTGCTTGTGTCTGCAATACTTCTCTTTAAATCCATGAGAGCAGCTGCAGGTTTAGTCTCTTTTATGAGTATTATGAAAGTCATTTTTTTCAGTCATGTTTTCAGTCTGGCTCACCAACTTATCCATAATTCTCTGTGACTTTATTCTGTCATTTTATACACCACTTCTGTCCTGTATATTTTAATGCTCTGCAGTTTAATGCTGTTTGTGAGGTGCACAGATTATTATCATGCAGAGCAGGTGCCTTTAAAAATGAATTGTAGCATCGTTACTGACTGCCTACTACCTTTTCTAAAGGGGGAGAAGAATTGCTTTTGAAAAGCTTTGCTGTTTGCGAGGAGAGGATGTGGAAGGAGCCCACTTCAGTTAATTATTTATAGCCTGAAAAATAATGTAGCCTTACAATTGCTCTCCAAACTTTGCACCACTCCCCACGCTGGGAGCCCCAGGCATCAAAAGAAAGCTCCTCTGCAGCTCATGCTTTGACAGAGATACCCTGTCTCAGTTACAGCATTATTATTGTGTGCAGCATTATTAGATTATTAATATATTTATGGCTAGATACTGGTTTTTTTTCAGAGCAATAGAATGAAAAATCAGTCAAATCTTGCCCCACTGGGGTAAGACAAACCACTGGCTAATTTGTTCTTCACACTTTCTAAGTTATAAAATTATTATCCTATGCAGCATTATTTTACATTATTAATATTTTTATCCTTTTTTTTGGTGGTTACTGCTGGCTTGGGACAGGCTATGAAAGTTAAAATTGTCTCAGTACTGACAGGCACTGAGGAATGTAGGAATAGAGAGTGTTCAAAAAATGCCAAACTTCTTTCTTGGTATTTAGAAAGAAAATACATGTTTCTTCTTTACCCAAATCTTGTTTATTTTTTCATGAAGTAAGTTGGACACAGTCTGAGTTACACAGGGACTGAACTCTTGTCTGAAACCCAAATGCCCCTGATGTCTGAAGGGCTTAGGGTGACATGGTAAAAACCCCAAAACAAGAAGGGTGACTTTACAGTTGTTCTATCAGCCTTGTAACTAGTTGCTTTGGTATATTCAGCTCTTACTCTTGATAATATTCCCTATTTCTTAATATAAAAAAATTTAATGTGAATAATTTCTTGAATACATAAATTCTTAGTGTAAGGAAGTGGAGACTCAGCAGTTAGAGGTTATTATTGGAGATGTCACAACACTCCCAAGTTAAGGGCTGGGATTCAGTGGCTGGGGGTCTTTGGCACATCACTGCACGTGGAAACAGAGGATGGAATTCTGTGCAACTCCATCCTAGGGGATAAAATAGTGCACGTGGTGAGATAATAAATTTAATATCATATTTAAAAGTAATTCATTACAGTGGCAGAAAAAGTGAGATGATGATACTCTAATATGTGTTGAGAATGAGGAGAGAATCATCTTATAACATATTAAAGTATCATATAAATAAACATATCTCCTGCTGGGTGCATTTAGAGTCAGATGGATCTTGTGCCCAGTCTGTCCTGAAGTGTGTCCAAAAAGCAAAGGTTTAAAAAACCATAAATCACAGGAGTGTAAACATTTCCCTGTCCTCCTGGGAAAGGTGATGCTTAACCTGGTTGAGTTTCTGAGATGACCCCACAGAGGGTTGGAGGTGACCCTTTAATGATCTTTAATGATGGAGTCACCAGAGGCAAGATGAACATCTGTGGGCACACCAAGGGCTCTGAACCTTGCTGAACAAATGAACAACACAAACACATGTCCCAGTGATGTCAAGGGCAAAACAAAAACCTGCTTGTTCCTTTGCCTTTTCTTGTATTTCTTAATGCCTGCATCTCATACCTGATTTTATATCTCATACCTGATTTTATAGCTCGTATAAATTCAAATTTTATTTTTAGCTTACCAAGTTATGTTTAGAGAGCCAGAGAAGTTAGTAATTGGTAGATGTGTCTGATAAATCTGCAGTGTCCTGAGCTGTGTGGCACTTGCTTGTCACTCAGTGTTGGGGTATTTGTTATTCAGTCTTTACTCAGCTTGGCAGTTTGGAGAAGCCCAGGAGTTATATATGGGAACTGCAATAAGCCTGACTGAAAAACTGCATGGAAACAAGTATCTTCAAGATAATTTGGTATTCTGAAATTGTTTTCCCACAAGGAGACAGGAAGATAAAACATATGCAGCATTCTCTACAAATTAATAGAAACTTCAGTTCCTCGTGCGTTGTGAAATATGTGAAATCCTCAGAAAGTAATATGTAAGTTCATCACAAAAGCAGATACATATTCCCTTAAAATCACCTTCCCTGTGCTTTCTGATCCTCTTCTAAGCACAATAATGCAGAATGGCCTGAGTAATTAAGCCTTTTATGTGATTTTTATCATCTCTAGCGAGTTGGAGAAGAGAAGAGCAATCTCTGAAGTAGTTGCATAATTTGAATATGGCCTGCCCTGCTCCAGTGTCTCAGGAACAAAGATGACCTTTCTTCTTTTTTGTATCCCTGGAGTGTTCTCCTGGGGCCTGTTAGTGTAATATCAGCAATTTTATAGAAGTTCCTTCCCTCCTTCATTATGCCATATGAGCAGTGTGTTGCCCCAGTGGCTCTGCAATGAAGTTATTTTCAGAAGATTGCACTGTTTTTTATTTTAAAGAATAATTTCATTGTAAAAGGTCTCCTTGGGAGTAGCTTCAGGTTTAATTTGGGTAAGCAGCAGTGTGGTTTAAGGAAAAAACTGAAATGTGGTCTTGTGTCATTTAGAAGGCAGATAAAACATGAAGCAGGAAGGTGTGGTTGGTGTCTCGTTCCAGACACGGCTGGAAGTGTATTTCCCCAATGTTTTCCAGACAAAGTTAAACAAGAAAACAAACGAGTACCTTGCCACAAAGCTGAGCAGACCAGGCAACCACACATCTGTTAGAGAAGCTTGGGTTAGGATTATCAGTGTGTTGACAATATAAAATTAGGTGTGTTTTCAGTTTTTCTTTGTTTTATTTGTTTTTGGTTTTGGTTTCTTTTCATCCAGTCAAAATTAAAAAAAAAACCAACAACACACTTTAAAATATTGGCAGAACCCACAGAAATGTTGCTGGGTGTAACCTGTCAAGATTGCTTTGTTATTCCCCTAAATTCACAAAAAGACTCATGAGGCAGGAATATGAGGCTGCCTGACTGGTAGCCTGAGGGCGTGTGTATCCTTGTGTAACAGGAGTTGACCTAGTTCAGTGGGAACATCCTTTCCCTTTTTTTTTTTTAAAAAATAAATTTCGGACATTGATAGAGACATTTGTGTTCCTGGTATTACCTGTTTTGGGAACAGCTTCCAGAAAACCACAGTGATTTCTGCTGCAATAATTAAGATTTCTGCTAGCAGACTAACAAGGCTTATTTCATGCACTTTGCATGTCCCCAGGACATCCCCACATTGTTTCCTCCTTTAGCCTGGAATGCTGGTGTGCCCAAACCTTTGCCAGGGGCTCACTCCTGGTAAAGGACTGGAGCCAGCAGGGGAGAAATGCATTTGAAGAGGGGTTATATTTGGCTTTTCCCAGCTGCTGGCAGTGCCCAGGGTAACCCACTCTGCCCACTGTCCATACCCTGCACAGTTATTTTCTTCAGTTGCTTTGCCACCAGAGAACCTCCTCCCTACACTCTGCTTTGAAATCCTGAAGAGTGTCTTCTAGACTATAACAGAGTACAAGTTCTTTTTTTTTTTTCTCTCCTCCAAAATCCTGGTGAACACATTCTTGGTTTCCTGTTTTCATGCCTGAATGCTCTGTTCTTCCAGAGCATCTGTGCCTTGAGCTCTGCAACCTGCTAAGGCCAACCTAATGTCCTGGAACCCTGGAGTTGCAGCACTGTCATTTAGATTTTATGATAATCTGGAAGGGATAAGGAACTGCTGTTCCTGTATTTCAATTTTCCTCCTTCTCTCTTGCCTTCTTCATTTGCCATCGACATATGTGCAGTGTTATTTCATCTCTTGTTTGACTGTAAACTTGTTTGAATTTTTTTTTTAATAAGGGATTCCTAACTATTTGCAAAAAACCACTTAAATATTTTAATGTTTGTTGTATTTAACAAGCTTTGAGGTTAAGATGTTGTACCAAGGAGAGATTAAATAAAAGACACTGTTAACTTATGTGACTACAGTGCCGTTTTAAAAAACAAGGTAAATGGCCTTGATATAGTAGTAAATGCTCTTTTTGCAACATCTTTTCTAAATATAAGGAATTCTATGGGAAAGACATCTTTATTTTAGGAAAGATATTTAAGAAAAAAATAGTCTACATTACTGGATTCCTGGCACTATGCTCTGCAGTCCAGGAAGTCCTGGTTTAAGATAAAAAAAATATCTTTGTAGCATCCTTTAAAATAAAAACTGAGCAGGACTAGTTCCTTTTTTTTTCTCCTTAGTAAACATGCCTTGAAAACTGATAATGATCCAAATGGGAAATTTGATTTTAGTCCCTCCAGCTTTCCAGGCTCTTACCTTAATATTGTAATGTTGCAGCCAATAGTTTGGAGAGCCTTTGACCAGGAACCACAAAAATAAATTGTGAGATCCAGGTTTAGGAAGCTGAAATGCAACATTCAGCTTAATGGGTTTATGCTGAATTATATGGGAAAAGAATTTTATTATGTCACCAAGACCTAATTATAAATATATGTTAAAATATATTAAAAATTCTTTTGAATATGTGATGATAACAGCATTTACCAAATGCTTGTTCAGTCCTTCAGTTCTATAGAATTAAAAAGGCAAAAAAATTACTTTCTTTATAAACAGGTATCACTTCAGAGGAGGAGTATAATAAAGATGATTCTACCAACCATGATCTAATAAGTTTTTATGAAGAGGTTCAGTAGCACAGCTCCAAAACTGCTATTAAATCCAATACTATTAATATGGAAAATATAGTTGAGGTGTAGGTCGTGATAGTTCTAATCATAACCTACATGTGTTGTTACATATATACTGATGCTCCCACACATTCTGTATTGCAGTGACTAATCATAAAAATAAGAGGTTTATAAGTTTAGGAAACGCGTACACTAAATATCAGAGACATAACAAATTATGTTTTCTGTATATGCCCTTTCTCTGGCCCTCTGACTCATAAGTCTGCTCATATATGGGTGTGATCCTGATTTTGTTTGTTTTCTGCTGGGAATGCACTTCACTAGCATGTGTTTACACTCATGATTTTGTTTGCTCTGCTCAGGAGAAGGTGTTAGCACCCTGGTTTGTTAGCAAGGCAATCTGTTTGGATCAAATCCTGGGTTAGTGATTAGGAAAAATAAATCTCTGCAAATAGCCCTGAGTATATTTTGGCAGTAAAACAACACAAAAGTGTCTCTTTGGCATATAGTTGTCATCCTCTGAAGGAGTTCAGATGGTCAGGTGACATGGCACTGCGTCATATTTTCGTGACTGTGTTTGCAAAACTACTGGAAACTGTTTGAAACCCAGTTTGTGTTTGGGAAGACCTGTTGGGATGATAACTAATTATTCTGAGGAGGATTAATGTTTGGAGTTTTCCTAGGGGAGGTGAGTTGAGTTTTGGAATAAGGACATCATTTGCTGTCAGGAGGGTTTAATGCCAGGGTAGCGAAGGTGTCAGCTGTGAGAAATGGGATGGGTTTTGAGAACAGCCAGGAACAGGAGTCCTGGTTCTTCTGTCCTTTTGCAGTTTTTAGGGTTTGGAGGCTCCTGGATTGCAATCATGGAGCAACCAAGGGGCAGTCACACTCCTGATGGAGCACAAGTCAGGGGGCACTCTGGAATTCCATGTGCCTTTCTCTTCACTGGCAAAACTGCTGTCCCAGCTCCAGGGAGCTGCCCCAGAGTCCAATTTAGCAGCACCCCGAGTAGGTACAGCTTTAAAACTGTTGAGCACATACAAATGAAGCCAGTTCCCCAAACACTGCAGTCAAAAGCAGTAATTTATTTAAAAATTAATTCCAAGTATTTGGTAAGTGCAGCATTTGCATTAAGAAAAACAAGGTCCTGTTCAAATTCTCGCAGTTTTCTTTATTAACTTGAGCTGTGACTGTTACTTGTTTTCTCTCCTGTGCTTCTACCAGAGTGTTTTGTGCATATATATGGTGATATATGTATCCTTAACTGTGTATTTAGGAGGTTGTTCATCTCCTCTACTAATGACCTTACTTTTCACAGGCTTTTGACTGGTTTCTCTATTTCTCATTTAAAAGAAAAAAAAAAAAAAGGAAGAAAAACCGAGTGCTAAAATAATCCCTGATTTAGGTACTCAAAGAAATGTCACCTCCCATCTTCATTCCAGTTTTCTTGTAAGTACAGAATAAATCCAGCTCTCATTGGGCTGGTGCACAGAGTTATTAAAGGAGCATTTCTTCTGCCAGAGCCCAGGATAATGTGTCAGTATGACAGAATCTCCCTAAAAGAGTTTAGCATATGCACAAATTACTGGTGCAGGCAATGGTATTTGGGAAGTTTCTCTCTGTGTTATTATAATTTCAAGATGATTTGTTTCTGTTACATTAAAAATGAGACTGAATCAACTGGGACATCTTACTTAAGTGGCCCCTTAAAGAGATCCACACCTAAGGAGGAGGCACATTTGGTAGTGGTTTGTGGAATATTCACTAGCAGGACATTCTGTAATTATTGGATTTTTATCCCTTCGTGTTTATACATGTATTTCCATGGAGTATTCTTTCACTGAGTATTCCCTATGCTTTCCACTAAACAACTTACCCAAGATTCAATATGAAAAGCTCACTGTTTTTGAAAGATTTTTTTTTTTTTTTTGCTGTTAAGTTTGTTTTTTAGCCCCTTACCCCACTAGCCAGACTCCAAGATTTTTATCAAGCTCAAGAGTGGAGCCCACTGTTACACAGGAACTAAAAGCCCAGTAAAAACCTCTATTGGATATAATTTAAATATGAAAAATAATTCAGATACAAAATAAAGCTGTTCTGGCAGTTTCTACTTGCTATTAATCAATCCTATACAAACACAGTGGGCAGATTTGTTAGTGTAATGGATGTGAGTTGTTTGAAAATGGTTTTTATTGGGCCTCATTTTCTTTGTAAGATCAATTTAAAAGTAAGAGGAATGTTATGACTTTCAGCAGTTTTAAGCAGAACTTTTGTGATAAAGCTTCGTTTTAAGCCATTCACAAATACATTATATCAGTCTCATCTCTGATCACGTAGTTGAAATTTAATTTAATTTTTCTGTCTTCAGTGAGTGCTGCTGAAAAAAGAGCAAAATCAAATAGAGTGGCTCAGTTCTGGGAATACAGGAGGTGGCTCTGTTTAGTTTTAAGGAAGTGAATCATCACCCAAGACATTCATCTTCACAATTCGTGTAAATTTAAAATATATGGCTTAGAAATAAAAGATGTTTACTGCACTTCCATGAGTTTAAATTGCCCAGTTCTGCACTTTTTGACCCGGTGCTGGTGTCCCTTGCAGCTGATGTGTTTTGCTCTGCAGTCTGGGTTATTTCCTGCTCTTAAATCTTGTCCCTCCAGGCAGGGAACTCCTTCCTCCCAGCCTCTGCATCCCTTCCTGCAAGTTCCCACGTTGGTTTCCAGTCCTTCTAAATACAAGAGATTGGTCAATCTTTGCTACAGTAAATAAACCATGGGTAGTACTTTTGATGTTATTATTTGCCTGTATTTTATGTGTGTAGTTCCATTGTTTCCATGGAATACTGACTGCATTATCTCCAGCACGGGAATGAGTGCACTGGGACACTTGGCAGGACAAGTCACTTGAGTGTCCCTCTCAAGTTAAGTGGCATCAGAGCAATGGAATAGCACTTTGAACAAGGAATTCTGGAAACAGGCAGCCTGACAGCACCAGGATTCCTGGATTTCCCAGTGGATATCTCATGTACCAGGGCAGGAAGCTCCTCCTGGCCTGTGGGACCCGTCTGGAAAGTAGCTCAAGTAATTATGGGGAAGCAATTAGTGGATTGCAGAGGAGGAGGGAAGAAGCTGCACAGACCCCTGAAGGCCAGGATGGAAGATTTCATCTGATCCAGCAGAGCTGAGCTCAGGAGTGTGACAGCAGTGGGTAAGAGAGGAGGTAAAACAGCTCATTTTTTGGTAACTGTGCTCAGGACAAGCCAGTTCAGCTTCCAAGCAATAATTGCTCATGCCAGGTGATTGCCTCCTGACCTCATTCTGAATAATGCTATCCATCATTTATTGGTACATGCACCTCGAAGATGAACACCAAGTTAATATTATGGGAGAAGCAGTAAATTACAGAACTGTGTTTGAACACAGACCTGAGCACAAGGTAAACCAATTACAGAGTGTTCATCCCAGCCAGAGAAAGGAGTAGAAGTTCTGGAGTGGATTTATGGCACAAACCCAACCAAACAACAAAACTCAGCAGCAGCAAAAGCAGTACAGAGAATGAAAAATAGATTTTTTTTGAATATTGCTGGGAAATGGGTGTGAAGTTAAAAATACACCAAAAATAGATGGTAAAGGATATATTCTAAGAAAACCAAGGTCCTTTTATGCCATGCTCATAACTGTTATTTTACTGCTTTTATCTACATGTAGAAAAGTATTAAATGAGATAATATTGAAGTTGTCTTGCTTGTCTAACTTGTAACATGTCTTAAAATCCTACAGAGCAGCTGCTGTTACTATCTCATTGTGTAACCAAATTGTTCTGCATTTTTCTACCTCCTAGGCTGCTGGTTTTATAGTTGTACATCCTTTTAGCTAAATCATATGAATGTAAAGAAAATGTAAGAACCAGCTAAAAAACAGCCCAGCAGGTTTTCAGTCAGGAATCCAAAGCTGTCAGGGAGGTGTGGAATGAGCTCCCATTCACTCAGCTGTGGAACACAAGGAGACAGAACCAATGAACTACGGGAGTGTATGAACGGAAAATTCAAAACTCAGACCAGCTCAGAGCAGCTGAATGTTATTGTAAATGAATCACTGGTGAGGTGTGTTCATTGGCAAGCTCCAAGCCTGGAGGGATGAGGAGCTGTTTCCCACTTCACACATGAGGAACACCCGAGGCTGTTGCACAGCAGCCTGTCCAACGTTTGTGGATTTGTGCCTTTGCAGAAACAGGACATTTTAGGCCAGCTCAGGCATTGGCAGAGACATCTATTTCTGGAGAGGCAACAGAACTACTACATTGGCAATTCCCTTCAAAACCTGCTTGTTTTTTCCTGTCAGACCTGCACTGTTTAGTGTTTGCATGATATGATCAAGGTGTTTGTTTCAACCTCTACATGTGCCAGAGTTCCCCAGGTTTAATGGGGTTTTCTGAGCAACTGTGGCTTCAAGCTGCTGTGGTTCTTCGTGGCATCACTGAGCATCTGCCATGCTTTTTTTGCAGTTGTGTTGCTCTTTAGACCTTGACACTAAACAGATGTGATGACTCAATGATTCTGTGAAGACAGGATTTTTTGAGACCTTCCCAATAATGTGTTTGTGGTCCAACATAAATATTGATGATTTTTAACATTAGATTGAAATAGTTGATTGCTGAGTTTTTCTTTAATTCCGTTCAAGATTATGTATTTATCACTTTTTGTCCAGAAAGATTTTTGAACTTGTTTCTGAACAAAAAAACCAAAGCAAAAAAGAGAAAACTATTTGGCCCATGGAAATTCTTGATCATGCTTTTCATGTGTATAATTTTTCCAATTTCTGCCACTAACATATGATGAATTTTGAAACTTCTGGCTTAACCTGAAAGGGAGTTCAGGATGAAATCTAATCTACGTAGTATAATTGCTGCAAACACCTCAAAAACATTGGATTGCCTGGGTAAGTTCCTTTGCCCACTACAGAAAACTGTGCTTTAATTAATACAGACCATCATTAGTGAGTGTAGATTATGAGGTACTATGCAAAGAGTCCTCTCACCTTACAGCAGTTGTGAGAGCAAAATTAACATTTGAAAAAAAATCCAATATTCTGCTCGAGAGGGAATATAAAAATAACTACATCATCTCAGCCTTCAAGTCTTTGGATTATTAGGAATTATTCATGGTTTTGTTTTGGCTGCTCTTTAATGCTGTACATGGGGCTCTGTATTTACACTCGGGCTCTGCGTTGGTAAAGTGGGTAAATGTCACTTAAGTGCCCTCATGAAATAAAAATCCTCCTAAGTCCTTCCAGAACTTCCAGCACGAGAATTGCCCACCCTGCAGCCACTGAAACACTTCTATTAGATTAGAATGAAAATGCAGCTTCATTCCACGTTATTCCTGTTGTTTTTCCCGTGCATTTGCCTCATCCTTGTCCTCTATTTGAAGTTACTACGGCAACCTGTCACCATGTGCCTTTCCAGAGTGTGCTTTAGTTGCTAGGTGTTGAAGTTTGGCATCTTACTCACATCCCCCTGATGTGCCTCAGCTGTTTCTTTTCCTGAAAAGGTTGCACCCACGGCTGATCTGCACTTTTGCAGCCGTGGAGGAGATTCCACCTTCTTCCTGCTTGACCTGAGGGAGCCCTGTTTGTGTTACAGGATCAGTCTGTGATTCCTTTTACTGTACTTCCTATATACTCTACCAAAACAGAATTTCTTTTGCCTTACCCACCACTTTTCAGTGTTTATGCTAAAGGCAGCATTTTAGTTCATTTAAATATTATCTTTTTTTAAGAGGATAGAGAGTTTCAATGTCTCGTGACCTGTTTTCCCCTCTCATTTTCACTTGACTACCTATTTACTCCTGCCTGAAGTTCATACTTCATTTCCTTATTTCTTTACAGATTTTTGAAAGGCTGTCAGAGAACTATCTATTATTTATAAAATAGAATTCAGCGCTGTTTCTGTTATGGGTTCTTTTGTATTTAAACAGAAATGAATGTTTTCAAGTTGAAAAACATATTTTATTAGATCTCTTCATAGCACTGCTGACTTGCTTCCCTTTGCATTGTCTCAGCAGTCAAGTGTTTATTTTGATACATTTATTTTTTATACGTCTGACCTAGTTCTAATCAACGTTTTCTGCTGTAATCCACAGGATAAATCCTAACAAGCCAAAGCACAGCTGAAGTGACTTGTTAGGATTCCACCTGAACTTCACCTTCTCTGTTACACAATTCAAACCCTATGTACAATGTTTGACTTCGTAAGTTTTTAAATCATAAGCGTTAGTTTGTGGTGTGACTCTGAATTTCTTCTGTCTGTCCAGTGAACAGGCAGCTGACCCAAGTGTGAGAGCTGGTTCTTGGGCAGAACTTACTGTATTTACAAGCAGTTCATGCTCTTTGCACATTTCACTGAGAGGCACCTAAACCCCAGAGGAGAATTTCGGTGAACACCCAGAGATATTTGCAGCTCTGATCACAGCTGCGAAGAACCCTCTGTTATCCTTAAGTTCTGCCAGTGAGAATGGCAATGCTGGGAGGGAGGGAGGAGGGGAGAGGGCACTTCAGAGATCCGAGGCTGCCTCTGAGAAGCGAATCTTTCTTGCTCGTGTTCGGGGATTAGGAGGGAGGGGCAAGCTTTTAACCTATAAAGATGCTAGCAGCTGATTTCTGATAGTTGAGATTGCTGGCGAGAAAAATGCCTCAAGATCAAACTGTATTGGTGTATTTTCCTGCTTTACAGTTATGTGGAAATGATGGAAGAAGTTTTCGTAGCTAATCATCTTTACTGTCACTTTTTTTATGTATCATTCAGCCCCACTGAGGTGAATTTGACAGCTCGGGTGCAATCACAGCAATAGGTGTCCCTGCTTATTTTCAAGGCATGCTATAATCTGTTAATTTTTTAATCACCATACCCAGTCACTAAGAACAGGCATTCATGCTGTACCATAATCACACATATAGACACATTTTTCGAAGTTGGTTTTGACAAAGGAAATAACCTTCTTAAAGTCTGGGTGCCTTTAAGCAACATAATACATCCATTCACTGCTCGTGAAGAAATGCTACTTATTTCTAGCAGTGATTTTTTAACCTGAGTCTAGAAAGGCATTCAGTGGTGAATGCTTAACTACTAAAAATACAAGCTGCTTTTCATGGCAATTCTCTAACTTCTGTTGGTATATCTTTTTTAAAAATCAAGGCATGAGAAGAAAACCCCCACACAATTTCAGCACTGAATCCCTTGCAATTCATTATTCCTCTCAGCTATGCATTGAACATCACAGAACAGATTTGTCTGCTCCAGAACTGTAAAAGTGAACTACTACTGCGGGAAATCCAGCATTTCTTTTTAGAAGAGCATCAGTACCCGAGAACACACGATTTCTTACCTGAAAAGCTTTTGGGCTACCTGCAGAAAATGTGTCTTCTTAGCCTTAAAAAAGTAGGCAAGGCTCTCACTGGCATTCCTGTTACTCCAAAAGAAGGTATATTAGGTCCTTTAGGTTGTAATTTTCACCGGTTGTATGCAAGAAGTGTGCTGGGTCTGCTCGCGTAGGAATAAATAAATAAAAAAACGGGCAGCACGAACCGAACAGCAGCTCATGGAGGGAAGAACAAGACCTCTAGTGGTCACAGCCTGGAGCTGAGGAAGGAACGATTCCCTCCTCTGGAGCGGGGACAAAATGGTTGGGTGCGACAGCGCAGCCGAGACCTGGTAACGTGTCCCTGATGTAACAGAGGGATAAAGGGAATTAGTGTCAAACAGAGACTCTGAGCAGCACCAGGGGGAAACCAAATTCTGCTCAGAGGGGCTGCTGAGCCCCTGGGATGGGTTCTGACCCACTGTGGTGAAAAGACTCAAGGGAATCTAGAACATTATTTTACACGCTCAACTTCATCGTCTCGTTAAAACAAAGTCAAAGCGTTTAAATCAGGGTCACTTTTAAAACTTCAGCAAATTAAAAGGCATCCGTGAGGATTCTTCACCGTCTGAAAGGAAAATTTCGAATCATTGCTGTTGTTGTTGGGAGATAAATGTCTTTGTGCCTGTCAGGAAATTACATGAAAACACAGGATTACAAATCATGTCATGGATTGCAGCATTTTGACTTCAGGACTTGGGAAAAATAAAATGTTTCCTTTTGAGGAAGTTTGAAAGAAGTTCTGAGTTATGAAGGTCATAGTATTCTATGGAAGTTTGAGAGTTCTGTAATAGCTGCTTAAACACCTGCAGAATGTAAAAAATGGCATTTCTTGCACTATTTCTTCCTGTCAATATCGTGTGCTTTTAGAATGATTAGAAAATGTTGATGCTAACATATTTTCTTCCTATGAATTCCTAAGGGAAGACTCCTAGACAACTTCATGTGCTTTTTAGCAGTCTTAAGGTGATACTGAGTTGTACTTTATTATATATAAAGTTGTACTTTATCATATATAAAGTTATATTTTATTATATATAAAGTTTTCTTGTCACAATGTGTGTTTCCATGTGGCAGGGCAGCTTTTGAATGATCTTTTTCGAGTTCTTAGCGTATTCCTTTCATTTGGGCTTGCAAAAGCTTAAATGTTATTTATTTTTGCACACATAAATGGATTTATCAGGCATTTTGAGTACTCCAGCTTCAGAAAGAGTACAATCCCACGCTGTAAGTGATCCACCTGTGTTGATTTGTGTCTGGTTTGCTTTCAGAGTCATTTTGTGGCCTGCATGACAGCCATCCTAAACCAGATGAGTGACCAGCATTATTCAGTGTACATTGAAACTTTTCAGACAAGCTCAGAACTAGTGGTGAGTACTAATTTTAAGTATTTCATTTCCTGTGAAAAAGCAGTGGTATTTTTGTGGAGCATCTTGTTTGATTTTTCCTAGTGTGAATTCTGTTTCTGTACATTTTCTGCCTCTGTGTCACTGTGTTCCCTCCCTCTTCTAATGGTGACATTGGACAACTTTGTAAATGTTGGAAGGACACAAATGTCTCCTGTTGACTCTGGCACCGAGATGGTGATGTAATGATCAAGAGTAATTAATGGGATCTTTGTGTTAAACTGGTCTGTGGAGGGAAAAACCCAAACCAACAAAAAATCCCAACAAAATCAATCCTCAGCTACTTGAACCCTCCCTCCCACTTCACTCATTTCCACTTTTCATTTTCACTGTTGCATCTACTCCTTCTCCAGATAATGTTGTAAGATAAATGCAGTAAATTCCCTATTCTTGTAGTGCATCTTTTCATGTCAGTTGTTTACAGCATAATTTATTGATACTTGGGGTACGTTCTAGTTTGTGCCAGGGGTCACTATGTTCTGGAGGGTTTCCATAGTCTTATGTCTGTCTTTTTACACTCCTGACTTAACTCTGAAGTAAGTCAGGGTATTGGCAAAGGTTTTGATTGCACCATCAGGGCACTCATGGACAGTTTGTCCATGGAGGCACTACTTGCACTTGTCAAGAACTGACCACTTTCCCCTCTTTCTTGAAGTCAGAGTGGTGCCATAACTGGAATGTTGAATGTGAACTAAATGGACTAAATAAAAAAATCTAGTATTTTTCAAATCTATTTATTCTTTATGCCTAGTGAGACTGTTTTCTTCATTCATTTAAAAAAAAAATCAACAATTTTACTCTAAACTTTTGATTGTTCACTACAGCTTCTTCTTCAATTCATCTCTGCCTTTATTTTCTTAAGATCCCAAGGTAGTGGGGCTTTTATCTTTCATTTGGAGACATTTCATTTCTGAGACTCCTGTAAGACTGCAGTTCCAATCTTGGCCTTGCTGAGATCCCCAGGAATTCTTCTCTTGGCTTCACTGGGAGCAAGGTGGAGCAGAAACTGTGTGTTCCACAGCCACAGACTGACAACAGTTTGTCGTTCTAGGACTTCTTGATGGAAACATTCATAATGTTCAAAGATCTCATTGGGAAGAACGTTTACCCTTCGGACTGGATGGCCATGAGCATGGTGCAGAACAGGTAAAATGGGGATGGAGGGGCAGAGCTCACACTCCACGTGCTTTTGCAAAGTGAATCACTTCATGTCTTACAAAAAGCCTTGCAGTGCAGTCTGAGACTGTTCTGTCACTCCAGCCTGGGGGATGCCAAGAAGTTCATCTGAAATAATGTGCTGGTCATCCATTAGATAGCTTGTTTTCTCTATTTTAAGTCTACTTACAATGGAAAGTTGTATTTCACAGTCAAGTGGAAGTACATAGTTGGCCTTAATGTTGACAGTCAACAGAAGCCAAACTGTCAAAGGTCAGGTGAGTCTTACATGTACAGTTGCACAGGATGAGAATGTCCCCGCTAATATGTCAGCAAATTCATTGGGGTGCCAAAAATATCAAATATCTGAACCATTATGGGTTGCTAAAAGATCTGATGATAAAGACCAACACTTTGGGTGCCACACACTATTTGCAGGAGGAGGTTGATGGTGTTTGCTGGAGCTCACATCCCTGAGGGAATGTATTGCTATACTAGGGATAATTTGGGGTTTCATCATGATTGGTTACTCCAAACTCAGGTATATTCCCTCTGCAGATGCAGATGGCACTGAAACAGGAGTTCTCTGCTCCATGAGAGCTTGCTGTTAATAAGCAATCTAGAATATACTCTAGAATTCACTGAAGGATTATCTTGTGGACATAAACTGCAGGTTGTACACCTTCACCCACAGCTATAATCTGGTTTGGTGGCATCATAAATGATGGTGGGATACTCAAATTATTGTGTGATCTCTGTTCAGCCACAGGACTGCTCTTGTCTTGCTGTTCAGATTGCAGGCAGCACAACCAAAGTTTCATGTCATGTAGATTTTGCCACCACATGAGCTTATTTTCATTTTCATATCGTGTGATAGTGGAGAGGAAAGAAAAGTGACCTTTCTGCACCTCCATCATTGATAATGGTTTTGGACAGATGGCTTGGGACAGCTTTTCACAGATGGATTCCTTCAGAGCAGCTTTAAATATTACTTGTTTGAAGAGGGAGGAAATGTTCTTCCTTGAGGTGTGAGTTTTCTTGCTGATTATGGGCATCAGTTAGAAATAAATGTTTTGGCAATGAGGGAAGGTGAGCAGATAAGGTACAGGATGGACTATGAGAGAGTTTATCTCATAATAATTGTTCCTGGACCTTCTGAGGTACTGACTTTATTCTTTTTGTGTCTCTAGTCTGTAACAGTGCAAAGAAAACGATATTTGGACTGAGAATGCAAAACAAACCCCGTGGCTGCTCTAAGCAAAGTTAGTTCAGTTTGTTTATTTGGGGAAGTGGCAGGTGAGGAAAAGTTTCCTCAATATTTAAACACGTAGAAGTTTTTACAATCATCTATGTATGTAGGAGAAATGATATAAAAAATAGCCATGAGCATGGGATCAACTTCCCTTGTGAAATTTTATTTTTATTTGCTTGATTTCCTCCTCCTCATAGTTCATGGAAATCATGGCTAAAAATCTCACTGAAAGGAATCTGGACTTGGGCGGGGGGGGAAATAACTTCATTTACATTTCTTAATTTATTTGGATGTTACCTTTGCAGCTGAACTTCTTCTTCTCAAAGAAACACTCTGAGTTAGATGGTGGATTAGATTATGAAGTGAATACACTTTTTTTTTTTGAGCAAGACTTCTGTTGACAGTTGCCTGCACTATCATTGTTTTAGTTTTGTAGAAATGGTGGTAACACTGGGTTTTCTGGAAGTCCCAGAGAGACTGGTCTAAGCATTAAGTCTCAAAGGTACATAGGTTTTGATTCACTTAGAAGTGCACGTGTGCTGTTTGTTTGCAATGCCCCAGGACTGTAATTTTACTCTCCCAGTTTTATAATGTAAAAAAGGAGAGGACAGAGGATACTTAAGGAAGTTGATAATCTCCTGGGAGGCCTCAGGTATCCAAGCCTCATTTCATCACTACACTGAAGCTCATGCAGAGGGATCACTGACCTCCTCTGAGCTGGGCAGGTGCAGATCTGCTGGTGGATGTGTTCATTTATAAATTACAGGTGGATGTGTTCATTCATAAACTACAGGAGTTCCATCCCACTTATTCTGACCAAGCCAGTCTTTGGCCTACAAGGTAAAATCCAACTCAGTGCACATTCTTATGTTGCTGCTGCTGAGATTTGCAATTATTTTTAATGTAGCAAGGATTACTCTGAAAAAGTATCAGTTTAGTCCTAAAGCACCTGGCACATGGAAGCTCATCAAACCTTTCCTGTGTAAAACTGTTTCTCTGGTCTAGAAAATGCTGTTGACATCTGCAGTAGCCACAAGTATAGGATCATTTTATTCTGTAGGGGTGGGAAGTGTCTGTCTATGTTCAAAGCCTTTGGGGCTTGAGGCTTCATTTGGTGGTTCCTTTATTGCCTCAGGTGCTGACAATAAAAATCCCTTTGTGGGACTGTAGGTGTCCTAATGACTCTGAACTGGGTGGGACAGGTTGGTCCAGGCAGGTTTTGTTGCTCTAAGCCTCATCCCATGTAAAGAAAAAAATCAGCATTAAAAAAAAAATATTTAGATCCTATTTAACAGCTCTTCTGTAAACACCTAAAATGACTTGGCACTGTTTATACTCCTTGATTATGTTGCTGTTCTCAAAAATGCATGAGGAAATGAGTTATTGATCTTGCTTTCGTATCTTAATTTTATGTTATATCAACAACTGGGGGAGGAGGAGTTTTATCAGTCTTTATAGGAATTTTGGTTTGGTTTTTTCTTTGTTCAGGTGGTTTTTTTGAGGGAATGAATGTTCTGTGAAATAAATTGAAGACTAATTTAGATTTCTAGATTTGTCTTGTTAACATTCTTTACTCCAAACCAGAGAAGTAGCAGAGAAAAAGTCACAAGGGACCCAACTTGGCTCTCTTATAATAACACTGAGAGAAGAAAAGAAAATTAAACCCCCCCCCAAGAAACCAAACACAGTAAGTGCCAGCACAGCACAGGTTTTGCATCCTTAATTCCCCTGTTGTGAGCAGGAGGCTCCATGCAGACCTTTTTACACTCTGGGGGAGGTGTTTTACCTCAAGTCTCCACTGTCTGATTTTGCAAAAAGCTTCTTTAGGGCTGTGGGCACGTGTCCTGAGTCACCTGGCCAGTGGCAGGATGAGCTCTCTGGGCATTCAGCAAAGCCTGGGAGCCTCCCCTGCAGCATCTCCTGTGTTTTGGAGCTTGCAAGGACAGTGGGCACCGGGGGAGTTTTGCTTTAGGATTTACTGCAGCACAGAGATGTAAAATTCATACATTTATGGAGAGGCAGAGGAAAGGGAAGAGTAAAACCAGCACTGCAGGTTTGGTCCTGTTTGTCGAGCAGGTCACTGTCACTACTGTCATATGGAACTAAAGACAGGCAGGAATGACATCAGGGATATTTCAACTAAAATTTGGGTGTCTGGCATAGATAAGGGGCAAAGAGTGAGAGAATGACTTCTTACAGTGTCCAGAGGAAGGGAGAATGGACACATTCATGTCCAGGAGGAACTGAGGTGGGTGAGATGAAAGAAGCTTAATTGACTGAACTTACTTAGACAAGCTTTGCCTCTATCAGGATAGAACTATTTCACTCTAATTACTTTAAATCACTATTCTAAATAACAGGCTGTTTGCTTTTAGAGCATGCTCTGATTCCCAAAGCCCATTTGGATGAGGCAGAGGCTGTGTGTACTAGTCCCACTGGACAGACAGTGTTCAATGTGCAACAGAGAACGAAAAAAAGGGAATAAAATACCTTTTTTTTCCTGGTTTGGTTTTTTTTTTTTCTCTTCCAATAACAGCAAGATGGAAAGAACATTTTTTTGTGCCATACTAGGTGGGGCAGAACACTTTGGGAAACAGCAATATCATCATTGAGGTCATGAGGAGATAAAGTCAGAGTTATTTTTGTGATCCTCCATGGTAGATTTAATTAACTTTTGTTCTAATTAAGGTTGCTTACTGCACACTTCTTACTAGTTGCTACTGCTTGTATATGCACTTTATTCCACTCATGACACTTAGATATTGGTTATTAACTTATTTAAAGCAGTAATTCCTAGGAACATGGCATTTGTGGGGGAAATGCTTTGCTGGCTTAGGTAACACCATGTAGTCTGTTTATCCTTCAGCTGTTTATAACAATTTTAATTTAGAGTTATATAATCCCTCCCAGGAAATTCACGTGTCTTACTGTCAACATGAAGTGCATGAGGAGTCAGATTTGCTGAGTAAAAGAGGAGTTAGTGGGGTGAGCAAATAAAGGGAAAGTATTCAAATCCCTTTCTTCTCTTTCTCTGGGATTTGAAAGGGAAATTGCTTACACAAAGTCTGAAGGTATTTGATCTTATCATAATTAGTACCTGATATCAGTTTGGTCTGTGTCCAGTCTGAAGTGGCCTTGGTAAGCACTTTGATTGTGTGTCCATTTGAGTTGGTTTTTTGAGCCTTGTCCCTGTTATATTTAGGCACTTAAAAATGAAAGGGAACAGTGTTTCACCAGTTCATTTCAAGGTCGGCTCCTACTTGCTGAAAAGCTCCTGTGAGATAACACTGTAGGGTATTTTCTAACATCAGGAGTTTGGCTTTTTCTAAAATATGTTTTCATTACCTGTGTATCTGAGTGTTCTCAGACATCTGTCAGAGTCAAGTCTTCCCCGGTGCTTTTTAAGTCTTACCTTGAAAGCTTTAGCACTGCGGGTATTTGGCAAAAGAGCTGGAATTGTTGTCAATTTTCTTTCGTTATATTTACTAAAAATAGCTTCTTACTTGCTGATTAAATGCTTTGTAACACCCTCAAAACCCGGTTCTCCTGTTGGAGCATCATTAATAATTCAGCAAAAGCCCACTGTGGTTTCTAAGCAGTGTCCCCTGCACCCCCAGGTACCTCAGCACTTCTCACACTGGGGGTTCTCTTGGTACCCTGGGCCTGGCCAGGCAGCAAAGTGAGGCAAAATAAGTTCCTCTTTGCCTAGCAAGGGACTGCAGGGATTTCTGTTCAAGAAAAGGGCAGTAGGGATTCCAGGCCTGGGGTTTGGGTTGTTTTGGGTTTTTTTTTTTTTTCATAGCTCATCTGTGAATGACCCTGCGAAACATGATTTCTGAAATACGTGGTTTCCACGCTCTGCATATTCTGAGCACAACCTTTGAAGAGAAACATTTCCCTGGAAGGGTTAAATACCAAATTGGACATGGCTTGGAGCAACCTGCTCCAGTGGAAGGTGTCCCTGCCCATGGCAGGGGGTGGACTGAGATGAGCTTTAAGGTCCCTCCCAACCCAAACCATTCTGTGATTCGATGATTTCAAGTTGTAAGAGAGAAAAACCTCAAAATAATTAAAGTATTAGAACTGCTTCTCACTGTTTATCTAGGTAGAAATGAAAAATTGTCATATTTCCAAGAAAGAAACCCCAACACAACCCCCAACTGAGTAGTTTGGGTTAGTTTTACTCTTTTTTTTCAAAGATGTGTTGGAAATTAAAATTCATTTATGTAACCAAGGTTGGGTGATGGCGTTACAGTTTATTCTGCACAAATAAGGCCGAATTTTGAAGGCTGATCTGCTGCATACAAGTAACTCTTTTCTTTGATCTCATTTTCCTCTGCAACTTTTGACTGACTTAAACATCCTTGACAGGAATGCAGTTGTTTTCATAAGGGCTTGAATTTTCAGGTGGGCAGAACACATTTACACACAGGCTTAGGGCATATTGCAGAACTCGGCAAATTTAATGTAGGAAAAAATATTTTAAACAGCAAGTATAAATGTCTAATGAAAACATTCCTTTATGCACACTTGCACAAAAGGGTATGTGAAGTATTTTAACAAATTCAAACAGTTTTTACTGTTTAGTCACTGCTTTAACTGTGTTTAGTAGCAGGATGTAGTGAAAGTTTAGTAATAGGTTGTGTCCTTGAACAGTTTGGTTTTGCTATGAGACTAAAGATGTCCTTGCTGAAATGCAGTTTCCCTGTTAACATAAATTCTCTTCCAGAGCGAAATTTATTTCTTTATTTTCCATGCTGGGGTATTTGGTATCTAGTGCCTCAGTGTTCTTAAATTTATATCATCTTTCCATTACATCCAGGTTACTATTTCCTCAGTGCTCTCAGATTTCTATCTCCTTCCATTTAACTCTGGATTATTCGATTTGCTCAGTGTTCTTAACTTTGTATCTCCTTTCCATTAAATCCAAATTACTCTGTTTCCTCAGTGTTGTCAAATTGGTACCTCTGCTCCATCACATCCAGGTTACCCTGTTTCCTCATTGCCTTTTTCAGTCTCTGCAACAATCAGTGTTTGCAATGGGGCAAACGGCAGAAGGTTGGTCCTGGAAGAACAGAAGGAGGCAGATGAGGAGAAGAGGCAGTTGTTTCACTGTGGGCTGTAAATTTACTCCCTTGGGGAGTTGCACTTCCAGCTGTGTCTGGTGTGTGTGAGTGAGCAAATGCTTTGCTGTGAGCCCCAGGCCTGGCAGAGAGCAACCCTTCATAGAATTGTAGAATCACAGACTCAGCTGGGTTGGAAGGGACCTCTGAGATCATCAAGTCCAACCCTTGATCCAACCCTGCTGTGGTTCCCAGCCCATGGCACTGATGCCACATCCAGTCTTATCTTAAAAACCTCCACCATGGAGAATCCACCACTTCCCTGGGCAGCCCATTCCAGTGGCTGACCACCCTCTCTGTAAAGAAATTCTTTCTAATATCCAACCTAAACCTCCCCTGGCACAGTTTAAGACCCAGCCCTCTTGTCTTGCTGATGGTTGCCTGGGAAAAGAGACCAACCCCCCCCGGCTCCCCCCTCCTGTCAGGGAGTTGCAGAGAGTGAGGAGGTCTCCCCTGAGCCTCCTCTTCTCCAGGCTGAACAGCCCCAGCTCCCTCAGCCTCTCCTCACAGCACTTGTGCTCCAGTCCCTTCCCCAGCCTCGTTGCTCTCCTCTGCACCTGCTCCAGCACCTCAATATCCTTCCACCTGCAGCTGCCTGACTCTGACTCTGCCCATGGAACTCTGCTTTTCCAGCCCGTGCATCTTTTTAGCACCAACCACTACAAGATGCTTATTCTGCACCAGCTCTGCGTGGTGCCCGTTGTTATCCATGTTGTGGAATTATCTGCTTCCCAAGAATCCAAACACTTTAATTATGCAGTGGTTGCAGCAGATAATCCTCCCAGCAAGAGAGGCAGTTGCACATCATGGTGGTGGTACACAGTGGATGCCTGTTAGGTTCTGACTGCAGTCATTTATTTAGGCTTTTATCTAAAATGCAGAGGGAAAACCTGCTGTGAGATATCCCATTCCCACTCCCACTGCAGAGTATCTCATTTTTCCTGCTATCAACTGCTGGGATGCTCCTGCTCCTTGGCTACGAGGTTTCTGAGCTAAAAGAAAAGTCTCCAGTGGAGAGAGCAACTCAACACAAACCAAAACCATCTTGGTAATCTGATGTTCTCAAAAAGTCAGTAAAAGAAGCTGTTACTTTCCCAACTATAACTTTGACCTTCATAAAAAAGCCCTTCAGGTTCTTTGCTATGTGGCTGCTATAAAATACTTTTTCTATGCTTTCAAGCATTTTAATTTTAGCAAAACATATGGGTGTTAAGACAATGAGGAGTATTTTCCCTTCTGTAGAACATATGTACAAATTAGTAAAAGAAAAAGATGAAGAGTTACCCACACAAACTGTTCTATGTCACCACAGAAAAGACTGAAAATTCAGTATTCCTCATTTTCATCAAATGTTGTAAATGCAATTGAGAATTTTTCTGTGTTCCCCCTTTCTGATTAACTTTGACCAGCCCGTCATATCATATGAGATTTTCAGGAAATCAAATATATGCAAATTTATCGTATTTAACATTATTTTGAGTGGTTATTTTCATGTTTTTAAACAGCAGCATCACAAAATAACCCTGCTGGTGGTGTATTATGCATTTGATGCACAATGATCTCTTTTAAAAGGCATAATCTGCTGATTCAATGCAACTTCTTCTGTACTGAAGGGGAGTATTCTGTATTAGGCTGGGAAGTGGTGAGCTCACATGAGCAGTGATTAGACAAGAGGCAGATTCGTAGGTACCTGTAATTACAGATTATTTTCTTAGCTTCAGAAAAAGCCAGGCTTTCCTAAAAGTAAAGAAATTATGTATTCTAAAGAAAAAGTCTCACTCACTGAACATTTTCAACGTGAATATCTGAAAAATCGGGAGCACACGGATTGTGTTGAACCATAAAGCAGATTTAGTGAAGGGGTTTCAAGCACAGAAAGCTTATGGACCAGGGGAAAGGAAAAGCAAAACCCAAATAGCATTTTACTTTTAAAGTTTTATGGTGAAATTATGAATAAAATACAGAGCAACTGGGGGAGGGAGGGGAGAAGAAAAAAAAAAAAGAAAGGAAAAATAAGAGGTTGGTTATCCACACTAATTTTGTGTAATTCTCCAATTTTAATCCTTTGATTTGTGAATAGTCCCTAGAAATACCCATGAAAATATGTTTACCAAAGTATCACCCCTGCACCATTCTTAGATGTAGAGAAATGAACACTAAATGATATGGAAATGATACACAAACATGATATAAATGGTGATTTACTGCTAGCAGGTGAGAAACAAAAATCAGTGGAAGAATGGAGAAGTAATTTCACAATATGAATTCAAACCTCCTTAAAAAATGAAGCCATGGGATTTTATTAGTGTGTGGCATCCTGACATAACCACATTAAATCATTACATTCATCTTTTAAGAACTTGGTTTCAGCTTTGTGTCTTATTCCCAGATTTGATCTGGCACTGAAGACAGCACGTGATTTTAATCTTTTCTTTAATTCAGAATGTGTCTACTACACAAAAAGTTGGCTGTGATGCATAAAAAACAAAGGAAACTGAAGTGAGAGGAACCTCACAACATAAGAAAAATTACTGAGAGTCCCTTTCAGGCTCAGTTACTTAGAGCTCAAATGAGCTTTTTTATATATATTTTCTAGGTATGAAGTCCCTTGAACTCCAGAAAACATCACATTTTCAGGAGTTTGAGATAAATATGTATCTAATATGCAGTTCTGACAATGCATTTTGATTCCTAAATGAGAGCTAAGAAGTCTTTAAAGCATGGTTGAGGTAGATGCTGAAGGAAAAGCTATATACAGAGCTTTTGGCCAAGTCAAGAGCTCTCACAGGGAGACTTCACTTGTGTGGCACAGAGAGTTTGCACATTCCTGTCTTTCCTAGGATTTCATTGGTGCTGCTGTCAAATTAACTCTGACACATTATGGAGTGCAGTATTTTGGATGCTTGGCACAGTGCTCAGGGTAAATTTTCAAATCATGCTAATAAGGAAAATGAATTGTGCATAAACAATTTATAATTGAGACAAGAGTGGAGGGAGAGCAGACATTTGGAAGCAGTTATTTCCTGACCACGTTGGATTACACTCTGGGTGTACATTGAAAAAGAATGTGGGAAAATGACAATCACTTTATCATTAGAATTCAACATGGATGGTACAAAAAATTATTCTTCAGCCTGTAGTGAAACTGAGGTGACACAAGGGAGAAATATGATTAAATTATACTGCTTTCTTTGCACCACTGGCCATATTTTTCCAGTTACCATGGAAGTGGTATTGCTTTCTAAGTGTTGCCATTATTGTGCTCTTAATAACTAGGTTTCATGTAGCCACAAGGTTTTTAAATATTGTTTCCATCTTGCATTGTCCTTCCTTTCTAAATCAATGATTGCTTGCCGTGTGATTAGGAGATAATTTCTGCCGCTGCTTTGTAAAGATTTTATTATTATCTTTTATCCTACTTTCTGAGACTTTCTCCTGCTGCTCTCTGTTGGTACTGAGATAGTACCTGTGAGTTTTTAATCTCTTCTGTCACACTGATTGATTGCTTGTCTGATCCCTCTTTTGTGAATTTTTCATCTTCCATCATTAGTTCAGAGTTGCTGATCAGGGTTTCAGTCCTGGACAATGATCAACATTGGGGATTGGGTCTGACCCACTTTTGAATCTTCTCTTTATGTAACGTGCCTTCCTCTGGCTTGGCACACAAGAAGGAAGAGAAAAGGTGACAGAAGCCTACAAGAGAATAATTTGACTTCAGCTGCTTTTCCCTTGTGTTTGTTTTATGTTAAAATACCCATCAGGTATGTTCTGCACAGAGTTTTATGAGGACACTACTAATAAATCAACAAAAATTACGTGGGAGTATTATTTTGGCTCTGCTATTCCTGCTCCAGATTTCCTAGAATTGGCATAGTGGCCAAACAATGTCTATCAGAACTCAGAGAAGATCTTAAAAAATAATAGTCAGTACATCTCCCAGGTTTTGAAAGAACTTCCCTCATACTCCTCATCTGTTCAAGGAGAGGATTCCCTGATGAAAGTGCTGATTGATCAGCTCTGGGGATTGCAAAAAACCCCTGCCAAACTGAAGTTAATGTAACTCCTTCTGCCTTGAATTTGTGGACCAAACTGTGTGAAGGAAAAGCACTTGGGGTTTGTGGGAAGGAGTTCTGAGTTGTAAAAACTGTCTTTGCCTTCATTGGTTATCAAAAAAAAACCCACCACAAACCAACATATATGCCAACATTTCAATGGTTTCTTTCAGTAAGAGGTTTCACAACACAGGTAATACATTCTTTTAAACCTTATCTCTGTTTTTCTGTGTCTGATTATCCAGTAGAAGTTTGTACTTGATTCATTTTTTCCACCTGCCATTACATCAGTGCAGTCACAGCTTTAGCAGCCACATCAAACATGAGGTTGGGTTGATGCTCATAAATACCTGAGTTAATTCAACCTTCACCTCAGTATCTGGGTTACTCACCTCAAAGCTGAAGCAATGAACTCCCAAATCTTACTCATGTGAACCTGAAAAGACTTTGAAAAGCATCTCACTGGTGTTGGGCCACTGCTTTAAAAAGAATTCATGTCTAAGAGTCTGAGGAAAGGCCTATTTTTCCCATGATTTTGGGAAGGTTTCTGATTCTGTATCTGATTTATGCACCTTTTCCAAAATCATTTTGTGGCCCCAGAAGTGTTCTGTGTTTGGAACAAGGTGCAAGAACAGGCCAGATCTGGCAAAGCAACCTAAGAACATTCCATGTGAATTTAAGGGTTTGGTTGGATGAGTTTTGGGGGGGTTTGTTTGTGTTTTAGGTTTTTTTACTGTAATCACCTCTTGTTTTATGCTGCAAGGAGCTGATGCACCAATTCTAACTAGTTTGCTAAAAATAACTTGAAGTTCCAGATCTGCAGTTTAGGTTTATCTCCTATTTACACTTCAAAAGCAAGGACAATGTGCAGACCTATTTTACTGTTAAACAGAGAGTCATCATCTTCCAAGGAATATCCTTGAAATCCTACTTTGATCCACTTGTTGTTTGTGGATACAGAATTCTTCCCTTGCTCCATCTCTGTTTTATTTTATTTGAAGGAGAATTAATTAAGGAATCCTTATTTTGAGGTGACTTATGAATTATTTTTTTGTCTCTCATAAATTATTTCTGTCTGTTACTTGTGGTACCTTTCTAGCCCTGCTTAGAACAGACACCTAAGTGTTTGAAACTAAGTACAGTTGCACAGGATTCTATTAATTGGCCTTTCTTTCAGGCCAAAATTTGTAAAAAATATCTCAGAAAGCACAATAAAGTAAAGTAGAAGCAGCAGGAAAATCAGAAAGATAAAACAGATAAGAGCAGTTGATCCATGGCAATTCTTTGGTTGTCTTAAGCCAAAACCCTGTCTTTTTATACTCAGATTTAGTCCAGAGATTTTGGGCTTTGAAGATCATCCACGAACCTTCAGACCCAAGACTTTGGTATGAACTGTACATTAGAAGCATTAATCTCCATAAAGTCAGGATATATCATGGGAGTTATTGAGGGGGAAGGAATTTCAACACTTTCAGATCACAATTATTTAAGCTGATGAGAAATTAATTTCATATTTAGTGTAGAAAAATTATCGTGATTAAATACCCAGAAGAACCTATTTGTAGTCCTGTATGATGATTAAAATTAAAGGAAAACATGAACATTAAATGGAAAAAATCATGGAATGATATTTTCTGTGTGAGAAATGAGGATCCTGTGCTTTGGTCAGTCCAGTTCAGTATGATCTTGCAAAACAAAGCTCTGCAGCAATCCCTGAGCTGAGAGGAAAGGTAAACTCCAATGTTCTGTCACAGAAACAAGGGAAATTCAGTTATTTTATACTGGGACGAGATAATCCCTTTCAGCAGTTTGTCTCAATCACTTCTCCTGCAGTCAGACAGGACAAACTGTGCTCTTCTGAGCTGCTCTGGGACACTCCTACCATCTCTTTTCTACCTCTGTCTTCTCCATTATGTCACTTATAGTTGATAACTGATGTTATGAATAATCATAACCAGTCAATGATTCAATTCTTTAAATAGGAATATGATGTCAGGAATAATTAACATTATATTTTCTCTTGTTTTCATCAAAATCTCCAACTGTTTTATAAATACCTGTTTAGTTTTATACTTGTGGCCACTTAATTAATGCCCCTTTTTGGTGATAGGGGAGACTGAGGCACACAGGAATGAAATCACTGGGGCAGGACAAATGGCATTGGCAGGAGCCAGGAATAGAATTCAAACCTACTGCCTAAGTGACTTCCAATGACAGGAATAGATACACCCTTTAGGCAAAATACAGATGCATGAAAATGTTTGGAATTTGACAGCCTGGAAATATTGCATGCTCCTGAAAATATGTCATTCCAGTCTGTCAGACAAAAATATCTGTGAGAGGGAAAGGGATATTTACAGAAGGCAGTTTACATATAATTATATTGCATAGAAACCTGTAAATATTTTTAATATTATCAGGAAATTTTACTGGGCATTAAATACCTCAGTATTTCTCAAATGTCCTTGAGGCTTTTTATGTATGGCTAACATTAAACCACAAGCTCTTCACAAAAACTTTAAGGTAAGACCCACAGGGATATGTTCATATTATAAAATAGATGTGCACTAATAAATTCATGAGTGTGTAAGCTATGATATTATGATAAGTTACTGTGTCTTTCATGATACTTCCATGCTAAGAGTAAAGTATTTAAAAGTGTGAGATTTTTTTTAATGCACCATCCCAGAGTCTCCCAAATGGGATATTTAGGTGACATGTTTCATGAGAAGTGTTGGAATAGTGAAAACACACAGAATTTGGGAAGTAAAAAAAACCCTCAGAAATGGAGGACCCTCCTCCTACTCCAAGCAAAGACTTTGTGAGTGAAGAGGAATGCTCCTCTCTGAGCAGCTGGAGCTGAAGAACTTGTAAATTAAAGGATCCAGAGCAATGTAGTGCTACAAGAAAGACACACCCCTAAAAAAGCCTTGCCCTAGAACTCCTGTTGGGAAGAGTGATGAGGATGATGACACGGAGTAACACGTGGGTGTCTGTGCTTCTGCCTCGCCGTGTGGTTTTTTGGGCTGCCTAAAGCAGACCACTCTTTTTAGAATCCCCTTTTTCTGCAACATCTTAAGCTGTTTGTGTCCAGTATCAGGCAGCTTTGAGGAGATAAATGTACCCGTGTGAGTGGAGCGTTAGGAAAGAATGTGTTTATTTTCTTGTGGGCAGTGTGGGACAGTTTGCAGCAGAAATCACATTTTCCACGATAAGACCTTATCACGTAAAAGGTGGAAGAGCAGGTTCAATAGTCTGGGAAAGAGCAGGGGGGGCACAGGGCAGTTCTGTGAGTGCACAGAGGTTGTTTAGCAGAGCTGTCACAGCCTGCAAGGGCAGCATTGAGCAAAATCAGATTTCTTGAGCTTGAGGTAATTTGGTGACAGACCTTTTCACAGATCAGCCCCTTAATTCAGCTGGCAGGATTAGCTGAGCTAGTGTGAGTTGAGATCAGTGTGCCCTGGACCACTGAGAGGAAGCTCAGCTGGATGTGTGGGATGATGCAGTGGAGTGACACAGCACCCTTGGAACTCTGGAACCTCCCAGTGCCAGCCCCTGTGTGTCCCTCTGGCCACATGAACAAAAAGGACTTGGCAGGATGTGACACCATGTATGAATTACTTTATTTCCTTGATCACATCAGCAATACAGAGGAATGGTATGTGGATGAAAAGAAAACCTTTAAGTTCTTGCAAGGAGCTTTTTCCTCCTGGAGAACCTCACCCGTAACAAGGGGTTTCACTGTGGTCAGTCTGATGCTCTAATGAAGCAGGGAGCTCCTCTGGGTGATTGCTCAGTGGGATTTCCTGGCACAAACCTGCCAAAAGCTGAACGTTTGCTTTACCTCCCTCATTAAGAAACTGAATTATGCCTTCAGATTATTTTTTTTTGTGTGTGGTGAGACCAAAATTCCTTTCCCTGCCTGTTCTGTTTCTGTAGTGGCTCAGAGGCTGCTGTCTAGGGGCGAGCATAACAACAGAGCTGGGAGGGAATAACATGTTTGCTGTGTTCTGCCAGCCCCCAGTGACCCAACAGCATTCCATCATCCTCCCTTCAGTTTTGTCTTTGATGTGTTTAGTCACTTTTAAGCCAGTATAAAATTTGGGCATTCACAGCATCCTGTGGCAATGAGTTGCAGAGTTGAGCAAGATGAGCATAAGCCTTGGTTTCGCTGATTTTGAATGCACATTCTAATTGTGTTCAGTGCCCTCTGATGCTCCTCTGGGAAAGCTGGGAATGCTCAGTCTCTCATCTCCACAGCACTTTCGATTTTATAGATCCTGCCACCTCCCTCCTCAGTCACCAAGTGTCCCCTGACTAAGGAAACCCATTAAATGGGCTGGATCATTCCTGTGCCACATTTATTTGCTTGGTTTCTTCTCTTCTTCCTTTTTGTATCTGTTTATCTTTTTGAGGTGAGGCACCACAAAGAATCTGACCCAAGGATGCAGCATTCCTTTGACAATAACACATGGATATCCTGCAGTCACTTAATCTTTTTCTAAGAGTTCTAATTATAGAATTATTGTTTTCTCTGGTGTTACTTGTGGTTTTCTGGACCTGGCTGTTATTAGATCTTTTTCCAGATTGAGAATGGCTAGTTGACAGCCAGTCACTGTATTTGAACACTTAGGATTGTTTTTCCCTTGTCTTCACCTTTCAGATTGCATCTGTTTGCCCCCACAGGGTTTGCTATAGAAATATTTCTGCTTAACAGTTTTAAAAAATGTACTCTGCTATGAAGCAGAGGCAAATGGATCACTTTCAGTCAATTTACAATTTTGAAAACAACTGAATTATTAAAATAAACTTTATAAATATTTAGAGATACAATTGATTTTTGTTTTACAAATGTCCTGTGGGGAGTCAGACAAAGAAATTAGCTTTAGAAGCATGGCTCAATCATGCTGTATTAATCAAGAGCTTAAATAGGTGCTAAAGGGGTAATGATCATGTTCTTCCTCTTGGAGGAAATAACTGTCTGAGATTTGGATGTGTTTTTATAATCAGCCTGAGGAGGAAGGTGGGTAGAGGTGTCATCCTGCCCTCACCACCTGTGAGAAAGCTGAAAAGCTGCCCTTTATGTCTTTAAATTGGGAAAAATGCAGTGGCAGCTCCTAACTAATCATGTGAGCACAGGAACTCTTTGAGCTGTCAAACCCACGGGGAGGAGGCAACAACACCCTTGTAAATGATTTGGTTTTGTCAGCAGAGAACAATGTGTTTGAAAGAATTGCTCTGTTGTCTCAGGAATGCAGTGGAAGAAATTCTATTGTCTGACTTCTGCAACAGAGGTAGAGAAACTTTGTGACAACTGTGTGTGTCATTTTTTCTGTATGGGTGACAGGCTATAAATCCCGTGCCATGGCACAGAGTGGCACCATGTGGGAACTTGGGTGCTAAATGTGCTTCCACCAACAACCCCTGTGTTTGGAATCGACCCCCAGGGGTTACACTCATTTATCTGTATCATTGCTTTGCTTTTCCAGGGTGTTCTTGAGAGCCATCAATAAATTTGCGGAGACGATGAACCAGAAATTTTTGGAGAATATGAATTTTGAAGTCCAGGTAAGTATTGAGGGTCCTTAGCTGGGTCCAGGTATGTGCAGGTCTGCAGAGCCCTGTCTGGTCCTGTGCATCAGCACCAGGTGGGCTCTTGGTTTGAGTGGGGCAGGATTAGGCCACCTTTGATAGGACATGGGAATCATGTTTTGATTATTTATGATAAGGCACCCAAACAGAATATTTTGTTCCGTGATTCTGTCAGGACTGGCAAGCAGAAAACTCATTTTTTGTCTTAGCCAGCCATGTGCACTCAGAAAGTCAGTCTTGGATACAGCGCATGGAGCCTTTACAATGTCAGTATGTAGGACAGAAAAAGCTTAACTTTGACTCCTGGAGTATTTAGCACCTAGAATTCACTTTTAACTTGTAGTCTTCCCTGAAAAGTCTACCTTTATTTCTTTATTTTTATTAGTTTCCTCTGAAATAATTTTTAATTAAGGTTCAGACTTTTTTTTTAAGTTGTTCAAAAATCATTCCTTGTAACTTAAACATTGGGTCGTGCATTTTACCACGTTTGGTTTCCTTTAGGTAAAAATGTCTGTAGTTTTCCCATTCGTGAAGTTGTTATTAAAATGTAAATACAGTTTTTGATTCAGGATTTGTCACTATCGAAATAGATAGAGAATACACGGACAAGGTGTGGTTTGAAAAGTGATTCTGTTGCACTCTTACTATAAAGTTCAAGGCTTTGCCTTCTTGATTTCTTGGGGTTCGTATTTTACAGTTAAATCTCACAACTTGCAATCTGTTTTAGGTGATTCCCTTGTGCTGCACGTGATTGTTCAGGCTCATTGTACTACAAACTGTTTGGGGTTGGTCTCTTGGTCCTCAACACAAACCCCCTTGGTCACAAATAGCTACAGAGCAGCCACATGAGGGGTTACACAGGAAGGGTTTAAAAGACAATAGTAAAAAGAAAGGTAAAACATTCAGTTCACACTCAGTTACACTGTTCCCAAGTATGAAATGTAGAGCTTTTTCCTCACTTGTTTCATTAAAAAATTCATCCCTTCAAAATGGGTGACTTTGCAAATATATATATATATATGTATAATGTTAATTAAGATTTTTGAATCATAGGGAAAGATGTTTCTCCTGACAAACTTAACACTTATTTTTAGTAAATACCCCTGTTGGAAACCCTCAGATCCTTGATGTAATCTCTCTTGGGCTCTATCACTTTATTAACAACTGATTTATAAGCTATGATTTCTGTAGCCCTCGATCACTTTTTCCTGAACAATGGGTTGGTAATTTTTACCAGCAGATATCAGAGGTCTGAAGGACATCACTGTGTGCAGGCTGCCAAAACCACACAGCCTTTAAAGAGCACGTGTCTGTCAAAGTTTTATTGAGCTGTGCTCTGCCTCTCTCAGATGGGAGAGCAGCAGTTTAATGTGCAGCTTTTATTCCATCTCCTTCCCGGGGCAGTTCTGTGTGTTCCAAAGTGTTACCAAACAACCAGGGGTGTTGTAGTTCAACACTGCACCTTGCAGTTCAAGGGGATGCATTAATGCTCTTTTATTCATGACTTGTCAAATAGCTGGAGGCTCTGAGTAAGCTAAACAACGTTAGAGTAAATAAGGAGAGCCTTGTAAAGAATTGTAGTACCCTCATAGTCCTCACAGGAGACCTAAAATCACAATTCTCCCATGAATAAAAGCTCTACAAACCTTCCAACAGTTCCCTAAATATACCTCTTTAAAAAGCTGCTACTGGACTAAAGAGGGTCTGAATAGTGCAAAGCATATTGGCTTATTTTCTTAACTATGAATTAAAATTTGATTTTCCACTCTCTACTTTTTTATATTAGTATATCTTAGCTGTAAGCAAACACAAGCAGTGGCTAACTCAAAAGGCTCACAAAAATAGTAAAAATAAGTAGCTGTTTCTTCTAAGTTATTTAGTTTTAAGTCACAACTAAATGTATTCCAGTATATGAAAGAGATCATTCCTGAAGTGAAGGCCTCACATATTGAAGATGTCATATATCCTAGAAATCAGTTTAACATTTCTTATGCTGTTCAGAAGTTCCAAAAGGTCGTTTCTGGCTAACCTTGCTCAATAGCTGTGCTAACTACACGTGCTTTGCAATTCTGCACACTTGCAGAAAGTTTACAAGTGTCATTTTTCTCCAGAATCAAACCCATGAACCCAATATCCAGCTGAAATGTGTTATGGCTGCTGGTCTCCAGGGGCTGAGCTTGCTTTCACTATAATATTTCGAGAAAAAAAACCCCAAAACTGTCATCTTGTCTGTTTTTAGGATATGCTTGAGTTTCTTTCGCATCTACAGCGATTTGTCAGAAATTCAAAAGGCTTACAAAGAATTCATGTTTCTCCTAATTACCAAAAAAAACCAAACCCATTGGGCAAAGGTATCTGTAGGGGAATGGCTACAGGGTGGCCTTAATGTCTTGGTTTCAGAGGTGTGTGAAGGAGGAGGCAGCAGCCTTTATTGAGGGATGATTTTTCAGGATAATTACCAAACCTCCTCTTTGTGAGATGCCTGGAAATTTCTTACTAAATCAATTCCACATTTTCCAATTGAGCACGTGTCCAAAACACCTTGGAATGTTAGTGTGGGCTTAAGGGAGAACAAAATGGGTCTCATAAGGATACTTTTTTACATTTTTAAAATCTGTTTCTCTCTGGTTTTACCTCTGAGAGACCATTTGGCCTCACTGAGTTCTAAAGTCAGTTCTGGTACTTCAAAGCTTGCAAGTCCTTAATTTGAACATGCTATTGAAATACAAAGGATCCTTTTTTTTCAGCCATTTTGGGGTACTCTGAGGACAAAAGGAAATATATTTTATAAATCAGGTTATTGAGTTTATAGTGTGTGTCTCTGACAAAGGTGGCACTGTACTCGGAGCTATTAAGTGAATAAATAGACCAGTGTCTTTAGTAATAAGGCTTCATTTTTCTCTCTGTAATCTAGAATGATTTGAGAAATTTTCCATTTTATTATTATTGATGATGATGATGAAATCTAAATTATAATTGACACATGCCAAGTGAGTGCCCTGCACCTCAAAAAACACATCTTCTCAGGGGCTGAGAACTGCTCACTGGTCAAAATAATAATTTAATATATTTGGTAAGAGAGTAAAGGAGGCCTTTCAGGGCATAAATAACATTTATCCTGATGCAAAAGGCCCTGAATGAGGATGGTATTGAGTTGGTGTGTTTGCAGCAGGGCCGGCTTTGAAATGATCAGCTCTGCTCAGGAGAGCTTTGGTTGGACCTCAGAGGGAAGAATAAAATACACATTATAGACAATAATTCCTTTAGGAAATGTCTGTGGTTCCATGTGTGGTTTTGTGTGTCAGTCTCTGTTTTTCCTGGTTATTTGCACACTGGAGTTTTCCAGGCTATAAAGGACAAAGGTCACTCCTGTTTTTGATGGAACATCGTATTTCCAGTGTGGGTTCCCAACCCAGGGTTGTGTTACACCACACAAAATGAAGAGCTCTGTTACAAGTTCTGTTGCAATCCTTTAAACTACCACTAAATATATTTACCATTGCCTTTCTATCTCTCTATAATACCTACCATTATTAGTCTGAAGCTGTTGCTGACTGCTTAGAAGCTTTTCAAAATAGTATTTCCTTCCTTAAATTCATGTTTCCTAGTGAAGTTTCTCGTTTCCCATTCCATCTTTAGCGTGTGAGAAATACTTTGGTTGTCTGGAGAACAAGTAATTTGCTTTGAGGAACAAAGTGAGAGAAGGAAGTGAGAGAGGGTTTCATCTTCTCTAGCACATGACATCAGTAGTCATTTAGGGATGTATTTCGTCCTTCTTTCATGTAGAGAGCTCTTCACAATATTGGAATTTCATACAAATGCTGGTTGAATTAGAATCCAAAGAGGAGACAGTAGATGCTTTTTGAAGTGGTGCTCAAATGCAGTGTAATTGCAGTGGTGCCTTTAGCTCCAAGTTAAGATTCACCAGTGTTAATGTGTCTCCCCAGTCCTGCCTTGGTTCAGGGTTTAGTGTTGTTGGCTAATGAATCTCCTGTGGATCTTTTTTTAGCAATATTTATTCAGCTGCTCTGTTATGAAAAGCAAATGTGTAGTAGTGGTTATTAAAATTCATCTTTCTTGCTTTCCTGCTAATTGCATAATACTAATGATGTGCATCTTTGCACAATATAGAAATCTCATATTGCTTGCATAGTTTGGTTTCATAAATTATCTTGCATTATGCATCATTTAATATTATTCCTGCTTTCCTCAAAATTATTATAATTTCCTTATATTCAATTTACAGCTGTGGAACAACTACTTTCATTTGGCTGTGGCTTTTATTACCCAAGATTCACTGCAACTGGAAAACTTCTCCCATGCAAAATACAACAAAATCCAGAACAAGTAAGCAAAAATGTGTATTTAATTTATATCTTTAATTTTGTAGTAGAATGATAAGAAAGGTAATGATAAAAGTACCTTTTGTATTTCTTTTTTCCTAGATATGGAGATATGAGGCGTTTAATTGGCTTTGCCATCCGTGACATGTGGTACAAACTTGGTGAGTACTTGGACCACTGAATCTGTGTCACATTTCTTGATTTATTGAAAAATATCCGACATGAAATGCTTTTGTAAATATTTCTGCTGTTTGAAGTTAACATATGTTTTCACTCCTGTGATTAAGCTTGGAACTGTCATGAGAGACCATTTGACTACTGCCAGTTTTTTATCTCTCAGAGAACAACCTTCTCTCAGATTTCAAACGTGGCTGAAATCAGACTTCAGAAACCTTATTTTGTGGAAATTGAGAGTGGATAGATTTTCCCTGGGAAGGTTCCTGCTCAACCTGAACCCACAGTTCCAGAATTTAGGGGACTCAGACTTGGAACCTGTTTAGATTAAAATTCCAAAGTGTTTTTATGTTTCCTATCCAGCCACATTCTGCTGCTCCTCCTTTGAGAGTTTCTCATTAACTCCTCTGGGATCGTTTCTTATTAACTGAACTTCTGTAGAATATTTGTTTTATCCTGGAAAACTTTTGTGTGGCAATTGTGTGGAAAATCAATGTGGCACTCACAAGAGAGGAACATCAGACTCAGAATACTCAGTTATGGAACAAGTCTTGTCACAATTGTTTATGAGAATATATTTATCTCCCGAGAAGCTTCAGGCAGTATTGACGTTCTTGCACAGGTTATTGAGTTTGCTGCTGCTCTGCTCCACACCAGAGCAGAGTTTCAAGAACATCTTGGACCTGGCTGAGGTTTTTTTGCAGATTTGGGTGTTTGTTGGCAGCTGATCTGACAGTTGTGCTAAAAGAGAATTCCATGGGGTTTTAGGAGTCGATGACTGCAGGTGGCAAATGGGGGTCAGGAGCATAACAGGTACAACTTCAAGGACTGTTCAGTCATTATCTGAAGGAAATATTCAGATACCAGCGTGGGGTAGGACATTTCTTCCTGCTGGATGAATAACAAGAAATGGTGTTGATGGCTGATGTGGTCAGTTTAAATGGCACCTTGCTCCATGTACACAGTACCAAAGAAATGGATGACAAGGAAGCAGCTGTGGGACAAGGGGACAAATGCTGAGGGGTCTGGGCAAGCAGATGGAGGGTGAGCCCACCCTGCTAGGGAGCACTGGCAGAGGCCCTGGAGCGTGGAGCCAGAAGGGAAGAACAGTTATAGTTTAGTAGAAAGTAAATCTCTTAGTTTTACTTAATAGGAAAAGCCTTCTTGAAGCCAGGAGAAAATGAGTTTGTTGTTCTTTGAGGTACCCTGGGATGAGTCAGGCTGTGAGTCTGGCTCAGGAGGGGTGGGAAGAGCCTCATCTCTGAGTGCTGGAGGGATCTGTCACCTGTAGCCAAAGGAGAAAGGACTCTCAAGAATCAAGAGCCCAACCCCAAACCAACCCCAAACAAATGTGGGGACTGGTCCTGCCTACATGTGGGAGTGGTCAGACCTTCTGAGCCCGGTCAACCTCCATTAGTTTCTGTAAAAGCCACAGAAAAAGATGGACCAGCCCAACCTGTACACTACTGAACTGTGGAGCACAAAGGAAAACTGGGAGAGTTCTACAGTGGAATTGCTAAGAACTAATGGCTTGTGCTTTTTAAAATCTCCCAGTTCCAAGCTGGCCTAACAGCAGGTGATTGTCATCTGGTTTCAGAAATAGAAATACACTTGAATTGACAAGTTTCCAGGCAATCTTGTGGCTGATCACTTCTATTTACTGCAATTTTGATGCATTGCTTGGTTTGGTTTATTGGTTGCGATGTCTGATGTTATTCAGAAGTGAAAGCAAGTAATGATTTTCTCCTTCATAAGCCAGAAAGGTTACAGAGCGTGCCATTACTGTGTGGCTCTCTCCTGCTGATAGAATTTGGGGAGTTCTCAGGTTTATTTATTACTTTCTACTCTAAATATTTATAAGGAGATGTCAAAAGCTGAAAAACTGAAGTGTTCACTGAAAAATGTCAACTCAGCTGGTGTACATGCCCATTCCTGGCACTGAATTCTGCCCCTTTGGAAGGAGCCAGTGTCCATTCACACCCTCCCAGCCTTTGAGAAGGAGCAGACAGGAGTGACTGAGCTGTAAGACTTTACCAGCACAAGTGGCTTAAACAGTGCTTTAAATGATTGCATGTCCTACATGTATTTCCTAAAAGTATTTCTTTTCACCTCAAATATCCAATTTGTGGTTTTGCTTCAGGCCAGAACAAAATCTGCTTTATTCCTGGGATGGTTGGGCCCATCTTGGAAATGACTCTTATTCCAGAAGTCGAACTCCGAAAGGCCACGATCCCAATTTTCTTTGACATGATGCTGTGTGAATATCAGAGGACAGCAGAATTCAAGAAGGTAATTAAAAACACTCTGTGTGAAAAGGCATTAAAATATCATGTGCTCAGTATTTCTGGTTAAATGTGTGTCATGTGGGCTTTTCTGCTCCCAGAAAGTCAAATCCTGAGTATTAAGAACCAAAGGAATGGCTTTGTGCAGCAAGTGTGGGCTCTCCAGAGTGATTTACTTGGACTCAAGTATAACTTTTGTTGCAATGACAGCAATAAGACACTGCAATAGGGGCCCAGAGAGGTTGCAGGATCTTAATCCAAATTTTCAGAGTTTTACTGAAAAAGCTTCTGAGCAACAAGACTTATATTTGTTAAGTAGGAGGTAGAATTAAATGACCTCTGGGGATCCTCTATAATCTAAATTTTTCCTTATGCCCCTTTCTTGTGAGATATTGATAAGCCAAAATGTTCAGTATTTAGTACAGCATATGTCACAGAAGCAGCAATGAATAATTAATTCCATATTATCACATTTCCCAGGGAACTCTAACTTTTCTAAGTATTTATTGTGAGAAAAATAACCACTGTGAAGAACTGACACTCCTGAAGTGTTCTCTGCAGTCATTTTGAAAAGAAAAAAGAATGTTTAAATCACAAGTATGAAATATTTCTGATTGATGGAATAGAAATAGGGATGGTGGGAGAGGGCACTTGGAATTTTAATCTAAATCTCCTGTCACTGCTTGCTGTGCCTACCTGGGCAGTGAGTACCCATTGGTTTCTTCCCTATCTGACATTTCCATTCTCATCAGGCTCTTTGGCCATGGACTCACCTTATTCTGTGTTTGCAGAGTAAATTTTCCCAGTACATTTTAAATTGAATATTCAGGCTTTGTAGTTACGCAAATAATCAACTCAAACCAGTCTGTGTAAGGGTAAGTGACAAACAAAAAGGCATCATTTCAGACACATGTAAATATAAATATCTCGTGTACCCAGCTATGTTTAATGCTTTAAATCATTCGGGGCATTTCTGTGTCAGCCGAGTGTGGAACAAATGAGCAGATGGAATTTCCATTTTGGTCCGTGTTCCACAGAGCAAAGCTTTTGGTTCAAAGCCAGGATTAAAAACCACTTTGCCTCTGTGCATCTGTTCCCTCCGTGTCCTGGTAGTCCTGTATTTGCTGCCTTAAAAATGTTTTCCTGCTCGTGGCTTATACCTCATCCCCTGGGAGAGACCCAGGGATCTGTGCAGAGCAGAAATCCCGGGAACTCATCAGTCAAACTGCCCCATTAACAGGAGCAGCAGCTTGGGAGCCTGGGAGGTGCCAGACATTTCAGTGACCCTTAAATCACCTCTCAGGCCAATAGAAATAAGTTTCAGGTGGTATTTTACAGTGCCAAGGAACAAGGACATTTTACTGCAGTTTAAGAGCAAAGAGATAGTTTTTATCATTAACTATATCATAATCTCATTAGCTTCTAATGTTCTGCTTTAGGAACTGCAAATCATTTACTGGCCAGAAATGGTGAGTTTTATTCTCTCCTTTCCCATGGATGAGAAAATTAAGATAAATAAACTTGATTCTGTAAGTTTAGCCCTTCTGGTAAGTTTTTAAAAACATATATTTTAAAGGAAAAGCACGTTAAGATTTATGGTTTAAAATTCTTGTTATGAGCAAATAATTAATATGAATGGATGATTATTGGATGCACAAACACACAAACTCTAGCTTTTGCTAGTGCACAATTTGTATATGCAAATTGACATTTAGAGCATAAAGGATATTTTTTGAAAGCTTTAGTGTAAAATTTTGAGAATGACAACATGTCATTTGCAGAGTGCCTGTGGCACTCAGGAGCCCAGAATGACATTCAGTTAAAACACAATTTTGCAGAACTTTAAAAATAAATAATTTATTTCTAATCTGATCTTCTCTAATGAGAGAGAGGGGGAAAAAAATTTCACAAACAGAAACATCTTTATGAGCTGAGCCTGTACCAGTAGTGGAACCAGAGCTTGTCTGGTGCCTCCCACATGATTTAATAACCTTTCCCAAAATGACTGTTTCTGTTAATGTTTCATGGGCCTGTGCTGGGCCAGCACCAGGACAGGGCTCTATTTTTTGGGGGGAAACACAGAGAAAAGCAAAATTCCGCCTGTGGTTATCTCAGGAATGACATGTTATACAAATATATTTAACAGGTCAGAATCCATACGTAGGTGTTTGACACAGTCAGACATTTTCTTTCAATCCCTTCTTCTGCTTTGCACATGTAGCTTCCATTCACTCCAAGCAGTGTTATGTAAGTATGTAATTTTAACTTTAATTGAAGATGTAGGGAGGGAGTCATTATTACCTACTAATTTTAGCCATCAAGGCTCTGTCTGTCATGAGCTCAGAGAGTGAGGAATCTTGGAAAGGCAGTTTATCCAAGTTATTTTCTGTGTCTGTGGATAGAATTAGTCCTGCAAATATATCCCTTTCTCCTTCATTGTTCATGTGTTGGACACGTGGTGCCAAAGGAGTCCCATCCTCCAAATGTTGGTGACCCACCTTTCCCGGAAGGATCAGGGTGTGCATTTTATTAAGGCTTCAGAAAGCAAAACACATCTCATCAAGCAACCTCGTGCTCTTTGTTCTAAATGCAATCTGAGGCCAAGAGCTTTAAAATGATTGCTTTAAAAAAAAAACCAAACAAACAAGCAAACAAAAAAAAATCAAACTTAAAAAAAAAATTAGCTCTTTGCAGAGTAAATGAAAATATCATCGAAATAAACAAGGATTTGAGTTAAGTTACAGATTTAACTTGGCTTAGAAGAGATTAATTCATCCGTGTTTATATTTTTGTTCAGATAAGTCGCTCTGTTTGTGTTCGGGTTTTTCAGTTGAGGATGTTCTCGTGGGTTCTGCCAGTTGCTGGAGCCATCTGGGGAAGTTTTGTGTGTTTGCTTTCCTTCCTGACTGCTGTGGGACTGTCAGGAAACAGTGCTGGCTGAGGGGGTGTTCTGGGACTCACAGATTTGTTGGAGGACAGATGCTCATTCCTAGTGCTCCTGGTGCAGTGCCCTGTCCCTCTGAGCTCAGAGCTCTCACAAAGTTACTAAACAAGTATTTTACCTCAGCAAGCCCCCCTGGTACCTTATCATTGCTGTAAATAGCTTTATTTCTGGCTCCTAGTTCTTGAAACTTTGTTATGCAAAAAGATTTCAGCAGGACGTGAGATCATCCCAGCAGCAAATTTGTGTGGCCTGGTGGCTTCCATGTGGAAAACATGGACTTGCTCTTGATTTGGTATTGAGGTGTGCTCAGAGCTCTGCAGATTCCTTGGATCTGTTAGACAGACAAGCAGGTGGGTTTAAAGCTCAGTTGGTGCCAATGACACTTGGGCACACTCTGTTTAAGTTAGAGGAGTGTTTAATTCCAGGGCTTAATTTTGGCAGAGAAACACTAAAAACTCCATTCTATATTTCTGCCAGCTTTTTTTACTTGTTTTGATCCAAGCAACTGATTCTTTTTTTTTTGCAGCTTGTTGAGAAACTGCAGGAAAGATGCTTAGGAAGAGTTTTTTTGTTCAGATCCAGCAAAGTAAAATTATTGCCTCTTCGAGAAGTAATCAATTCTCTACCTGCTGAATAAGTACTAGGAAGGATTTAAGAGCTGGACAGTTTTTAACTGGTGCTTGACTTGCACTAAATTCACAGATTTCTGTCTTACTGCAGTAAATCCACAGGCTTCAGGTCTAGAAAATGGATGGATTGGGTGTTTTTGTTTAATATTTCCTTGTCCTGAAATTGCCATGCACTTATGTTACCCACGTTACTAATACATATATAAACACTAATACACATACTGCTCACATATAGGAATTAATTCAGAGCCCTTTAAACCTCTTTTTCTGTCTGCACGAGACAGAATAATTTTATTTTTCCTGTTAAGCTATTTTTCAATGATAACTCTTTATTCTCTAGTATTAGTACAGTATGTACTGTTCCACAGGCAATCTTTAATTTGTATTCTAATTACAGAGACAGAACTAAAATTGGAGCAGCAAAACCAAGAGTTGAAAAGCAAACCAAAAATCCTTTCTGAGCTCTACAGAAAAAATAAGGCCCTCTCTTATTTGACCCTTCTATAAGAAATAATTAAGAAATAGTGCTAATGTAGAAGTCCTTCTACTCAAATCAGAAAATGGGCTTGATGTTACTACTGAGCAATTTATAGTTTTCTCTGAGAACATTATGGGAAGTGGTTCTTAAACGGACACTCTGAGATCTGAAGTCATGAGGTCTCTTAAGGAGCAGTGGGGAGTTCAGTGCACCACATTTACTGCTGATTTCTGCTCAAATCCTGGATTGCTCAGTGCTGCTGTTGATGTTCCTCGTGTACATACTCTACAGGTCTTCAAATTCACCCTCAGCAATGACCTTTTGCTATGGAGGCATCTCACTGGGTGATAAATAGCAAAGTATTTTCTCAATTTTTCCCTTCATTGAAGGTTTGAACCATTCCATGTCCGTCTAGAGCAGCACTACTCACGTTTTCATGAGCAGTTCTTTCCTCCTCACCCACCTGAAGCTGTGCTGTCCCTGGTGCTGGGCTGGAGAAGGGGCCTGTCTGTGCCATGGTGTGGTGTGTGCACAACTGGGATCCAGGCTCCCGTGTCACACTGCCCCCCTGGATGTGTTTAACTCCCTCTGTTTGAAGCTCACCTGTCTGGGGCTGCGTTACCATCACAAGAACAATTTTATTTCCGCGCGTTTAGTGCCGCGGTTTTGGTTTTGTTGTTTCGACTCGGTTTGAGGAACATGAAGTGGTGGAAGTTGCTCCTTCCTCCCTGCCCCTTCCAGAGAAGAGAGGAATGTGTCTGCTCTGCCAACTCCTCTGCACCCAGACTTTTGCTCTCTGTGTGAGGAGTGTCAAAGTCTGGCTGCTCAAGACGCTGTTTCAGAGCTCCTTGGAAGGAGCGACACCCACTGCAGTGCTCTGTAAAAGAGCAGTTTGCAGCATCAGCATGGACAGTAGGTCTGGGTTGGATGCTGGAGAACAATCGGGAATGTTTGGCCCTTGTTCTTGAAAAATGCTGAGTAATTTTTCTGGGTAGAGAGTTTTAGTCATGACCTGCCTGAAGGAAGTGCACGTAGCAACATGTTTTCAGTTAGAATGTCATGTTTCCTTACAACTGAAGGAGTTGTCCCTTCCACAACACATCTGGAGACATGTGTGACCTGTTTGGTGTTCTAAGGGGAAGGACTGTTTTCATCTGTGTAGCCCTGGGCTGAACCTTCTGCTGAGGATATATTAAAGTAAGGTAAAAAAATTGTGCATTGCAGTTATCTGAAAGTACCTTCCATAAAATACTACAGTAATTCTTTCAACTGTGAAAGGTTCCCAGTTCTCTGACAGGATGATCTGCATCCCAGTCTGCCAAAGCTCTCAATTACACAGAAATTCTCCAGGGAGAAACAGAATTATTCATGTAGGACAACTGTGTGAAATTTTGTGTGAAAGAAGAACGTGCTGTCATTTTTACAGAGCTGTTAATAATTAGATAATTAGATGTAAAGCAATAGAGCTTTATTTCACTGTAGGTCTTCACTAATGCTTTCTCTGTGCCTCTCAATGTGTTCATGTGTACAAATATATGACATAAATCCACAGAGGTACATTTTCCATGCCACGTTGAAATGTGTTTGACCTCTGGATAGCTGCTGAGTGGTTTGATTTTTTCTTTCTTTGTTAGTTTGAAAATGAAATCATTCTGAAGTTGGATCATGAGGTGGAAGGAGGACGAGGGGATGAACACTACATGCAGTTGTTTGAGACCATGTAAGTAGTGCATAAGAATAAATGCTTTAAGAATATGATTTTATCTTATTATTCCCAGTTATAACTTCACTTAAAGTAGAATCTCAGCAACTTTTTTTCAGCAAGGGGCTGGAAACAGTGGTTTGAATTGTAGTTTTGCTCATCAAAATGATTTTTCTAGTTGCTTTTCATTACTTTGTGCTTTAGCTAATTTATGAAGAAATTATACCTGACCTGCATTTCTATATACAGCTTTCAAGCATAGTCAAATATTCTCCCCACTATTAGTCTTTCCACACTTTTCTTTATAGCCTATTGTCCCAGTTTCAGCCAGGGTAGAGCTAATTTCTTTGGTTTTATTTACTCTAATAAGGCATTTTAAAATGCTTTACTTGCTTTTCTCAGTGTCTAGATTGGACTCCAAGAGATTATTGTCTGAATTTTAATAACGTGACTACCCTAGAATGAGAATATTAAGAAGTGCTAAGGTCTAATCAAAGTATTTCTTTATTTCTGATAATCCTAAAGATTATATCACATGGCACCTCCACCTTGGCCATCCACATTCAGCTTTACTCCCTGACTGAACAGCCACGTTTTCATTGATGGCAAGTTGGGTGTAACATCTTGGGCAGTGCTGGAGTCCTTGTACAGCCCTCTGAGAGTTTGTCCCTGGCTTTTTAGTTCGTCACAGCCCTCACCAGATGAACCATGAAAGTTTGGTTACACCACAATGGAAAAAAGTCCACTTTCAGGGAAAGCTTTTTTTTTTTTTAAATACTGAATTATATAATCAAATAATAGTATGTATATGTTATTTTGTTTACATAATATGTGATTATGTTCTAATTAAAAAGAAATGTCATTTAAATCAACTATAATTTAAATGTTTGATATTTTAGTTTAATTTCTGTCCTATGAGGAGGCAGATAAAATATAGAAAGGCAGACTTGAAAACTATAAAAGCACTGCCACTTTCTAGGCAATATAAACCTATTCCTTGAAAGCACTTCATGGGCAAGGACAGATGAAGTTTTAAATACACCCTTTTCACTTCCTAACGTGCAATGACTGTGTTAACAGAGAGCAATAAACTGATTTTTTGGTTCTGAATGTTTGCTGTTTTGGCTTCAAGCCTTGGGTGGTGAGGCAGAGGTGTCCAGAGCAGCTCTTGGTGTGACCCAAAAATGCTGCTGCTGCAGAGCCTGAGCAGAGCTGCCCAACAGGGGACTCAGCTGGCACAGGGGACACTTATTGCAGTGTTAAACTTTCTTTGCTGCTAGTTATGTGGTTTTTTCCAAATATCCATACCGAATTTTCCTTGCCTCAGTTTAGGCCAATTATTTCTTGGGACGTAAAGAATCATTTATTCTGTTTCTTTTTTTCCAGCAGCTTTTAAACAAATTTTAAAGTTGCTGCCTTGTTGCCTTCTGGCTTCTCCTTTAGGGTAGACAACCCCAATATTTCAGTTTATCCTGTGGAATTTTTCTGGACATTCCTACAATGTCTCCATCTGCTTTAAAAGACTACATTTCCTTAAAGCTGGAGAGAGTAATCCAACTGAGATTTTATCAATGCAAACAACAAAGGTTCCCTCAGACCTTGTATGTGAGACTCTTTGAAGTTCCCTCTTTCTGAGCTGTGTGACACTCTTTGCCTGCCTTGTTCTAACACTTTTCTGGAGAAGTGGCACCTCTCCAGCTAATCCCCATCTTTCAGTGGTGCAGTCAAACATACTCCAGAGCATTTGATCTCTGCCTTCCCAAGGCACCCTCCTTGCTCTGACATACCTATTTTCCCCCTCGTACTGTCCCACTTTCTACGAAGCTTCAAGCTCAATGTTTCCATGTGTCTAAAGATGCCACTTCATCTTGTCTCCAGATCATATTATTTGTTCCATACTTGAAGCTGTTGAATGACACCTATAGAGGGACTGGTGAAGCAGAGGTTGGTGACCTACCAGTGGTAGAATCTCCTCTTCCCTCTCCTCTCTCATCTTCCCTCTCCCGTCCCCTCCCTTAGTTCGGTTTGGTTTAAACCTTCCCTCCTTCACACCTTTCAAAGCAGGGATTTCAAGCTTCTGTCCCCTCCTGGATGGGGACCCAGTTAAACTGGGCTCCACGTTTATTCATTTGTTCCTATTTTCATCAGCTGATTTCCCATAACTGCATTCCTGCACGGTTCCAGTGCCCCCTGGGTGCAGGCATGGAGCAGCAGTCAGTGACTGTGCTGTGCTGGTGGTCACCTCTGCAACCAACACTCACCCACACTCGTGGGTGGTTGGGAAATTGCTGATTCCCAAGAAACTAAATAGGTTCAGCAGAAGTTTAATTAAGCATTTGTCCCTGGTTCTGACTGTTAGTGTGCCCCAGGAGGGGTTCTGAGCTGTGCTGGTGAGTGCTGTCCCAGACAACACCAGGGAGGAGAATCTGGGATAATCTGGGATAGGTGAGAGGCTGTTTGCAGTGGGCAGAGGACACAGGGCTGCCCTGTTTGGGGAAATGCAGGAGAATGCAGCTCTGTGGTGCCAGGCCACTTGTCCTCAAGCTCAGAAAATGAATCCTGGCATGTTTTAGTTACTAATATAGGCACAACAGAAAACAACATTTGGCAGCTCTCCAGTTCCCCCATCATTGCAGTGGCCCACGTTATTCAGTTGTTTTCTTGATCTTTATTTAAAATATTTTTTATTTTAAATCTTTTATTTTTTTTTTCAAGCTCTGTTCAAAAAAATCAAAGGTTTCTTTCTCCTTCCTGGGGGGAAAAATTCTTGAAGTTTTATGGTCCTTTTTATTGAGATTACTGTACAAAGCTGAGCAATACATTTTTTAAATCTTCCCTCAAGAGACAGGTGTTCCTCTCTCCTGTTCTTTTTGTAGTTCTCCTTTATGTGCACTCCAGTTCACCTTTCTTTGGTGACTGGAGTTATGTGTTATGTCCTGGGTGAGAACCAGCAATAGCTTGTGGGTTATGTGGGTTATGTTTTTCTACTTGTACTGGAAAGAAATGTGATGTCTGGGTGACTCGTGCTCATTGTGCACTCAGGGAATGTTCAGAGGTCTGCCTTGCTTGCTGTCTCTCCAAGGGAACCTGTGGCAAAAATTCCTAAGTTACTTGAATGGTGACTGTGCTTTGCTCTTAGTGTCTCACCCTGTTTCTGATCTCACATATGTAAAACACCATTTTTCCTGTAAATATTCCTACGTGGTTCTGAGGCTTTCCTACTTTCTTTCCCACAAATATAATTTAACACACTCCAACCTTTCTGTCAGTTGTCAGCTCTTCAATATTTATTATTTGCCTTCAATTTGCAGTGTATTTAATGTTATAAGGCCTATTTCAGTTACTTATTTAAATATTTCTGCTGTTGTTTCTGACTAATCAGACAACAATAATTAAAGTGTTTGGGTTTTATGTGTCAGCCTCTGTCCACCACATCTTGTACAATATAAATGTTCTTTCAGACACCCGTGTACACCCTCCCTCTGTCTCAGCAAAGTAACTCCACTGGAGTTGTACAATCCAAGGAATAAACTTTAGGGGCTGGTTTTACTCTGCTTAAGTTGGAACTTGGAGCCTGGCTCCATTCTGGCCTAGAGTTTCCAGGATTTCTTTGCAACTGAACTTAATATAAATATGTATTTTCTGAAGAAGGTTTAAAGAATTATGAGGAGTAAAAAAAAATTTCTGCAATTAATTAAAACATCACACTTTGTAATTTTCTTAATAGTGTACTTAAAGATTAGTAATAAGTTAATTTTTTACCTGGGTGTCTTGAAAACAATGATGTTTGATATTCAGTTGATATCAGTTGAATATCATAATTGATAATTAAGCACTAAGAGGTCAGAACCTTCCCAGCTACCAATATAAAGCAGGGCTGCCTTGGGGAAAATGAACTGCATCTCTGCCAGATCCAATGCATGCATCTATAATATATATGTGAAAATATATCTATATATGTGTGTATATAAATATATGTGTATAAAATGCAGTTTGTCAGAGAGAATCCCAGTGGAAAACCAGGATGTTAAGCAGAAACAAGCTCTCAAGCAAAGAAAGAAAATAATCCTTAGTGAGATGCTGGTAATTGCTTCATGATGTTCAAATAGTTAAACTTTTAAAACAAAACTCTGATAATAAAGTGAAATATCTACTCCTAAATCACTTCAGCACTTTGTAGAAACATTATATGCTAATGTCCTGTTAATGTAAATTCAATCTGATGATACCATTCTATAAAACCCATTTTCCTCTATTTTTATCAAAAGAGATCGAACTACTCTTTTCAATCTGGAGAAAGTTGATTGTTTGGTTTTCCTTATTTCTCAAGGGCAAATTACTTTGGTGAGGCCTTGTTAGTGAATGTCTAAAAAAAACCGTAATTTTTCTTAGTTTGAAATTTCCACTCACGTGTAACAGCACAAAAAGAAGGAAAAGGTTGCATTTTATGTTGAGGAGAGGAAGGTGCAGTGTTTAAATATTTTGCAATATTTGTTGCAATAGTGTGGTGTTCCAGAGACTGGAGTTTGTGGTAACACCGATGCAGGTTGCTCTGTCCTGAAGTTGTGGGCATACCTTTGAATTCAACGTCATTTTCAGACAGGAAAAATAAATGTTTCTCTTTTTTATATTTGATTTATATGCCACTTGTCATGTGGGTATCTAAATTACCGACTCACAAAGGGAATTTCCAGTGCATTCTGCAGTTGATTTAACCCCACCTCAGTCTTTGCCTTCAGGTCCAAACAGTTTTTCGGCTGACAGGGCACTGATTTTCACGGAATTGTCCCAACATTTTTTGCATTTGCAGCCTTAAAGACTGTGCCCAGGAGCACCCTGGCATTTCTGACTTGGTGGAAAGGTTTGTCAGCCTCGTTAAAGGCCTCCTGGAGAAGCTGCTGGACTACAGGACCGTGATGAACGACGAGAGCAAGGACAACCGCATGAGCTGCACCGTGAACTTGCTGGTATGTTCCCTCCTGGCATCCTCGTGTGAGGAGAGGGAAAGCCTCAGAATCCAGTTACTAAAGGTGAAGGGAAATCTTCCTGGCCACAGCAGCGGATGACAACGCTCAGTAGTGATATAAATTCTGAAGCAAGAGGTTTTTATATCTATTTACATGGATGCATCCGTAAATCTGACAGCAACATCCCCTCACTTCTTCGGTTTTGCCCCTGTGTTCTGTGGGTGAATCAGGAATTTTACTGCTCACATGCCTGTACCTTTTGATAGGCTTAACATGCCAGTGGGCTTTGCCAGGTTGAAGCTGGGCTTGAGGAACTAACCCACTTGCAGCTTCAGCAGCTCAACAGCTACAGCTTTGAAATGTGGGGAAGAAACGTCGGGGCACTCGCAGGGAGGTGCTGAGAACATTTAAGTCTCTGATCTGGTCCTGTGGTTTTTTTCCATTCCTCTTTTGTAATGAGAATATGTCAGACAGAGATTCCTGCCCCAGGGAACTCCTCAAAGCTGAGGAGGGACCTCCATCACCTTCAAAGTGTTGCTCTCACATACTCTCTGTTCCTCAGTAACCGCTGCTCAATGTGGTATAAATTCCTGCAACAATTCTAGTCATACATTTTGCACAGCCTTAGCAACTTGTACACCTGCAAACACGTTATGGTGACAAAATAAGGGGCTTTATTCCTGGAATTGGCCCCTTTTAGAGGTATTGCACAACCATGTTGTGCATTTACAGTGCTACATGTCTGCTTCAATACATAGCAGCTTTTCTGGCCATCAGGTTCTGCCAGAGCATGTGGTTTGTTATGTTAATGCTTTTGGATAAGTATATTTTCTTCTTCTACAGCAAAACTTTCACTAATGATTTTGCTAAAGAACTAGAATTATACCTATGTATGTATAATAACACATGCATATAACTAATTAAAATATTAATTGATGTAGTATTTCCAGTTTTAAACTTCACATAGTCTGTAAATAGTCTATTTCTTAGGCTGTGCAATGAGCAAGAAAAGCAAACTCTCAGCATATACATCTATATCTATATTTTTCTTTTGTTTTATTAAAATATATTAGGAGATAACTTAAATTTTTGTGTCCCTAGAATTTCTACAAGGACATCAACCGTGAGGAGATGTACATCAGGTATGACAGCTGTTCTGTTAGATCTCTTTTGGAGAGGGCAACAATATTTTCTCGTGAATTCTGATTTTATTGCTGTGCTTGAATTTCTGTGCTTAATATTAGTTTACCATCCACAGTGACTCTGTGGTAGCCCTGGCCTCATTTGTATTCTCACTGCACTGTTTGTTTAGCCTCCAGCAATCTGGAATCTATGATGTGTATTCAGCAGCAGTGTTTTTTTCTAACTTCTAGTTGATCAAATCACTCAACATTCGTTGTTTATTGTTTAAAATTAAAGAAATGCAGCTAGATTTGAGGTTTGAGGGAGGGTGTATCTTACATTTAGAATGGCAGAGAAGGCATTCAAGTTTCATGGAGTATCTCAGTCTCTTCCAATATGCAACACTCCACACAGCAGGGTTACTGGGGAGGCATTTTCTGGGAGAGCTAAAGCTACACTGGCAATTCTTTCAGATGTGAAATGGCCTCTTACTGTCTCCAAGAGTTTTGCATGTGAGCTGCAGCAGTTCTTGTTGTTTCAAAGCTCCTTATTTCCTGCCTCTCCTCCCCTTCTGCAAAATGTGCAGAACAAAGCCCAGCATCCCAAAAATGAGGTGATTCAGAGCTAAACCCGGAGCTGTGAGCCGGAGTGGCCGGGGGGAACAGCTCTCCCTCTGTGGGTGCTGCTGAGGGGGAAACATTTTCTGCTGGCATGCCAACTGGGAATGGGAATGCCTTGAACTGCTACAGCAAGGTGTTGGAGCTCCTGTGTCCCAAAACACAGAGGATGGGATGCACTTTTCCATTCTGGCTGCTGGAGATGTGCAGCCTGAGTCCCGTGATGGGCAGTGGTTGTGCTGGAAATGCCACCCTAGGGATCAAGGAGAACATTAATAATGTTTAGCTTAGAACAACTCTCCTCCCTCTACCACTTTCCAAGCTGTACAGGGACTGGCTCTGCCTTTCTGGGCTGGTATTTTCCATTTTCTCCTTTGCCCTGTGTTATCTGTTGTGGTTTCAGCTATATATGTGGGAAGTGCTACAGAGAAAGGCAACTGTCTTAACAGTCCAGGAATAGTGGACTCAGAGCTGTCTTAGACCTCGAGTCTGATAGTTCTCCCTCTTCAAGGTGGAGCTGACAGCAGTTCACAGAAGGAGGGTGACTCTTTCTCTTCCCTTTGTGCCCAAAGTTTGTGTACAGAAGAACACAGAAAAGTCTGAACAAATGCACAGAGCTTAAACCCCCCTCAGTGTCCTTGAAGTCTCTTTGGGGAGTGACTGTGGGACATCTGTGGAGTTTCCTCTTATCTAGAACATTTTGGCACTCAATATTCCAGTCATGCCAATACCCAGCCTAATTCTTGCTCTCTCCTCCCTCAGGTATTTGTATAAATTGCGAGATCTTCATTTAGATTGTGAGAATTACACAGAAGCAGCATATACCCTTCTGCTCCACACGTGGCTCTTGAAGGTTAGATCTTCTAAATTCAATATATAATTAAGCTTTCACAGTTTTCAAATTTATATATTAAAGTTACTGCCTTAATCTCAGACTTACTGCATGTTAGTTATTTTCCATAGGGGTATTCAAGTTTCTACTTAAAAACACTGCAGTAGGTCATACAAAATTAATATTAATTACTGAAATATTTTCAATAGGTTGTTAAGAGCCATATGTTTCTAGAGCTAAATATTGTAGCAAGAGTAGTTTATAGTGAGAACATTTTGTGGTGTTCATTTTGCTCATTTCTTACTAACCTAAACATGACAGTTATGACAATTAAACATAGTTTATTCCAGCTGTCACAGGGGGACATCTAACTTTTAATTTTAAAGAATATGGGTCAGACTATCAAGTCATGTTGGCTTTCTTTTGTAGCTGGTAATTGCCTTTCACTACAACTAATGTTTGTTCTCATTGTAGCTGACATTATGAATAGAAATGGTCAGTAAGATGCATTTCCATTACCAATGGAATTTCCATTTGGAATTTCTATTCCAAATTTAAATGTTCTTCAGCAAAAATCTGAGCTTTCTTAGTGAAATTTTTTTTTAGTGCAGAACCACATAAACTTGCCTTTCCACAGTGCTATTTGCTTGAACTTCATTTTAATTTTTTCTGGTCATAGAAATACATGAGGTATATTGTATGTATTGTTGCAAACAAAGATATTAGTATGAGAAATATTTTAATGCAAAAAATCAAAACCAAGTCAGTGAAGATGACACCACTGAAAGAGAATTAATCTTCTCACACAGATTTTTATCTTAAGTATTTTTTGGGGGGGAGGTGGTGGTGGTGAAGGAACACAGGTTTTAAAATGTTCTGTTTAGGGACATGAAATACAGCACTTGGCTGAAGAGGTAGTGAATACATTCCTAGTGTCTTTCCCAGTTTCTCTGTGGATGGATAAAAAAGGCTTGGGAAGAAAACACTTAGAAGAGCCCAGGGAACCAGACCTGGTGGGAGGTTGAAAGTCTGAACTCCAAAATCATGGGGTTTTTGCTGTGTTCTTGTTCCCAGTGGTCAGATGAACAGTGTGCACCCCAAGTCATGTCAACAGAGTTCCAGTGCTCGCAGACCTATCGACACTTGAAAGAGAATTTATATGAAAAGATCATAGAGTACTTTGACAAAGGAAAGGTAGGTCTGCAGAGTTCCTCCCCTGCCAGATCTCTCTTTGCTGTGCTGCTCTGGAGAGTACTGTTGGATGAATGTGCCCTGTATGAAGTGTTTGTGTTGAAAAGCTTCTTTGAAATGTGGGTCAAGCAAAAACTGTGTCCTGAAGGCTTATTCCCAGAGAATATCTGCTCCCATAGGAACATGTTCTTTCAATAACCACATTCACAAAGGAAGAGGGCTAATGTTTCAACACATTGTCACAAGTATTTTTGCCAGGCACTAATAAAATGCAATAAAAAATGTTGAATGTACTTGCCTTTACCAGGAAAAGAATATGAACTACCCAGATTCCATTTCTAGACCATTCAGTCCTTATCTCCTCCAAGAAAGCCAGACAGTTCAAAATGGACATATTTGTTTCAGGGTTGTTTTCCAAACCTAAAATGTAGTAGTTTGATGTTCAGTACCTTGGTTTAGTTCAACTTCAAAAAAAACCCCAACAACTGTTAATAAAATTACCTGTCAGTACAAGTACAGTAGAGCTGAGATATTTGGAAATAAAACAAAGAAAGAAAGCAGGGAAAAATTCTGCAGTGCTGGATAATTAATCTCATGATCCAATAAGACCTTTAAGTCCTTATGTCTTGTTCAGCTGTAGCCAAAGGTACGAAGAGAAGAGGGAAGGCAATTCATTAGTGCTTCTTGAGAAGAAGCCCTTCCTATAATTCAAAAGGTAGAAATTTTTGGTGCTTCAGGGTTTTGTGTTGGTATCTAAAACAACTACAGTGTAGCAGTGCCCACCCACCGTGCCAGAAAAACTAAATCCTCATGATTTCTGGTCTACAGCACCCAGCATTCAGGCTCTCCTCAGGTGCACCAGGGGAGGTTTGCAGCAGCTGGACCCACGGGCCAGGCTCAGAAATACCTGACCTGGGAACACGTGGCACCGTTTGGAGACAGACCTGATGTGTGTGACCCCCAATGGCCTCAAACCCCCAGAGAGTCGTGCTCACAAACCCCTTTGTCTCCTTTATTATGGGTAGGTGAGAAGCCTGACAGAACTTGAGAAATATCCTCAAGAGAGGGAGTTTATAGCTGCTTCAAGACCATTTTTGTGCTGCTTGTATGAAGTGCCCACATCAGACGAGAAAAGCTGTCCTGGTCTTTCCAGTGCAGCTCCTCACGGTCCTTGTCAGAGGCAGCCCTTAAGTTGTGTGGAAAGAAAGAAGCTGCTGCTCTGGGCAAGTGGCAATTCAAGACTTAGTTTTTAGCTGACTGGGAGAGCTGTCATATGCAAGGTACCTACAGCTGTGGATGCTGCAGGATGTTTTATAAAATGGTGTTTTAAGGAGTGGCAGGTGTCAGTCCCCTCAGCTCCGTGCTTGGGGTGTGTTCTGGGTGTTATCACCCCAGTGATTTACTCTTCTTAATGTATCTGATTCTTATTCTAAGAATAAAGTAGGTTTACTTATGCCTTCCTGTAATGAATCATAAAACACTTTTATTTTTTCACATTAATCTGCTTTCCTGAAGTTTATGATTGCCTCGAGTCCTCCACTCTAAATGTGCAGTTAATAAATGACTGCACTTTAAAGGGAGCGTAATCAATAAAAGTGTAGTTAAACTGTGATGCATTAAAAACTTGTTTGTTGGGGCTGGATTTACATTTTGAATGTGTGGTTGCATTGCAGATGTGGGAAGAAGCCATATCTTTATGCAAGGAGCTTGCAGAGCAATATGAAAAGGAAGTTTTTGACTATGAACTTCTAAGCCAAAACCTGGTAAGATTGGATACAGGTCTTCAAATTAATTCAATCACAGAAATTAATACTTTTGAGCTATCAAATGGCAGAGCTGCCTATGAGCTTGTTGTCTACAACAGATTTTTAATCCATTTGTTGATGAGTTGCTGTTTCACTGTAACAGTCCAGTGGTAAAAGAGAGAACAGCAAAGACCTGTTGATTAAAGTTACATGGAAATGTGTTTATTGAGGCATTTTGAAATTTCTGTAGATTAAATAAACACTTAGGGCAGTTTAAAGGCCACGTTTAAAAGAAATAAAGCAAGGTTTGGAGGCCTCTGTACTGCTTTAAGTTAGAAAAAGCATCTAGATGAAATTTTTCCCCTTATTTTCCTTTAAATTTTAGCAACTTGAATCTTGACAAGCCTGAAGAATTCTATCCTAATCAGGAGTGGGGAAGTATCACAGCACAAGGAATTAGAACTAGGTCCAAAGGCTAGAAGTAAGATTTTGAAGGAAGAGAAAATGTTCAGTTATTTGTTTTCATTAAAATTGAATTAATCTGAAAAGAATCCTGTCCCCCACATACCTTCTTTTCCCTACTCCCCGTATTCCATGCTTGCATGATTTTTAACAAATGTTTAGGGCTCATACAATAAATATCCCTGAATCTTCCACAAAGAAACCGTGGGAATCAAACCACGGTGTTCCTGAGCAGGACTGTTTAAAAAGAAATCTTCCATTGCTCCCAACAAATTCGACTTTTGTCATAAAATAAAAGGCATTGGTTTTGCCAGTCCCATTTAAGTTGCAGTGCTGCATTCTCATTAACACAACACCTAAATGGTATTTTATGGCAGAAATTGTTCTAAGCCCTTTCCATGGTGTGTGCCCTTCATGTGAGGCTTGGACAAGAATTTGAGTTGAGCCAAACCTTGGGAAATATTTGGGGCCAGGGCTTTTTCCAAAGGTATTGTTTCAGTAGTGTTACCAGTGGCCAAGTATGACTTTGGTGTTTGCTTTTCTCTTCTCACACTACTAAATAAAGGATAAGCCTGAGATCAAATATTAAAGTTGAAGCCATACACATTTATCTACCTGTTATATTTGCATTTAAATGTAAACAATATTTAATGTCCCTCAGCAGTGTCCTGTGTGTGCTGATTATGGCTGTAGCTTATCAACTCATATTGCTGTAGAGGTTAAAAATGAATAGATAAAGCCCCCAAAAACAAGTAATTACAGTTGGTTTTGCTTTCAGATCCAGCAAGCAAAGTTCTATGAAAACATCATGAAAATTCTGAGACCCAAGCCAGACTATTTTGCTGTGGGGTATTATGGCCAAGGATTCCCCACATTCCTACGGGTAAACTTGTTCAAATTCCTACTTTTTTTCACCCATTTTCATATGCTTCTAAACATACAAGTGCACTCTACTAATGCAAGTGAGTCTCTGGAGATATTTTCCCTGGATTTCCTGTTGCTTGAATGCAGGACTGCAGATAAAATCTGAATTGCTGCTTGTAAGAATATGCATGAAATGTTTTGAGATGCTTTTATGTTGCTTCTTTCTTAGTTTGATAGTGGAAACTAAAGATATATAATGTGGTGAAGGAGTTAGAGGAGAGCTAAATGCAGCAATATGATGTAATTTCTCATGGGCACATATTTTTCAGATGAGTCTCCACACAGGGTGTTGATAAGTAGTAGAATGTCATTAACTTGTGTTCAAATTAAATCCAAAATTCTGTTTCACTCATGGCTGGTATTTTTAGAGCTCCTCACCATGAACTGACAGGAGTTTCAGCTTTATGTTGCCTCTCAGCTGCAATGGAAATACCTGTGACATTCTGGCTCCCTCACTATCCAGTTCTGGTTCATGAGCTGGCAGGACAAGAAGTGTGTGTAGGATTTGAAATGTGAACACACCATGAATTTGTTCAGTGTGATATTCATGTCTCTTCTTTTGTTTTCCTCTTGACAACTATTGCTAACACTGCTTTTTTGACTTCTAACATGCACTGAGCTGACATGTTCACACCAACTCTCTTGTGTTGCTCTAAGTTTTTTCCTGAATGGCAACAGCTTGTTTCTATCCTAGGACAATTATGGTCATTTTGAACTGGCTTTATTCAACATATGCTGAATCTACTGTGTTTTCCTTACTTTTCTCTATTTTTGACTACCATGAGAGAAATCAGGACTCCAAAAGGTCTGTTTTTTCAAGAAACCTGTCATGTACAACTGGAATTTATTTAGTTTTTTAAAAGGTCGTAGCTTTGTTTAAATCACAGTAGTGCATGAGCTCAGAGCATAAAACTAACCTGAATATTTGATGTTTTCTTGTTAAAAAAAGTGATTCTTACATAGAACAATGAATAGGGTAGCTTTCTTCACACTTGAAAAGCAACAAGAGATCCTGATTTCCCACATTTAAAAGCCAAAGCTGCCTTGGAAACACTGGAAAAAAAAATATATTAGTATTACACCAGTGTTACTGTTTTCTGAATGATAAAACTTTGAGACCAGGGTCTCTGGAGAGTCAGTGCTGCATTCCAGCACCTGGTCAAAGCGGTGTTTGGCTTTATGGTTGATTCATATTCAGAAAACAGCAACTCTCATTCCAAAATCTGGAGAGCATTGTGTGTCTGTGCTGATAACCACAAATCTCTAACTTCTGCCTCAGCATCCCAGAGCCCGAGAAATGAGCTCTTTATGCCTTGCAGAACAAAGTGTTCATCTATCGTGGGAAGGAATACGAGAGGAGGGAGGATTTCCAGGCACAGCTGATGAGCCAGTTCCCCAGTGCAGAGGAGATGAACACCACGGCAGCTCCCGGGGAGGACGTGAAAAACTCTCCTGGGCAATGTATCCTTGAAAACAGGAGGAAGGGGGGCTGGAGAAACCTTGGTTTTAGCAGAAATTTGTCTGTGTGAAACAACAATTTCCTAAAAAGAGTGGAAGTTTATTGATGTTGCAGCTCTGTTTGCAGTCTTACTTATATGCCCTTCATGTCTTTTGTGGCTTGCTCCTGAGATGTCAGCCCTTGTTTTCCTCACAGTCCTAAGGAGACTGTCTCTTTCATTCATCAGAAAAGCATTTAGGTTGGAAAAAACCCTAAAGATTGACTCCAGCCATAAACCTTGTTCACCACTAAACCATGTCCCCAAGTGCCACGTCTACAAGTCTTTTAAATCCCTCCAGGGGTGGTGACTCAAGCACTGCCCTGGGCAGCTGTGCCAGGGCTTGACAACCCTTTCAGGGAAGAAAATTCATTGACGTTCATATATGGTTTACCTTTCATTTTCTTCAAATGGCAAAACCAGTGACACACACTTGAACTGGCCAAGTTTAAAAACAGCAGCTTCTCTCTCACCTCACATTCTTAGCTGTTGTCCCTTGATATGAAATTCATGTCTTCCTTGAACATTGCCCTGACTGGAACCACACTTGGGGACCACCTGTGCTTCTTGGCAGCACAAATATGCCTTAAGTCACTCTTGGAAATTTTCCTGGCAAAATTAACTCCTAAACATTGTTAACCAACTTTTAGGATGCCTTAAATTATTCTTGTTTACAAGAACTCTGATCATGTTTGGGTTTTTTCCTAATTTAAATCATTACTGACTGAGCAGATATGAGATCACCTCATTGTCTCAGACATTTGTTTTCACATGTTGATTTTCCTTTATTAATTTCCAAGGTAATGTTGTAACACTTCACATGTTCTTTTGAATCTATTTTGGTGGAACCTTCTGGAACAGAAAGGGAATATTGCTTTCTTTCAACACTGTTGGGACTGAAGTGGGAGTATTACAGGCTTATCTAAAACAGTACATTAAGCTTGAAAGCCAAGCTCTCCTAAGACTGTCTTGTGTTTTAACTAATTGGTTGTTTTTGGGATCACATGTTTCAGTCTTTAAGGTAGAATTTGCTCCTCTAATTGCAACTAACAGCAGATACACACTGGTTCTGCACTTAAGAAAAAGCTACAGAATCTACCCAGAGGGCACGAGTCAAATATACTGAAATATGTAAGAATGAGATGTATTTACTTACAAACACAGCAGTCAGATTTAAAAAATAGCACTTCCATAGGAAAAGGAAATCTCAAGTAAAAGGGCTGTTCCATGGCAGATTTCAAAGATGAGATGTTAACCATCCTGACTTTATGCAAGCCTAGAGCTAAACAGTGAAACTGTTAACATCACATGTCGTTGATGTTATTTTTGTAAGTTGGCTGAGCTTTAAAATTTAATGAATGAGTCAGTGTGAAAAATTCTGCTGCAGATATTCAAGCTCAGTAAATAATAAAAATATGCAGTTCAAAGTTAATATTAATACATATTCACTGGTTACTACTGACAGGTTTTTCCTTTTTTGGCCGAGGAAACTCCACAAATGAAACCCTGAACACTGCAGGTTTTTCATCAGGAAATGTCTTTTTTTATTATTATTATTATTTTTATTTCCCCTGCAGCCTGCAGTGTTTCAACTGTTAATAACATGCCCTTAACTTCCACAATTTCAGATATCCAGTGTTTTACAGTGCAGCCAGTCCTGGAGGAGCAGCCCAGATTCAAAAATAAGGCAGTACCTGATCAAATTATAAAGTAAGTGGATTTCTGTAATAGATGTATAATGAGAGTTAGACCATATTCCTAAACTGACAACCATTATTTTGCCAATGAATCTTAGAGTTTTTATTGCCTTAATTTGCTGAGTTATGTATTCATAGAATCATTTATGTGGGAAAGGACTTTTAGAGACCATTTAGTCCAACTCCCCTGCAACGAGCAGGGACATCTTCAGCTAGACCAGGTTGCTCAGGGCTCTGTCCAGCCTGTCCTAGGTATATTCCCAAGGAATTCCATGAAAGAACATCTACCCACCTACCACTGAAGAAATAACTTCTGGTTCCAGGGCAGGGAGGTGGAATCTGTGCTTTGGGTGGAAGTTATTGAGTTTTCAACACATCTTCTTAGACAAGTGATGGAGAGAGGGGTCTTAGAGGTCCCTGGCAATGAGAGTGGTTGAGTTGAAGGCTCTTGGACAGCAGAATCTTGTTATGGCTTGTCTTGCCAAGTGCAAAATACACGGTGGCAAAGTGCTTTCCACTGACACTGTGGTCAAGCTTTTGTAAAGGAATAAAGGGAATGAATTGTCCAAAGTATTCTGAGAACAGAGGGGCTAACAGCTGGATCCAAAGCAGTTGTCACCTTTGCCTGCAGCCTTCTCTGGAGAATCTTTACTGAAGTTGCAGCTGACTCAAAGTGGAAAAATAAGAATCCCCTCCTCCTGTGCACATACATAAAACAGATACAAGCACAGGTCTTGTGCTACAGGATTTAAAAACAAACAAACAAAGAAACATCTCCCTCCCCCCCCAAAAAAAAACCAACCCAAAATACCCCACAACAAACTGTGGTCCCAATTTCAACTTGATGCATTTTTAAATCAGCAACTGAAAGGCAGATTCCAAATGTGGTCCTGTTTGACTGGATTTCAGAGTAGTGGCAGCCCCACTTTGAATTGGTGGCAGTTTTATGTGGTGAAATGCTCCACACAAAGTAGAACCTCTGCTCAGATGGGAGATTTCGTAATGGTTTGTCTCAGCTGCAGAATTCAAGCAAACTGCTGATCCCATCTGCTCTCGGGGATTTACTTTTACGAGTGTACTTTATTGGCCATTTCGTTGTTAGTTACATTAATTGATGGCAGTGCATTTATTCTATCAAAGAGCTTCAAAATATCTGTCCTTTCAGATGGAACTCTATGAAGTGACCTGACTCAGTGTGGCAGCATTTTCCAGTTTCTTTCTTTACTGATGAAGATAATCTGAGCTCTTTGGATCACAAATCATGGGTTCCTCTGAACTAGCACACCATGGTTTGCTTAGCTCAGCTGTTTGGGGCTTCTCTATTTGTTTGCTTCTCTGGGCCTCCAAAACATGACTCATTTTTATTATAAGAGATTACTAAGATTTATTTTTTTTTTTCTCTGCAAAATTAGCTTTTACTTAAAATGGCTTTAAGTTTAATTCATCTTTAAAAAAATAAAAACAAAGCCCAAAGGGAGAGATTTGTCTGTGGACAGCAAAATACTCAGTTAAAACTCTGCAGTCCCTGTTCTTTCAAATTAGCCAGTGTTAAAAGCCAAGTGGTTACAAGTTTAGTGAAAATATGTGCTCACATGAAGGAGAAAAATCATTAGCTGAATAGAATAGATTGTAACAGGACTTTGCAAGACATTCTTTATGTTGGTGTCCCCCTCTACAATATACATTTTCTTATCTATCACAAAAAAAATTGTCATTAATGGTTTCATTTTTTTAATTTATTGAATAAATATTGTTCTGCATTGTGAGCAGGGACATGATTAAACTGATTTGTTGTGTTGTGGATGAAAAAACACTTGTGCTCCAGTCCAGGTGAAAATATCTGCACTGTTCAGTCAGTTATCTTGAACAAAATTATGCTCCCTGATAAGCCAGCAAGCAGGGCCTGTGCCACAGCAAGAGTTCAGAAGAGGAAAAAAATCTCTTCTAGTCCTTCTTCTGTAGGTTTGAACATTAATCTGGAAGTTCTGGAGGGTTTTTTACCCAGAAAATACACCCAGTCACAAGCTGAAGCTTAATGATTGTAAAATACTGTGTGTTGACCGTGATTTATAGATAAAGTAGTTTCCTCCTGAGTTTTCAGTGAAGTACTTTTTTTCAGAGCAGTAAATTTGCTTTTAATTAAAAATTCAACTGACTCAAAATGAAATATTTCACTGTGATAACAAAATCCATTAATTTCCAGCTTCTGTATTTTACAAAAGTGTTCTTTAAACCTTCCAGTTTTTACAAGTCCAACAATGTTCAGCGGTTCCACTATTCAAGGCCAGTCAGAAAAGGATCTGTTGACCCTGAAAATGAATTTGCTGTAAGTAAATTAGTGACAAGGTGATGGATGTAGTTCTGGTAACTGTGAATTTTGATCCTAGATCCTTCTTTAGGCCCAGATTACTCATTATAGACGTCCTGAATTCAGGATTCTGGTTCATAAAAACAAATGCAAGGTTTTTTATTTCAGCATAACTCCTGGTGTACAATACACCACTTTTTCAGTTGCAGGTAAACGTTATGTACTTAAGCACATTCAGCACGTTTGTGTTAAGCAGTAACATTTTCTGGTACGGATTTTCATTATGACACGAGGTGACATGTAAATAAACATCAAATGCTTTGCTGCTTTTAGTTTACAACACTTTTATCAGCTGCCAGCTCGGGGATGAGGTGCATCTTGTCTGCTTTCATCAGTCCTGGGAGATCCTGACAGACCAGAGAACTGCCTGTGTCATTTTTCCTGCCCTGACTAATGGTGCAATGCTGAGGAATAGTCTTCCTTGTTCAAATATTCTGAGGAATCTACATCGTCATAAATTACTTTTCAGTGTTGGGCATAAATATAGGAAGTGTCTATATTTTCATTTTACAGGTGTCTGATATTTTACAGTTTGTTCTCAAAAGCCATCCAGCCTTTATGGCTAAAGCTGTGCTCGTGTCAGCTAATGGGAAAAACCATTCCTTTCCAAAATGTACAATATCAGTTCTGCGCGTGCTGATTAGCAGTGTCAAAATTTCCATATAAAGGGGCTTCTTACCTGCTGTTAAATTAGGGTTTCAGATGCAAATACTACCCTGGCACTCCAGAATTGCTCTGTGTTATCAAGACTCTTGATGCACCTTGGCTTCCCTTGCAAACTAGAGAGTTTTGAGCCTATTTATGAATATACCTTGAAATGGTTTCACAAAAATTACATCACTGATGTTTTCATTGCTGATGACAACAGACCACATGCAGGTGGAAATTGGGATATTTGGAGGATGACTTTACTGCATTTGTTGTGTTTCTCAGTCTTGGCAGCTTAGCTGAGCTGATACTGTAAAATAATGAGCAGTAAATGAACTAAACTATTTTAAAATACCAACAGCCTGTCTTGTTCAGAAAAGGAAAGTGAAAGGAACTAAAATAGAATGCTGGCAAGTTGTTATTGGGCTATTACTGCTTTTACTTGTAGAAATAATTGGGCTATTACTGCTTTTAATTGCAGAAATACCTTTTGAATGTGGAGGGAGGAAGTATAATCTGGGCAGAGGCAGGAGCAGGTCATTTAGTCCCAGTCATTCCATCTGTAATGGCAAAAATAGCAATAGACACTAAAATATTCAAGGGTAATTTTCTTTTTTCCTCTGCTTTGTGCCTGAAGATGACCTAACCTGAAACCAGAAAAATTATTCATGCAAGTTGCCGTGCTAGATTAATGTGGCAGCGTCTTTTTATGCAAAAATATGCATGTGTTTTCCATCCACATTCGTTTCACTCCGGCGTCTCAGAAGGCAGGAAAGATTGAAGTGTGATTTTTCTCCCGCTCTGTTTTCCTCACAGTCCATGTGGATCGAGAGAACTTCCTTTGTCACGGCTTACAAACTTCCTGGGATTCTGAGGTGGTTTGAAGTCGTCTCCACGACACTGGTGTGTACTAACATATATTAATTAACATGCTAGGAGCCCATAAAACATCTATTGAATCCCCATGTACGAAATTCTTAGCAAAATTATCACATGAGGCTATTTTTTACTTATTTCTATCCAAACAAAACTGTTATTACTTAGGTTTTATCATTCTGCTGACAGGATCAATATATCCTGTGTCCTAAGAGAATTGAACAAGTCTGTGTTGGTTTGCTGAATTGTTGTTCGTATACCTGGAGTTTTATAAAACCAAAAAACCCTTTTTATCTCTGTATGAGCCTTAGAAGCCTTTTGTTTCTTTACAGGCTGTGATTAGTCCTTTAGAGAATGCTATTGAGACTATGTCCACGACAAATGAAAAAATTCTGATGATGATTAACCAGTACCAGAGCGATGAGAACCTTCCCATCAATCCACTTTCCATGCTTCTGAATGGAATTGTTGATCCAGCTGTTATGGGTGGCTTTGCTAAATATGAGAAGGTAAGAGCTTCTAACTCAATGCAAAGAACGTATTCAGATACATCATTTCATAATTCTCCTGCATCCCGTGTTTATAATGGCAGTGCAATATGGATGGGGAATATGAAAGCCATAATTAATCAATCAATCCATCAGTCAAGAGATCCTCTTATCCTCATTTCCTGGTCACCTCTGTCTTTGAGTGCAAACCAGAGTAACTGAAGCCCAGTATTAGTTGATGTAAATCATGATACCCCAAACCTGTGCCTTTTTAGTTTCACTGCAAGCCTAATAAAAGAAACAGTAATTGGGTTTCATAATAAGAGTCTCAAACTCAGAAATGTTGGATAAGGACTAAAAACATTTTAACAGAAGAGCACCTCATCTCCCAGCTGACAGTGAGGAATTATCAGCAGCAGCATCTGGCTGTGTCTCTCTTATTTGATGGCCAATACTATGATCATTTCTTTACCTGTCAAAATGATGGACTGAATTATTTTGTTTTGTTTTGTTTTGTCTAAGGCTTTCTTTACAGAAGAATATGCCAGAGATCATCCAGAGGATCAAGAAAAGCTGAATAGACTCAAAGATCTGATTGCTTGGCAGGTAACTTCTCACTGACAGCAGCCACTGAGGCTTCATCAGCTAGTCCTTTGTTCCCCTCCTTTCTAGCAGGAGAACATAGCATTTATATCCATTTTCACTTTTATTTTTTCCCTGTTTCCCAAAACAGGGAAGGGCAGAAGAAAGAGAAAATTCTTGTTACAAACTTCCTGCCTGGTTCTGGGTGAACATTAGGCCAGAAAGGTGCTTTGTAGAACACATCATTTGGAATGGTTTATCAAAAGCCACACATAGAGAGGGCTACATTTATGGCTAAAAGGGCCAGGATTTCAAACTCAGGTTGTATTCCTGGAGACAAAATGGAGAGCATGACAAAAGTCACAACAATGTCATGAACTGCTGGGAGAACAAGCATTGACAAAAGTCAGAACCTCTCCTGGGAAACAACTCTTTTCTAGAATTGAGTATCTCTTGTTGTTTGTGGCAGAGTTTTTTGCATTAGAGACCTTAATGGAGTGTTGGCTGTTCTCAGGAACTACTTTCCTGCTCAGTGACTCTCCAGGATTGCTGCTACGTGTCTTTTGTGTGACAAATAGCAAGGAAGACCATTAGTAAACATTTTTAAGCTGCATCTCCAGAGCAGAGCTGGATATTCTGCCCATGTAGCAGCACTGAGGTTATTTGGGTTTACTGTTTATTATTTTATAGGTAGTGTAGACGTGGTAAGACAAACCAGCCCTTTTGTCCTCAATGCACCCATGGGAGGTGGTAGCAGAAAAACCTCTATTTTTGCAGAGATTCAAGGGAAAAGGGCTCTTTTCATTGACCTACATCATCTTTGTTATGATAATGGAGCAGAGCAATACATGACCTCAGAAATTATCAATTCTATTTCCATTATCTAATCCAAAATAGAAACCATTGCTATCAATATATGGCAAAATGAATGACTGTGAGAGAACAGGTTTACATTTTGGCCCAGAGGTAGTTTGTTAAGAAACCACAAACTGCTGAGTCCTGTGAAATAAAGATGATTTACATGAGAAAGAACTGTTTGCTGTATAAATGAATGGGCCTAAGGGGATGTTAAGAAATAGGGAGGGTTCATCTGGAATTTTACTCTCAGAAATGAACGGCTCAAGATATTTCTAAGCTCCCTGACCTAGTCAAAGATGTCCCTGCTCCTTGCAGGGGGTTGGACCAGATGACCTTTCAAGGACACTTCCAACCCAAACTGTTCAGTGATTCCATGGTTCTGCTTCATAGATGAGAAACAGCAAAGATTAACCATTTATTCCTCTCTCAGCTTTGAAGTGAACCTCCCAAATAGCTCTAATGGATTTGTTTTGCACTATTTTCTGAAGGTTTTTGAAGTTTCCTCCTGTTTCATTGTGATTCCTCACAGCTTAAACTTATTAATTTAAGTTTCCAACCTTCACAGCTTTCTCCTGGGTCCTTACCCACTGAAGGCTCTGTGTGCTGCTGCTTCCTGACCACAGAAGTACTCAGTGGATTAGTGCTGTAGATTGACTGTAACACCAGCTGGCATTAGGACATTAAGTGGTAATTTCTATCTATCCCTGTAAACCCCTCTGAAGGGGACAAACAGATCTCTCTGTAATAGATGGGCTTTAGTACCATGTTTTTGGAAGTTATATTGAAGTTGAACTTCCATAAAATACAATCAGGTCGATGGATGGACCAATGTATACAATATTCATAGTATTTGTGGGGTCAGAACACAAAAAGGAACCATGAAATCTGAGTGGATTTTACAAAAAAGCCCAAACATTGATGCAAAAGAACTAAAAGTTAATAGTAAAGCAGTTAGCAAAGGTCAGTGGCAGAAGGGTAGCTAAAAGTATTTTGCACACATCTCACAAGTTGTCATCTTCAAAGGCTGAAAGGTAACAAAACTTTACAAAGTTTCTCTTTTAGAATATGCTTATTATTAATAAAACAGCATGTCAAAGTCTGCTCTCCTATTATCTTTAAAGATGAGGTTTGGGTTGATTTTAACTGGATATAACCACATTACCACCGTGGCAAAGGTGATGGCAGCAAGATAATAGCCAAGGAAAAGGGGTTAGAAAGTTTATTAATTTTTTAATTTGCTAAGCAAGCCATTGCTTCTGACAAAGGAGAATGATTTTTTTAAGAAATTCCAGTGTATTTAATCTCACATGAGATTAACATCAAAACACCACAGAGGAGAGGAAACAGTCACTGTGAGGCAGCCAAGATTTTTCAGAGATTTACTGAACAAACCCATTTTTCATGAGCCCTTTCCATCTTGTAGTTGTTGCTCCAAGTTGAGCTCAACAGACAAATCCATGTGCCAGTCACAGGAGGAGTTTTGCAGTTGACTTAGCAGGGACTTTAAGTGGAGCCAGGAAGGTTGTTGGACCCACTTGAACAGTCTCACTTTTATTCTTCTTTTTTTTTTTTTTTCCCCTTTTTTTTTTTTTTTTTTTTTTTTTTTTTCTCTTAAGATACCTTTCCTTGGGGCTGGAATTAAAATCCATGAAAGAAGAGTTTCTGACAAGCTTCGTCCTTTCCATGACCGGATGGAGGAATGTTTCAAGCATTTAAAAGTCAAAGTGGAAAAACAATATGGAACCAGAGAACTGGTACTGCTCTCCTTTTAACCTGCACCTCAATTTCTCTTTATTTAATACACATCTTGTTCTAAAAAATATATATTTTCTTTTTCTTGTGGGCTGAAGGCAACAGGAGCTGAGTTTTGTAGTCCAAGATTTGATTCAATTCTCTGGCACATCAAATGTTCCTCATTCTGGAAGATTTGGAGTATTTTGTTATGAGTATTAAAATTGCAAGTCTTTTCAGCCTTATTAAGGAAGTAAAAGCAAATTCTCATGTCTGTTCTCTTGGTAACTTTTCGTAGTGGTTTAGGGCTTTGATCTGCAATTGATGTCTCCCTGTGCCAGCCACTTCCAGCTGTGTTGTGAAGTAAAACCTGTCATGGGTATAATACTATAAATATTAGTTGAGACCAAACTGAAATATCTGAGAATTGAAGGATAACTTCTGAGCACAAACTCCCCAGACAAATCTTGAATAAAGTAGTCTATCTGAGCTTGTGCAGCCCAGCAGGAACAATGTTGCCTGGGTTTTGTGATTAAACACCGGTTTCTTTGGAATTTATTTTATATTGTTGCTTTCAGCATTGATAATTTTATAACAGGATTTAATTCTTCTGTTATGGAGAGGGGGGAGGAAAGTAGCAAGTTTCTAACCTAAATATTGCGCTTGTTATACACCTGTATGATGAAAAATCTCTATATTTATCTCAGTCTGTTTTTTATTTTCACTCCCGTGCCCCATCCTTGCAATAATTCACAGTTAGCAATATTCCCTCATGCTTGAACCCTTCAGCACTTAAAAGCAAGCAAACAAACAAACAAACAAACAAAACTCTGTTTGAAATTTTACAGAGAATGTAGTCTGTGAATTGAGTCTGGGAGGTCTGAAGAGTAAGCATCCAGACAGAAGATACAACCACAGCAATTCATGGCAGTAAAATAACCTCTCTCGTGCCAAGCATTAAAACATATGTAGGATTTTCAAGACCTGCTGCACAGGGATGAAAGGAGGTTCACACAAAGTTCTTTGATACAGTGTGTTTCTCTTTTCCATCCTGCAGCCGGATTTTGATGACAAGAGAGTGGGAAGGCCGAGGTCAATGCTGAGATCCTACCGTCAGTTATCCATCATTTCCCTGTCTTCCATGAATTCGGAGTGCAGCACTCCCAAAAAACCTGCTTCAGAAAGGTTGGTTATGAATGCAATGCTATTTTTTTTTTCAGTCCTGCCTTGTAAGTTTTATGGGATTAAACGAAAAGATTTTTTTGAAAGACCACCAGCAGTTTTTTCAGACTATGCCACAATTATTTAACTGTAACTCTCACTTCTTCCAAGCTTAAAGCTAAAAGTGTTTCAACCTTAATACACAAAATATACTCAACTCTCACTGAAGAAAAAAAAAAGTGGCGATTCTTTTTCAGAAAACAAGTATTTTAAAAATTACTTTTCAAAAATTTGCAGGGATCTGGGTTTTTATTGCAAGTTTCTCTTTATGCAGCTTTTAACTTAATTACCATCTTTTTGCTTGTAAAATGTGAAGGGAAGGAGAACAACCTTTACAAACTTGGACTTTTAGTAAAGCCTGTAGTGATGTAAAAGGCTCTGTCTAATATGCTTTAACTGCAGCACTGGGAAACAGAGATTTTAAGTCTGAAAGAACAGTTACAGGGTATTGATCAGCTTTTTCATCCACAGTTTTGTTCACTTTATACATTATTTTCTGAGCACACAGAACTTCTTCCCAAAAAGGTACATGTAAAACTGATCTTGTCGAGCAGTGTTTAATCATGATTATTTTTTTTTTAAAACATCTGATCTCCCTTTTTGGATAATTCACTTCTTAAAAAAGTCCAGTGGTTTATGAGCCTAACATAGAAGTGTTTTTTTCTTAAGACATCCCTCTGTTCTCACATGTTTGACCAGTTCATTTTTTAAAATTTTTTTCCACCCTGAGATGCCCAGGCTGCTCTTCCAGCCCTTCCTCCTCCACTCCAGAAGGGTGGAGCTGCCAAACATGATTTGTGTGCTGCAAACATGCTCTGCCAGCCCTGTGCCTGTGACAAAGGACACCTCCCACAGCACCAGACAAGTCCATTTAAGCAGCTGCATCGTGCACCTATTTTGATTTGTTATGGTGCCAATTTGTTTCTAGGAAGCACAGGTCAACAAATTCACCACACTACCTGATTTGTCAATTTTTATGTTGTAAAATGAGTTCAGTCCCGTGTTTAAAAGGCTAATTACATCAACAGAGGAGGGAGGAAAACCAGCACCAATTTCATGGTTTTTTTAATGAGGAATAGCTCAATTTTTAAACTTTTAAAAATTAGAGGAAGAGAGGAGGGAGTTGGTTTTTAATCACTATGTGCATTCTTAGCCAATATGGTGACATAAATAGGAGGATGCATTTAAAACATGGCAATAAATAGCAATACTCTGTTCCACTTTGGTCCTTTTCAAACCAAAATAGCATGTCTTGCTTTCAGCACCATCCTCACCACACATCAACTTGCCATGTGAGCTCTAGCTCTGCTTGGTTTAGTTCTTAAGCTAATGCACAAATCTTTAAAAAGGGGTTTGAGCTAGTTTTAATATTTTACATTCTTTGCAACATTTTAAGATGATGTCTCACTGCCTGAAGGCATCTTATTTGTATCCACAGTTGCCAGCTGAAGCACATCCTAGACTTTTTGCCAGGCTGCACAGAAAGTCAAAGGAGAGGATGACCTGCATTTATATTTCATGGGGAAATGACATCAGAGCAGCAGCAGCTTTTAAAATATCACTCCCCAACTTGAGTTTTTTTTCCTTTTGCTCCTGCAGCTTTGATCTGGAAGCATTGCTACCAAAGCAAGGGAAAGCAGAATCAGAGGAGACCGCTCCACCAGTTAATCCTCATCCTGAAGTCAAGATGAGAAAGTCCAAAAAAAGAACAAAAAGAAGCAGTGTGGTGTTTGCTGATGAGAAGACAGCACCTGATCTCTCTATCTCTGACATGAAATGTGTATGTTACCGATTTAGAGTATCATTTTATAATCCATTAAAGAAAAAAAAAGGAGGATATTACTCCTTTGCTTAGGAAGAGTAAAATATATCCCACAGAACTGCAGCTGCCTGGGGAGATGTGCAGGATGCAGAGCTGATCTGCCCTGCCATGAGTGGAACCTGTAAGGGGGGGGGAAATCAGAACATCCCTGCTCGCTGATGGTGACAGATAACACAGCTCTGAAGCTGCGAATTCTGAGGCTTGGTTAGTTTAAAACTGTGCAGGGAGGGTTAAATGGCTCTCCTGTGGAGAGGCAATTGGCTGTGCTGACATCTCAGGGCAGCTCTCACAGTCAGGGCTATTTGGGAAGTGATGAGCCCTGGACAGTTTGTACCCTGTGAGGGAACAGGCAGCTGTTCAGAAACTGCAAGATTGCAAACACTGCTCCTTAAATGTGCCAGCCTGGAGCTTGGAAGCACTGGCATCTCTCACTCCATACATCATCTCAGTGCTTTTATTGCACTGCTGGATCATTAGGAGGACTTAAATATATGTGCCTTTATATATATATATATATATATAATATGTATATGTATATATATATGTATATGTATATATATATGTATGTATATATATGTATGTATATATATATGTATATATATATGTATAGGTATATATATAAAGAGAGAGAGAGCTTAATTCTCAGGAGAATTTTCTTTTAGTATAGAAATAAATGAGCAAATAAGTATTGTATAAAATAAATAAGTGATGAATCAAATAAACAAATAACTATATAGGGCTTGTGGACCAAGTCCTGTCACAATTTAAACGTCAGACAGTAACAGGTTGTTGAATTAAATGGAGGGAGCATAAATAGTTTGATCAAAAATTTTTTGAAAGGGGAAATGAAGTGAGTAGGAAGCTAGGATTCTTTGGGGAAACAAGGAGGTACTTCGGGAAGATTATGGTTGTCTCACACTAAATGTCCTCATGCAAAAGAGAGATGTAAAGCACAGTCATGCTCTGAGAAGCATTGATATACAAATCCAAAATATATTAATATACAAACCCAAAACACATTGGTATACAAAACCAAAATACATTGATATAAAACCCAAGATATATTGATATACAAAGCCAAGATACATTGATATACAAACCCAAGATATATTGATATACAAACCCAAGATACATTGATATACAAAACCAAGATTATATTGATATACAAACCCAAGATACATTGATACACAAAACCAAGCAACACCTTTGGCTTTTGATTCAATTAGATACCACAGACACTGAACTGTGTGGATTTCATGGAATATTGAGTTACAGGAGCTTCTTTTGCTCACAGCAGCCGAGCTGGAAATGTTAATGCAATGGGGAAAACTGTTTTCAGAACTTCATTTATCTTTGCAGATCACACTCAGAGCTGTCTGATGGTATTATGGCAAAAATAGGGTAGGAATACCATCCTACAGTTCCGGATTACTTCTGTAGCTTTTTTAGAATAATTCTTTTCTTATGTAGAATGAGAAGTATTTATCTGCGTATAAATTACCTGCAAAATTATTGCATGTTTTTAGCTAGTACATAGTATTATACCTGGGCCTAACTCTCAGTTCATCATTAATGTCTTTTTTTATTTTATTTTATTGAACAGCTGTCAAGGAAATACGAGTTCATGAGTGACACCAACCTCTCAGAACACGTGGTGGCACCTCAGAAAACATCTGTCCTCAAGCAGATGAGCACTGTCAGTCGTTCTATGCCCACAATCCCAGGTAAGCTGCTCTCCCTGGGGTGAGAGTTCTGCAATTCTTGATCTGGTGTCGAGAAAGGAGCAATCCAGGGTTTGCTCCAAGCAGGGCAGGCAGCTCCCCCCACGTGCCTCTGGCACAAGGAGGACAGTGAAAATGTGTGCTGTGTGTGGGGCTGGGCTGCTGCAACTACACTGGGCTGCCCATGCAGTGGGAAAATTCCACAAGTGTCGCTTCTGGAGCTCTGAATTTCCTTCCTTGTGTAGTGTGGACATTCCTCCTGCCTGAAAGAGTAGAGGTTCATTCATATTCCCTCACTGGCAAGGTCTCATGTGCAGAAACAAGGGCTCACAGCCTAGGGCAGTGTGTGGAACAGGAAGGAACGCTCAGTGCTTTGTTTTGGCAGATGAACATCCCCAAAGGTTGCTCCATAGCAGGGTTTCTACTTCTGCTTTTGAAGTTGGAGAGGAATCCCATAAACCTCCCTGACAGCAGGAGGAAGGGGACACAAGAGAACATAACTGCCCACTGAACAGATGGATGGAGGGATGAAAGAAAAGGGGAAAGTGTGACTGAAGGTGGAGCTCATCTCTTGGCCAGGGTGCAGAGAAAACAGGCCCTGTATCCTTTACCCCCTTCTTCCACAGCACATCCCATTCCTCAGCCTGCACTTCATCTCTCCCTCTCACTGCCCCTCTCTTTCCAGATGTCTGAAACAGAGGTTTAGCACAACACAACATTGCCCACTTCTTTGTCACTTATGTACCTATTTTTAATTCTGACCAGATTGGTTTTTGGTTTTTTTTTCCACTATTCAGTCTCAATCTAATGAAGTTTAGTGTTTCCCCCTTACTAATTTTTGTATTCTGAGGATATAGTTAGACTAAAAATGCCTCTTTTTTTTTTTTTTTTTTTTAGTGAATGCATTATTTTCAGTTCTGCTTTGTCTGACACTCTGACTCTCCTTGTTTGGTTTTGTTTTGTGCACCCAACATGTTTCTGTTCCAAGGACTAACTCTGTCCATCAGCACAGTGGCACCCGATGAAACTATTCCCTCACACAGGCTGAGCCAGCCAGTGTTCCCTTCCACCTCAGAGGCTGACAAGAAAACCTTCAAAAAGAAGAAAGTGAACCAGTTATTTAAAACAATGGTAGGTCCTGTGTGTTTAAGGAAAAACGACAACAACAAAAAAAGTGTTCAGAAATTCTCTGCTATGAAAATTAAGTGTTTTTGCAATAAGGTAGGATCGTCAGTCAAACTTTGCTTCTTTGTTTTTATTGTTGGCGTCAGAGAGGGGGGTGGAAGCTCAAAGTGGAAGGCAAAGTGGCTGTGGCAGAGCTTCCAGGGGTAGGGATGTAATGACTTAGGGATGCAGGGATTTAGGGATTTAGGGATGGAGGGATGCAGGGATTTGGGGATGCAGGGATTTAGGGATGCAGGGATGCAAGGACTTAGGGATGCAGGGATGCAGGGATTTAGGGATGCAGGGATGCAGGGATTTAGGGATGCAGGGATTTAGGGATGTAGGGATTTAGGGATGCAGGGATTTAGGGATTTAGGGATGCAGGGATTTAGGGATGCAGGGATTTAGGGATGCAGGGATTTAGGAATGCAGGGATGCAGGGATTTAGGGATGCAGGGATTTAGGGATGCAGGAATTTAGGGATGCAGGAATTTAGGAATGCAGGGATTTAGGGATGCAGGGATTTAGGAATGCAGGAATTTAGGGATGCAGGGATTTAGGAATGCAGGGATTTAGGGATGCAGGGATTTAGGAATGCAGGGATTTAGGGATGCAGGGATTTAGGAATGCAGGGATTTAGGGATGCATGGATTTAGGAATTTAGGGATGCAGGGATTTAGGGATGCAGGGATTTAGGGATGCAGGGGTTTAGGGATGCAGGGGTTTAGGGATGCAGGGATTTAGGGATGCAGGGGTTTAGGGATGCAGGGGTTTAGGGATGCAGGGATTTAGGGATGCAGGGATTTAGGGATGCAGGGGCTTAGGGATGCAGGGGCTTAGGGATGCAGGGATTTAGGGATGCAGGGATTTAGGGATGCAGGGATTTAGGGATGCAGGGGTTTAGGGATGCAGGGATTTAGGGATGCAGGGATTTAGGGATGCAGGGATTTAGGGATGCAGGGATGTGCATCCCTGTGCAGTTCCGCTTCTGCACCACGAGAGGGCGCGCGCGGCCCGCGATCCCGGCGGTGCCGGCACAGGCGGGAAGCGGCAATTCCCGGTGGGATTCCCGGTGGGATTCCCGGTGGGATTCCCGGTGGGATGTGTCGGCCCGGGCACGGGGCGATGGCACCGCAGGGAGCTCAGTACAGCACAAACCTGCTCCTGTGAGCCGGTTCCTGAGCTCAGAGGGGCTGCTTTGAAAGCAGGGACCGGCTCGCCGGAGTCCCCGGTGCTGCTCGGGACAGGGAGCTTTCCTTTAACGTGGGGGGGACCTTTGGCTGGTTTCTGTGGAAATGTCACGAAATTAAAACTATTGAATTTAACGTTGTGTTTGACAGCCAAAAGGGGAAAAAAAATGTATATTCAGTGCAGCTATTAAGATTCAGAATTTGAAAGTTTTCCTGTTTTTTCAGGTAGGGAGGGTGACATTTCACAGAATCACAGAATGTCCTGAGCTGGAAGGGACCCACAAGGATCATCCAGTCCAATCCCTGACCCTGCCCAGGACACCCCAACAATCCCACCTGTCCCTGAGAGCATTGCCCAAACCCCCCTGGAGCTCTGGCAGCCTTGGGGCTGTGCCCACTGCCCTGGGGAGCCTGGGCAGTGCCCAACCACCCTCTGGGGGAAGAACCTTTCCCTGAGATCCAACCTGACCCTGCCCTGGCACAGCTCCAGCCATTCCCTGGGGTCCTGTAACACAGGACCTACCCCTCCAGTTCCCTCCATGAGGATGTTGAAGACCCCAGTCAGGTCTCCTTTCAACCTCCTCTTCTCCAGGCTGAGCTGACCTCACCCACTCCTCATACAGCTTCCATTTAATTTAATTTTCTGGGACACTTGTAGTATTTTATACATCAATTCTGCTGATCTTTGAAAACAAACCATTTTTTATTATTTTTTTTTTCCTCTAGGGAATAGGTTTCATTTTCATCCATTACTTTCTGCAGTCTTCAAAAAAAAATAAATAAATTGATAGTGCCTTCAGGGACCATAGAGCAATATTTGGGAAAACCCGCATTTAAATGTGTTCTTAATCATATTTTTCTGGTAGGAACAAGAATAACCCATTAATTTGAAGTCTATAGTATTTCACTTACATTCAATTTATCACTTGCTCTTTTCAGACTCAGGAGTTACAGCTTTGCAGCATGATCTCATCCACTCACTTTTAAACCTAAATAGCACATAAAATAAGGAGGACAGAATGTCCTTTCTTACGTGATGGAAAAAGGACTAACTAAAGCTAAAAATTCATTTATGAGGTGCTTCATAGCATGCTTGGAATCATGTGGACAGGTTTAAACACAGGTTTAAGGTTTTGCAGAATAGGGAAATTATTTAAAACATCCAGGATTTGGTCAATGCCTTTTTTTTTTTTTTTTAAAGCTACAACTTAAAGCCACAAGCTGGTAATTAATATGTGCATTACTACATCAGTACAGAGCCACTTTAACTCATGGCAATCTGCTTGTGTTCCTTTGCAGCGCATTTCCAGAGTTCTGGAAGATGGAAAGCAGTCTGTGGAGCACCATTTCAAACCTTCATCTACAGATCTGTGATTCATTGCCTTACAAGGCCACTGCTCAGCTGAAAATATCTATACAGACATATATTCTATTTTAGAGCACCATCTACTCTAAAGAAAGGCACCGGTGGCTGATGGAGAACATGAACAGCACTCACGGGCTCTGCCACTTGTGCTACAGATACAGGAATAACCTTTGAAGAAAATACTGCAGGATGTGTCCACTGGGATGTGGGACAGGAGGTTGTTGAGCCTCTGGTTATCCAGGTCAGAGGGACTGGGGTGTTCCCCGAGGACAAGCCCTGTTCCTGGGCAGCGAGATGTGCTGAAAGACCAACTGCAAATGCTCCCTGGGGGATGTGAGGCAGGTCCTGCCCTTCCCAAAGAGCAGGGGAGCCCTGGTTTTCTGTAGCTTGTACAGACACACCCCAGCTCTCTTTACACTCTCTGGCAGTGTAGTCAAGGCAACAAATGGCTCGGCACAAAACAGCCACTGACAATTTACTGCGTGGCTGTATCTGGGTTTCCAGCCCCCGGATCCCTCTGCTGCTCCCAGCACACTGCCCTGTATCCTCGGTCTTCCCCAAGGCTGTGGCACCATATGCCTGAGTTATTTTCAGAACAGCAGCTCTAGTGTTTGAAAACGTGCAAGAGTTTATTTACACGTGTACAAATCCACGTTACATCCAGCAGTACGATGAACAAAAGCTGCATTTTCTGCTGTTCAATAAAATGCTGAAAGTCTGTTTTATTTGCCTTGAACCTTTCTCCCTGAAATCTCTAGGTATCATCCTGTGAAAGGTAATGGTTTCTTGCTGACATGGAATTCTGTGAGTGCAAGTTCTCTGCTTTTAAATTGATTTTCTGTGTCTTCCCAACTCCTGAGGTGGAGTTGGAAGATGATGCTTCGGTGGTGTGAAGCTCCACAGCACTGCAGGTCAGCATCTTATTACCTGTCAGTTCTTTCTACAGGTAGGTAAGTTATCCAAATAGAGGGGTTTCTAAAAGGTTAATAATTTATTTCCTTCACTCATCCCTTTATGTTTCAGACACCTACACTGGTCTCTATAAAGTAAATAAAATATGACCACGTATAGAGTTGTGGATGGGGGAGACTGGCCTTGCTGCCATTTATATGGATACAGGAAAGGCAAGGAGGTTGAAGTTATTCCTTGCTGAGAGTTTGAACCAATGGAAAGACATCTGAAGTTTGTTCCAAGCCCAAGTATTTCTATCAGCACTTAGTTTCAGAGTGAATAATTAACTTTATGAATCTAGATTCTCTTTGCAAGTTGTCAGAGTGAAGCTGTTGACAGGAGTAGTGATTGTTTTCTGCGAGAGGTTTGAAATATTCCCCATTGGAATGAACACTGCACCAAGAAATACTTTTCACCAGAACAACCATAGGCAGCAAAATGGGTCCAGTTTTAACACCAGCTACAGAGTTTGGCATGAATACTGACAGACTTTGTGTTTCATTTGCTTTTCACAGTGACTTGACACTCCTGCTGAGGAGGCACAGAGGAGGAACAAGGTTTTCCAGGGAAAACCCCTCTGTTTAATAAAGAAGGTTGTCTGTGAGTTGGAGAAAGGTGCTGAGAGGTTGAGGTGTGTGTGTTTAACATCTGAGGGAAGAGGAGAGAGGGTACCAAAGCTGGCCTTCAGTATTATTTGCAGGTACCTGGAAGATATCACACACACAAAAAAGGCATTTTAAAAGAAAAGAGCTGGTTCTGTTGAGAATGAGTAAGAAAAGGATGATTTAGCAACTGTTTATTCTTTGTTGGAATACCTGTCAAAGGTTAACCTTTGCATTGTATCTTGCAGCTTTGTTTGCAGGTGAGTGGAAAAATAAGAGTTTTACCTCAAGCTGTTATTATGAATTGTTACTGAAGTAGTGTGACTCAAAATAAAAAAGTGTGAAAAGTGGGAGTGAGAGCCCAGTAACCAACACCAGGAAGGCAGGAGCACGGTGTCCAAAGGAAGTTTGGTGTGGAGTGTTAAGCCAGTGGTTCATGATTTATGCTTGTGTTTTGCTCAGGTTTAATACCTGATGGAGGGTCTAGATTTGCACTTAATTTACTAAATATCAGCAAAAATTGTATTAGTTGTCCCACACCACAGATTGGCCTCTACTTGCCAGCCCAAGTTTCAAGCCTGAAATCATGAAAATCAACCAGGAAAACCAAACTCAGGAAACCAAAATTAATTAAAAATAGCTGTCAGGAACAGTTTCCAAAAAGTGTGGATGCTGACATTTAGTCCAAATAAACAACATAGCACGAAGGACAGTTGATGCCCTGGGATAATAAACTGCCAGTATGGCAATCTGGCAAAGTTTGGTTAAAAATATAATTTCTGTCACAAGCTCAACAGGCCTTTAGCTCATGTGTGCAGAGAAAGGTCTGCTCAGGTGGCACAGAACATTTCACATTCTTTAAGGTGAAGCACAGAGGGCAGGAATTGACTCCAGGATGCTGTTGAAGGGAAATACTGAAGTAGGGGTGGCTTCAGTTGTGATCTGAACAGCTCTGCCACCTCTCACTGTGCGAGCCAGAAAAAAACAACAATGTTCTCATGTGCTTTCTGTGTCACTCATTTCCCTTCTCTCCCATGTTTCCAATAGGCTGGACAGTGACAGTCTGGATTTCTGTTGTGTGGCACAGAGTAATAATTGGGTCGTGTGAGTAATTAATGATGAGTTTGCAGGGGGTGGGAAAGCTGCTTTGCAGCTGAGGTGGGATGTGCTGACCTGCAGGGAGCTGAGACACCACAAGATGCATTTAAGCTGCACACTGGACGTTCAATTTAGGCAGATGTGTGAGTTTTGGACAGACTCAGGTACCTGGGAATCTCTCATGGAGTGCAGCACCACGTCAGGGATGCTGGTGCAGCTCCAGGAGAGCTGCTGTGTCAGTGCAGCACAAGGTCTGCTCACAGACAGCAAATGTTGGCATTCACCCACATCAGGATACTCAGGAGTATCCTTATCTGCCCTGGGTATCCAGCCTGCCCTTATCTGTGCCATGTAGTGATACTGAGTCCTCATTATGGAATTATGACTTAACTGTTCATTTTGGCAGGGAATTTAATTCCCTTAATTTTAAAATTTCTGTAAAAATTAGCTGGTGTGAGCTATAGGAAGGTGTTCAGAGTCTGAGTCAATAAGGATCAAGTTTCTGAGGAGGAAGGAGAGTTTTATTAAAGATTTTACAGACCTCAGGAACACACTGTTCCTGGACTGGCAATTCATGTGTGATAGACTTGTGAACCTGCTCAGGTACTGCTTGACATTGAACCTTTATCTGTGTCACACACACCTGTAATCTTCTTTATTAGACAACAGAAATTGTGAGTGAGTGGAATTATGGTTTGGGTTGGAAAAGACCCTAAAGATCACCTAGTCCCAAAGCACAGTGGGGGTTTTTGGTGCCACAGTGGTTGTTCTGTGAGGAGTCCATAGGCACATTAGGCACCGTTGGATTTCTGTTTTCATTTTCCTTGTTGGCATTATTTGGTCTGGCTTTTGGGTTTCTTCTCTAGTTCCCAAATTTGTTTCATCAAGTTCCTGCCCTTTCTTTAAGGACTCACTAAACTAGATTCTGTCTCTCTGTCTTGGGACACCACAGTCTACAGGAGAGAGAGAGAGGACTGGCTTTGTTCATAATTTCAGAAGTGCAGAATTGTGAATTAAGAATTTTCTGGTCTGTTTCTAGTTGATAGAAGGAAGCTGTAATGGAATAACAGTGGAACATTTCACTCAGTCTGGAGGACATGAAGTATCCAGCAAGTCAACGAGGATGTTTCAGCATCAGCTACAATGTTCTGCTGAGTCCTAAGGCAGCAGCCCTTTTACTGTAAGAACTACTTGAAAGGCAGGTAATCACCTGAGCTGGCAAAAAGCAATAAACCCATGCCAAGCACTTGTCAAGAGCTCTTAGAAAAGCGGGGGATTGGATGGACAGGTCGATGCTTTTGTGTCATGTTAATGAAGTTACTGGATTTTCAAGGACAAAATGCATTCAGAGACTCTTTAACCGGTTTATATTCATGGCTTTGGTGGTGTTTGCTCCACCACACAGTGGAGCAGACTCTTTTATTCACGATCAGTTCAGGTACCTGGAAATGAAACACTTGGAATGATGGCAAACTGCTGAGACACTGAAGTGGCCTTTGATTGATTTGACTTAATCAGTTTGAATGTGAAGTGTCTCAGCAGCTCCACAGCCAGTAAATCACAGTCCAGTCCATGCCCAGGGCCATGATGAGACCTCACATCGATTGCACTAACGAGTATGGATTTCTGCTTTGGCCTGGGCTAAATCCATAAGGATTTTGTTGTTCTTACAATTGTACAGGCTCTGAATCAAAGCTGCTGACTAGGTAGGAGCATTTTTGAAATAATGATACAGCTTAAATCACTAAAAGCTCCTCGAGCTCAAAGGTAGGGCTGTTTCACCCCGATCATGGGATGAGGGCACTTTGAAACAAGAGGAGCTGCTAAACATGTTTTTCAATTAGAAAAGCAGGAATGAGAAAGCAGGTTTGTTTGTTATTAAATCTGGTTTATGTTTAAGTCAGCTGAGGTCCAGGAGTTGCGTCTATAGCCATCCAACCACACAATTCTCTATGTTAACTTCCTCTTCTGTTTTCAAGGATTTTAGCTTAACTATCAGGAAAATACCAAAAGAACCAATTTTTTTTATGTTGTTTCAGTACAAATCTATTTAACAGATGGAACATTTATCCCAGAGACTGGCTCAGTATATGCCAACATCGATGGGAATTGTTCGCTTAGGGCATTTTGTTTAAAACAAAAGCACAAGTCAATTCTCCAGAGTGTGGGAAGAGAAAAGGAATAACTTAACCAAACACAGGACCTTTCTCATTTAGAAATCAAGAGAATTCAGGCAATTTAAAGCCAAATTTTTAAAACCCTTTCTGAGGAGGGAGGAAAAACCGTTTAAGGATCATTTCCCTCAATAATTTTTGGATGTGGATTTGTCCATCATTTTAGATACATCTTTCTTTTTTCCCCCGAGGAATATGGAAGCCTCCATGGAAAAAAGCTTGCAGCCCTCTCCTACCCTGGATGCCTGGAGTAGTCACTAGCATAGAAATTACTTATATTTCCCTCCCAGAACTGAGTTCCTACTTGCTTTTAGGCATTCGAGGTCCTTTTGAGGGGGAACATTGAGCAACGTTCCAGGGGCTGCCCTCAGTCGTAAGGACTTCAGCACTGGCACTATTTACTGCTGGGGGGTGAGGAGAGGAGTTGTCCTTTATTGACTCGGGGTGTGATTTCTGTTCTGATCTGCCACCGGGCTGCAGTGTGTGCTAAAGATTAACACCGTAAACGAATAATTGCTCTGCAAACAAACCCCGGGTAGGCCACGGATTTCATAAACTTTAAAATGTTAGGTAAATTTAATCGTGGTTTTAAAGTGAGGACAGTTGGTTCTGATGGGGGTTTTGGATAGAATTATCCTTTTTGGACATAGCTCTGTGTCTTCCAGGATAGCAGAGAGCTTCTCTGTGCCATGAGGGATCTTTCCTGGGATCCACTGTGAGTGTCTGTGCTGTAAATGTCTGTGTTAAGGATTTGTCATGTGTATCAGTGCATTCTGCAGCTCCAGATGCCCCATTATATGTGGGTATTCAGCCTGCATTTAACACCAGGTTCACCTGAGAGCTGTGAATGATCTCTGATTCTTAGTCAACACAAAATGGGCCTTGAATTAGTTCAGCTCACGGTAGGTGGCTGTTGGGGGTGTTTCCATGGGTTTAAATGGTGATCGATTCAAAAAGCACAGGAAAGGTGATGGGGAGCAGGAAACAGTCATTTAAGGTATCTGTGCTCTGGGTTGGCAGCCAAAAAAACAGGCTTATCTAGGTGAGCTAGTAGGAATCTTATAACTAGAAAATGTCTTGAACACACTCCATGTTTGATATATATTTGAGAGAAGAATTTCTTCAGGATGTTTGGTTGTATGTTTTTATAGATAAGAAAACAGCCCTGGATAGAATAGCTTTAGATGCAGCTCTTTTAGCCTGGAATATTGTATTTTGTTTTAAGCTGTAGCACGTTATGGTTGGATACCTGGATTGTAGAAATACTGAGGAATGGGAAGTCTTTCCTTCAGTTGCTTTGACACAGTCAATAGTGGACAATGCATTAACTTGTAAAATCTTTCTTAACAACTGCATTTAGACTCCTTTCACAAGACAGGAAAACAGGACTATTGGAGATCAGGACTGGGAAATAAAAAAAGTAAAGGAAACAAATCTAAAAAAAACCAACACAAATCTCTAAATGTACCAGAATTCCCACACGGATTTCCAAAGCAAACGAAGGGTTCTAATACAAAACATTTAAAATGTTGACGTGTCCCGTGGGTTATTTTTACAGATCCCAGAGCTACAGCCCAGACCCAGGTGATATTGCCCCGGGGACACCTGGATCACACCAGGACAGATGTGAGTGTTCCCCAGGGCAGGGCTAAATGCACACATTTCCACAGATCGTCACGAGGGGGCGATGACCAGTCGCGATACTTTGCCCATATCGTGGAACTCCAGCGAGCGATCTCCCTGCCTGGACACCGGGAAAAGCAAAGCGGAGCGGCTGGAAGCGCGAGGATTCACAGCTCTGTAAATCACCCTCTCCCCGGGTCAGGTTATCTTGGTTTAGTGCAGTTAAACCCTGGTTACTTTAAAACAACCCGAAGTTTATGTACGGCTGGGTGTGCCCAGAGAGGAGTTCCCTGCGCTGACTTGCACCAATTCACTCCCCTGTTTTGGTTGCTGATTAATTTTCCCCCAGTGTTTGTGCTGTAAGAGTACAAAAGGCTGTGGAACACCGAACAAAACCTTTTTTTTCTTTTTCCCTTAGAAAAGGAAGTCACGTTTTCTGACGAATCATTGGCTCTAAAATGTCTTTTCAATTTCAGATTTCCATTTGAATCGTGGAGTGGGAGGAGCTGATTTATCCATCCCAGCAAACACCTTGATGCCGAAATGTGACTGAAGCAGAAATATTAGCACGTTACTACTTTTTCTTTCTATAAATCATTGAAATGCATTGAAATACATTAATTTCATTGAAATGCACAAGATTTTAAACCTTGAAGGGTTTTGGAAAGGTGTATAGACTAATTGCCTTGGTAAACACATCGATGCTCACACAGCAGTTTATTTGATTTTAGCACCGTTGATTTCTAGTATAAACAAACATTTAGTGTTTAGTGTAGAAGAAAAAGCAGATAATCCAAAAGAGGGAAGCATTTGGGAAGCTGCAACAGCAGTGAGGCTGTCAAAGTATGATTGATTAAGTATCTATATTCGTATTAATTTCCTATAACTGAGAGGGACACCTTGGCTTCTGCCATGAGAAGGATTTGTTGCAGACTGTCTGATTCAGCCTGAGCTGTCCCTCTCTTCCAGGGCTGAGCATGTCTGTGTCCCCAAGTGCAGCAGATCCCCTGGGAGCCGCAGGAAGCCAAAGAGAAGCTGGAGATTCCTTGCCTGCCTGTGACTGTCACGACTAATACATAACTCAGGGGACACCTGATCCCCTCTCCCACATTTATTATGTGCTGGCAAGATGGTGGAAGGCCTCAGTTGAGGCAGGAGTTATGACTATTTTTATTGTCACAGTTCTCATGGTCAGAAAGCAGCCACGAGCCCTTACGAGGTTTTACAGTCTTCTAAAAACTCAGTTATTAAGTTGCTTTAAAAATCCACAGTGATTTTGTTCTGGAGGACTTGAAAAGTCTAAGGGCATTTTGGCATTGCAGCATTTATGGCACAGCTCCAAATGATATTGCCTTTCCCATTAATTTAATGTTCAACCTACATTTCTAGAAATAAATCTCCCCTCCCTTGTTTTGTAATACTGTATTTTACATTTCTTATGCTTTTTGTAGCGTCCTTGAGATGACATTGCTTTGCCTGCTACACCTTGTTTCTTCTGATGGTGTGGTTTAATTTGCAGGTGCTGGGCAGCTGGTTATTGGAATAAGACAAGAAGACTTCTACAACTAATCTACTTAAAAACTGAGGACATAGATTATGTGAAAATGTCCCATTGATGGACAGGGAGCTGCTTCTGAATTCAGGGTGGGAACTGTTTGACACAAGGTGGGTTGTTTGCTATACTGATTTGTATGTGAACTCTTTCAAAAACACTTTTTCCCTCTTCTTTGTGACCCCATGAATAGTTTGTATGAACTTTTCTTCAGCAAGGTGTTAAACTGTGCTAATACACCAGGACTGGGGCTATACAAAATGTTGTGACTACATCTTCAGTAGGAAGAGAACTCTGCACCACGGGATTATCTGGCAATAAGTTTCATGATCTGAATCAAGTGTAAACACTCAATTTAATTTCTGATTAACCAGCTGAAGTACAGGATGCAGGGTGCTTGATGTTGCCCATGTGAGGGACAAGGGATGTGGGGTGAGTTATAAGATTTACCAGGATAAATCTTCAACCAAAAAAATCTTGAACTTGCTTAAGCCACCAGAGTGGGTTTGTGCTCCGCTGTACTTTGCATCCTGCAGGAAATGCTGCTTTATTGGTCTGAGTTCTCTAAAATACTGTGAAACAGCATGATGGCCTAAAGGTCCTTGTAGGACTAGCAGGGATCATGCTTTATTTTGCTTTTTCATTTTGGGAAATCCAATTAAGAAAGTAGTTTGGTGTATCTCAGCCAAAACACTACAGAATGTTCCTCGTATTATTCTCTATTTTCTGACCCCGTGTGGTGTTGCTTCCCACTGTACTGGGGGGTACACACCTCTCACTGCATTTCAGAAACACTGCATGTAAAGGTTTTTTGGTGCATAAGTGAAAATGCTGAGGAATCCTAGTTGAAATTAAATAAATTTGAACCTTTTATAACCCAAAATTTCAGATAATTACCTTTTCCCTTCTAAAAAGGCAGTCACTGTGAAGAAATATTACTTTTGGCTGTAGTAGAGGGGTATATAGGAGCTGACCTAAAAAACCTATGAAAGCACTGGTTCTGCAGGGGCTCATCCTCGACCTTGCAGGTTTTGGAGCTTCACTTAAGAAACCGAGAGGAGCAAATATTTGAATAACTCAAGAGTTGTCGACAGTCTTTGGTTTGCCAACAGTCTCTGGCTGATCAGACTTGCAGCTGGGGGAGACATGAACCCAGGGCTGTGCAGGAGGGAGCTGGAGCAAAGAGAAATGCTAAAAACATGATGCATCCTGCACAGTCAGACCAGACCCCACTGGACCCAGTGCATTTGGAAGTAACCATAATTAAAGTATGTCTCCAGCATAATTTTATTTGCAGAATTTTTCAGCCCTAAAAGTGATCTGTTAGCTCAGCTTGGTCAACACGTTGCCTTTTCCCAGCCTCTTCCTATGGAAGCCTCACCATTTTTCCTTTCTCCACTTCTGGGATTGCTGCCTTCTTCCAGCCCTGCCAAGGAGAGGAGTCTCTGTGGTGAGGACCCCATAGCAGTGTTCAGTTAACTCCAGTTCTGACCAGCCCATCACAGCTTGAGCAGGGTTTATTCCCTCCTTGCTGCCTTCCAGCCTCCAGAGGAGCATCTGCCCCCCAAGTGCTGCCCAGGAGCGTGTCCTGCAGCCACCCTGCAGCACCAAGGTGTGCCCAGAGCACTCACAAAGTGCTTTTTTACTGGCACTGTTTATGCTCTGCTCTGAGGAAATCAGGCCCAGCCAGTTGGAAGGCAAGCGTTGTTGGATCGTGTCTCTGCTGGAAGCTGTGCCAGGGAGGGATCAGACCTTTGCACTCCCTTTCCCAGCTCGGAGGCAGAAGCCCACAGGTGTCTTTGCACTTCCTTGCTGTAAAAGCAGCACTTGCCATTCTTCACCTCAGCCCTTGCTTTGCTGTGTGTGACACTGCTCAGGTGTCCCCCCAGGGAGGGCTGGCAGTGCTGTGCATCCTCGGCGTGCTCAGCTGACCTTGCTCAGGTGCACTGCACCAGAACTTCGTAAAGATTAATTTGCAGGGCATATTTTACAGCCTTCATCAGTCTCTGGCTGCAGAAGTAATGCTTTTCCCCTTTATAAGGGGCAGCCTGGGATATTTTCAAAGCCTATGTTCACTCAGCACCCACTTCAGTGCATTTTAACTGTGACTGTGCACGCAGAGCACCTCAGGGAATAAGTATTTAGATGTCACTTATCCGAGTCCATGATGCAGTCAGCTGAATTTTTACTTCTTGGAATAAATTTACAAGTTTTTCTTGTTTTCAAGGATTTCTTTGGCAAAAATGTAATTTGCTGAGCAGTGAAAAATTCATTATGTTTACTTTTCTCACTATATTCTGGGTCTTAGTTCATTGTAAAAGTGTTTATACTCGTGTGAGCATTTCTTAAACCTTTTTTCTGTGGACTCTTCTGTAAATGGGGGGGATTATTAGCAATAATTGTAATAATATTTGCAACAAAATTTGCAGGACTACACATATAATTCTAAAATACAGCCATATGTTAGGAAGTTAATTAGGAAGCTGTAGGCAACGTTGTTCTAACAGCTTTTTGCATGATTGTAACTCAGATTCCCACGGAGAAAAAAATTATTTCAGAGAGGTTCCTTGAGGAATGAGGTACTTAAATTATTAGTTCCTGATAAATGAATCTTTTTTCTTTTTTTTTGTTTTTGTTTAAGTCACCTTTAGCACAGCAGTTGTCACTTAGAAAATAAGCCAGTCCCAGTATGTTCCACTTAACTGTTGTCTGCTTAATGTGTGTCTCTGCACCAACCCTGAGCTCTCAGTCATTCAAATTAAAGTAGCAACTTGTTTGTTGTAGCACAAATGATTTTCTGTGCAGGGAAGGCATGTATTTTTAAAACAGCAGCTGTAGAGCTGCATTTGTGAGCTGGCAAATTGGCCAGTTTTGTCACTGTACTCAATATTTCAGTAGTATTCCCAGTGGAATTTTTTTCATACCTTTTGAAGCAACAACAATATGGACGTGACTGCTGAATCATTACTGTTTAGGGAAGGGGGAACTTGGTGGTGCTGCTGCAGCACAAAAGAGTAAGATGAGTGTGTGAACAAAGGAAGAACATCTTTGGTGCAGCCAGGAATTCAAACCCACGGGTCAAAACTTGTGTTTCTGCAGAAATTATAGGACAAGAGCCACCTGAAAGGCCCTGTCACACCAGGACCTCCTGTAATGGTATGGTGTTAAGGGTGAGTCAAGTTCCAAATGTATGGATGTGCCTTAATCACAGAAAAAATGTGCAAATATCACTGCAAATAGGTTTAACTCCATGCAGTGAAGAGCTGTCCCCTGAGACAGGGGGTGGTGACATTACAGCTCTGCCTTTTCCTCCTTCCAACATTCAAGGTGCCACACGAGGCACTAAGTACTTTTCCAAGTCAAAAAAGGGGACAGAATTTTTTTTCCTGCTCACCTAATTTTAAGAAATCAACTTTCAATGTATAGCTACAAATGAAGTTACTGGAACTTAGCTGAGAGGAGCCAAACACTGCCACCCCTTTCCTGTTTGGAAATTGTGCTAAGAGCTTTTATGAGCTCTCTGCACCAATCCTGCAGCAGAGAGGAAACAGCACATAATGATTTCCCATCTCAGTTCACCAATTTAAGCTTTAAAGAAAGGTTTGATGATTAAGCCGAATTTTTTTTTTCTCGGAAGATTAATCCTTACTTTAGGGAGTTAATTCCCTTTCTATCAGTAAGATTACTCACGTGAGTAACCAGCTACAGAGTTTGCCTGTAGTACTGTGATTGCCTAGGGGGAAGTACAAGCAACTCTGCAATTAAAGTTACAAAAGGAAAAGGTCTGACCTTTTCTTTTTTCTTTTCTTTTCTCTTTTCTTTTCTCTTTTTTTTTTAAAGCATATATATCCCTACTGTTTCATTGACTAGTGACAATGGCTTTTGCATTCTGAGCTGTTAGTAACAGCAGCACAAAATGGCTTTTTTTAATTAAAAAAACATACTAAATGTTAAAGCTTCACTGTGAAAGGTAGGAAGAGGAGGATCTCTGATGAGTTTTAACTTCAAGGCACCTTGGGCTTTCTTTATGTGTATGACATTAGTGGAAAATTCCTTCATTCAGGTGAGAAGATAACCAGTTGTAACTTTCCCATTTGGTTGATGTGACATCAGTGACTGCCCGGGACTGCCAGCATTCCAAAAAGGATATCGTCCTCATCTGCAGCCACTCAGGGCCGTGGGGTGGAGCCTGCAGCGCTGGCTGAAACATTTACAGGTGCATAAGTAGCTAGGGCAGGGCGCAGGTGATGCACCTGTCCGGGAAAGAGCACTAGCACAGGTGTGTCACAGCCTCCCGCCCGGGCTGGAGCATGAGCTTCTTCGACCCACAGCCCCACTCCCCACCACGCTGCAGCCCACAGTTCCCAAATATTGGCCAGGAGCCTCCAGAGATGAACATCTACTACGAGAACTTCTTCCATCCGCAGAACGTCCCCAGTCCCCAGAGGCCGAGCACCTTCGAGACGACGGATTACGGCGCCACTCCCAACCCCTACCTGTGGCTGAACGGCCCCTCCATGACCCCCCCGCCGTACCTGCCGGGATCCAACGCCAGCCCCTTCATTCCGCAGTCCTACGGCGTGCAGAGGCAGCTCCTGCCCAACATGCACGGCCTGGGGGGCACTGACCTTGGCTGGCTGCCTCTGCCGTCCCAAGAGGAGCTCATGAAGTTGGTCAGACCACCCTACTCCTACTCTGCCCTCATTGCCATGGCAATCCACGGGGCTCCTGACAAGAGGCTGACTCTGAGCCAGATCTACCAGTACGTGGCTGACAACTTCCCCTTCTACAACAAGAGCAAGGCTGGCTGGCAGAACTCCATCCGGCACAACCTGTCCCTCAACGACTGCTTCAAGAAGGTGCCTCGAGATGAAGATGATCCAGGTACAGCTCTCTCCCCTCTTCTCTCTCCCCTCTAATTAAACTTGATCGATTTAAAAATGCCCAGTTGTAAAGAGACTGTGATGTCCCACCCTTAAGAGTGTAAGGAAGCACTTAATAACAGCCTGGATTGAGGACAAACACAGAGCAGCACTTCAGTTTGCAGAGGTCTGAGCTAGAAGGCAGCTGTGTGTAATTCAGGTGTGAAGCAGTGTTGCTGTGACATCTCTGAGGGGAAGGGAATTCTGTCCTGCTCTGGGTCTTCCTGAGCCCAGATCAATGGAACATTCCAACTGGGCAAGGCACATTCAGGACCTGTTTGGTGTAATGCATGACTTCAGTCAAACTTAACCGGGATTTGATGGAAAGGGGATAAGGCAAATTCAGATTTGTCAAAGAAATCCAATAGCTTTAGGGAGTCAATATTGATTTTCCAGAGGAGAGCAGGCTGCTTTCATTTTGTTTGTTGCAAATAGTGCTTTCCTTGGAATCACACCTCTGCCATGTCTGACCCCTTGGTTGATATGCCGTCAGATATTCCATTTATTGTTTTCTGTCAGTAGCTGTTAAGAACCATTGGGAGCATTTAAAACACATTCAATTATGCTGCAACAGAGGGCCAAAAATCTGGTTTTATGTTTTTAGAAAGCTATCCTCCCCCACTGAATCTGGAGGAACAGCCCAATACGGGATTTGATTACTCTCTGCCATAAATTCAGAAGACCAACTGTGTACTGAAAACATCCTTCTCTCACCAAGAAAACAAAACATTAAAGCCCTCCTAGTGGCTCCACTTGTAGTCTTACATGTGGGCTAAAGAATACAGCACAAGACTTTTATTTTTTTTTTTCAGAATTCGACAGGCTTCTGGTTTTCAATGACTAAAAAATATATGTTTTGCTCATGCAATTGCTCAGTTTCTGTGAAAGGGGAGAAACACCGTAAAGCCCTAGATGATTGCTATTTTCTGCTTGTGTGCATATTTTTATACTAAAAATGCACTTTCATTGTCTTTGACAGGAAAAGGGAACTACTGGACTCTGGACCCAAACTGTGAAAAGATGTTTGACAACGGGAACTTTCGCAGGAAGAGGAAGAGGAAGTCTGACATCGAGGCGAGTGCTGCCACGCTTGGAGCTGAGAAATCAGAGGACAGCACCCTGACTGGCAGCCCCAAAGCTGCAGAACACCAGGATATCTTGGAAAACTCACCCCCTGGGACTGACAACTCCCCCGAGAAGGAGTCTCCCCCTCCCTCGTCCAGCAGCCCGTGCCTCGGTAACTTCCTCTCCAGCATGACGGCCTACGTGAGCAGCTCCAGCTCGGGGGGCCGCTCGGGGCCCCTGGGACTCACCTCTGAACCCATTGACAAAATGGGACAGAACATGGCAGGCTTTAATTCCTACTCCCCCCTCTCCGGTATCCCCAGCCACGGGGTGGGAGAGTGGTCCAATTCCATGCCTTCCCCTCACCTTGGCCACAGCAACTCTGTGCTCAACCAGTTTAACACCCATTTTTACAGCAGTATCAGCACCAACAACACACTGTATTCCAGGGAAGGGACAGAGGTTTAAATGAAGGATTCTAAGATGCTAAAGTATAGTTGTTTATGAGAGGAAGTGACCCGTGGGCAGGTGATTAGCATTAGCCTGTTGTCTCTAGGACCCTCTGCACCCTTCCTTCTGACAGCCACAAGCTTGTTGCACTCACTGAAATCACAAACACTCCACATTTGGCAGCTCCACGTGAAAAATCAGGGATCATAACAGCGAGAACAGTGAAAAGTTCTCCTCAGACACTGATTGTGCTGCTGCCAACCAGGGTCCTCTACAGATGTCCTTGAGAAGTTCCTGTTTGCCTTAGGCAGGAAGCTCTTTCTGGCATGGCACTGACTGCTCTGCTTTTTAAAGTGCTCACAGAGATGTGGTCGTGTCTTTGAATATCCTCTGTTGCTGGTACAGGCTGCCTGCACTGGACATGCTTAGCAAGCTCTTACTTGGTCAAAGCTGTGAAGGATCCAGAATAAAAACTGCTGTCTAGTGAGTAACAGCCAACACTTGAATGGTGAGGGCTGCCTTTGGTTGTCTCTCACACTAGTGCAGGCACTGCCAAAAGTCTGACCCCCTTCCAGCCCCAGGGGGGATGTGGCTGTGAAGGAAAGCAACATCAGCATGGACACAACAGGAATATTGAGGCTGAAGGGAAACATAACAAAATACAGTGGAATTGTCTTCTGCTGGTGCAGATCTTAGTGCTTTCAATTCTAATTACAGGGTCAATTTTTTTTCCTTACACATGCAAATCTATTCACATAAGGGAAACAGGATTTGTCCTGAGTATCTCTCTCTCTCTACATATATATATTTAATACATGTGTTTTCTAAGAGGAAACCACATTTACTCTATCTCAATATTTCACATTAATCATTTCTGCTGAGTAAAGAAATGGAATACTGGGATGGGGGGAGAGCAGAAGAAAAAGGAGGTAAGAAGTTTAACTGCCTCTGGGTTTCAATTCTAAAGGCTGGATCTTTCCAAGTATCAATTGCAGATATTGTAAAAAGTTTCTGTACTGTATTTTTTTGTCATTTTGTAAAAGTCTGTACTATTTGTGCTCGTGTAAATATTAGAAATAATGCTTATTTTTCCTACACTCTACTGTAGCCATAAAAAATTGTTAAAATATATATGAAGTTTTTCTAAACCAAGACTTGACTGAAATTCCACATTTGTGTAGAGTAATATCTGTAACTGGATAACCTGCAGCATACATGGACATTGAGTTTAACTGTTCACATCTGGGCACTGACCAGACTTTTGGAGTGATAGAAAACATTAATACATTGTAATAGATACCATTTTACCTTGATTTTTTTTTAACGCTACAAGGGTATAGTTTTGTTACAGGCCACCCCAGAAACATTTTTAATAAAGCATTTGTATAGAAGAGTGTGTACCTGTGTGTGTGTACTGTACTACTTACATCTTTAAAAGTCTCCTTAATAGTTTGATTGAGCAATTTGTGTGAGGAAGAGCACTTTAACAGCCACAGAAGGTCACAGAATCACTTAAAATTTCAGAAACCAGACCAAATTTTTGCATGTGAATTAGCCAATATGACTGCAATCTTTTCTGCGTTCTTATTCATTATTTGATTTTTTTTTTAATGCTTAAAGTTTTTCACTATCGTGGTTGCTCTGACTCTTCATAGTTTTGGACCCACTATAATAAGTTCTCACTTGGTAGTTGAAGCCTACCTGCGCTGCTGATATTTGTGCTTAAGAAAAAAAAGAAAATGACTTTCTGGTGGTGTCCTTGTGCCATCACTAAGTGTCTCTGAAGAGCTGAGGTCTGAGCTGTAGCTCCTGCCCTCAGAATTTTACAACCCCTTTGCAGAACCCCAGCCTGGCAGGTGGGCTGTAATGTGTCCTGCAACTCAGCAGGGGCAGCATTTGTTAGAGAGAGACTTGCTCGTGTTACTGTGAGAAATGTGTTCAGTCACTGAGCTCGTGCCCTGGATTCAGCAGACATACAACAAATTGCCCAGAAATATATTTCCTGTGGAGTATACGCTTCACAAAACTGAAAGGGACTGTTTTCTTTAGTGCTGAAGTGGAAAATGCTCTCTCATGGACCTACAGAGCAAAAGTGTGGGGAGAAATAAGATGGGAAATACAGTAAGAAGAATGATGTTGCTAAATCAGCACAGAGTAAAAAGCAACCCCTTTGTCACTCAGCATTTTGCTTGGCTCCCCTAGTTGCCAGTCCCAAAAAATAACAGGACTCCACACAGCTATGCAAAAGGACAAGAGTTTGTGTCTCGTTGCTTCCCAGGTGCTGTCAACCAAATACCACTTTTGGCTTATGCTCAATGAGGAATTGCTGCCAAAATGCCAGTTCTCCACAGACAAAAGTAAGTTTTCCAGTGGGTTCCCTGAGCACCAGTCAATTGGTTCCCCTGCAACCATTCCCCTGGGTGGCACATCAGCTGCTGTTCTAGGAGTGGAAAGATGATGGCATGAGATGTAATTCTATTTCTCCTCAAAACAGAATTACATTGTAATGAAACAAGTGAGGAGCACTCTTCTTCATCTGGATTTTTTGTTTTTCAGGGAGAATTGGCTTTGATAACCAGATGTGTCAATACGTTCCTGGAGCTACTGCACGACAGGAAAACTTAACAACTATTCTTATCTGAGCAGCAGCTCTGCTCTGTCAAAGGTAATGCTTTTAGTTATGTATTTTACCAATATGATCAAGGTATGGGGTTAGGATGACTTTTTGTTTGTTGGTTTGTTTTAAGTTGATTTTTGGTTTTAAGTATGCTATTCAAGAAGCCAGTAAAGTAGGACCAGTAACTAAAATACACTTAAAACATCACTGATATTTACAGACCTATAGTCTGTTTTACAGACATATTTGGTGACTGGTGCTGCTTGAAAAGAGAATTTGGGCTCCAAGAACTCTGAATAGTTTTGTCTGTAAAGATCCTTGATTATTTCATCCTTAGAGTGTGTTCTGTGTTGAGATGCAGCTGCCTTCACACACCACTGTGGACACTGTGCTTCATGACTCTGCAATTATTTGTTCCTGGTTTAAATGTTAACTCTTACAGGCTGCTCCCATCTTACCCCAAACACAGCCAGCCCTAAAGTGGCCAGAATAAGTTATTACTTGCTTTCCTTCTATCGCAGTAAATCTGCAAATATTAGAAGCTTCCACTTGCAGGCAAGTGTGTCTTGATTAATGATAAATGAGTAATGAGTTCCTACATTACATCTGAGGTATATTGCTGCTGAATCCCTGGGGCAGCTTTACTGTCACTGATCTCATTAGAAACACCTTCCCTGGGTTCCTATCCCACAGTTTCCTGGTTCTGTGTCCTGGGCCTGCAGCTGTGGAGTCTGGGACTCTCCAACCTTGGCTCGAGTTCCAGGGAGAGGAGCAATTTGGGGCTTCACAGCAGAGCCCTGGGCAGACAGAGAGCCCTTGTATCACAGCCTCGGGGTTGTTCCAGCTGATCATGGGATTAGTTGCAAACCTGGAGTCCTGCAATAATAGGATCTGCTTTAGCTGAGACCATGGAGCTTTCTGGGTCCTTTGTGCCCCAGCAGTCCAGTTAAAACCCCATCTCCAACTCCACAGATTTAAGCCACAAGGCTTAAGGGTTTGTATTTAACTGCAAAATTCCAAATGCCTGCCCTTCCAGATGATAAACTGATGGGAGCTTAAGTGTTACAATTTGTTCAAAGATGACACCAAGAGGTGTGGTAGAGGTGTCTGTGAAGGAAAGTCACATTTCAGCCCTCACAGTATTTACTTCTCCCATAAATAGCAATGGGGACTTTGCCAGATTCATTCTGAATTACAATGCACTAACCTTTCTCTCATAATGGGACACATTATGAAATTCTTCACTGTTTAGCAGTGTCAATAGTTTCTTTGTTGCTTCATGTGAAAGCATTCCCAGGGAAGGAAAATAATTACCTTCTTCCCACTTGGTTTGCCAGTTCCTAACTCTGCCAGTTTATGGAACTTTGCAGCCATCCTTACAACTGGAAAGAGCTGCCCTGGACCTATGGGATTTTTTGCCCAAGCACCCACACCTCAGGATCTGTGAAGTGTGAGCCCAGAGCCTGCTGGACACTTCTTGGAACCTCTGGATTTCCCTGCTGTAAGTGCTGACAGCTGCCTGAGCCTGTACTGCTGCAGTCCTGGAGGGATTGCTGTTCAGTACATCTCAGATGATACTTGTCACGGCCTGGAAACCTCAGGGCTGTCACCACCTGGACAGAAAGACACTTAAATTTTCTAGCTGTAAGGCAATAAGGACTTTGATCTACCCAAACAACCCTTCCTGAGTGCACTTGCCCAATATCCTGCCTGCTGACATTCTGTGCAAATTAATTTTCAGAATACCTCCCGAAAATGGATTTTTGCATGCCTTGTGTTGGCTGAATTGCAATGCAAATTGTGCTTTACCTCAGCTTGGGTTTGATTCTTTTTAAATACTAAAAGCTTTCCTCTGCAAATGTCTTTGCAGTGAAGTGTTTTTAGCCTTGTGCAGCATATAATATTCATTGCTCTATTGCTAACATTCTAGAAGGGAGGTGGCAATTTAAGCCAATTCTAGAAGTAGCTAATCCTAATTTCTCACCTGCTTTCTCACTTTAATCATTTTCTATTTAAGGTAATTGGTAAAAAAACTATTTATTTTTCCTTTGACAAAGATTCCTGAAAAAAAATCTTCTCTTATTAAGAGCTCTTGCAAAGTTTCAAGAACTCCAGCTCCCCCCTATTTAATATGAAACTGTAGACTCAGCTTCTTGCCTGTAAAACAACACTGACTGATGTGTCTCACCCTGCAAAGTGCCAACATGGGGGCACCAGAACCCTCTCAGTGCTCCTTGGCTTCAGAAGGCCTCTGCAAGGACACCCTGGTTTGCTGGACTGGGGCCTAATTGATTAATTATGGATTGATTTTCCTGATTTTTCTTTTACAAAAGTCTTCATATAACAGGACAACCCTCTAAAGTGCTTCCCCACTCACTGAAATCTTTCTCTGCTCAGAGAGAAAATTACTGTCTTTTGTCAGAAACGACCATCAGATGAGCAAAAATTGAACCTATTGTACGGTAAGTCCTTACCAAAATCTAGGGTAGAATATGGCATGTGGAAATCCCACACTTGATTTTTTCATTTGTAGTAGCAGAAACAGCATGAATGGGGAGCTGAAGAATCTTTACAGGTCTCTAAAGCACTTGTAGGGTGTGGGTGTGTGCAGCAGAACATGTTCATAATCCCATTTTACATCAATAAAGATCTTATTTTCAACTTCTTTTGCTCTTCCTTTTTCTGTTCTTCCTCCAGCAATTTTACAACCACACATTTTTGAGTTTACAGTTTTATGTCTCCCGTTGACATCAGGTATCTCTATTTTTAGCATGCCCATGAATCAAGCAGGCCATCTAACTGCTTGGGTTTGAATTTCTAGCAAAAAAATGTCAAGATAGGGTTGATCTGATCTTTTATCCCTTTTTTCATCTGTTACCATCGCTGGAAAAATCAAGAGAACAGCTGAATATCATAAACCTGAATCAAATTTTAAGATTAGGCTTATGAATAATTATAAACATGCCACAATCCTTATATTCTTTCTGAAATGATTCGTGTCTGTCCTCCACCTGTCCCTCTAATTGTTCTCATTCCCCTACAGTTGGTTTTTTAGTCTCAGGTTTAGCACAGGATATGGGAGAGTTCCTGGCCTGCTCCTCTGAAGTCAAAGCAGCAAAGCAGTTGCTGGTACTGGGGCTCTCAGGGTTTATATTCTGCACAATTATAACTCTTCTGTCAGGACATTTTTAACCCCATGGAATTGCATCTCTGACAACCACAGCAAAGGAGGAATTACAGTTACACATTCCTTCTCTGGGTCAAAAGGATCAGCATGAGCAGACAGTGACGCAATACTAAATTGCTAGAAAACCATATAACTAAGTACCCAATAACTTTTATATCAGTTAGAAGGTTTTGATCCATATAATTGGGTTATTTATATTGTCCTTGCCATATCTTAATTTCCCTAACAGTGTTGTAGCTCCCTGGCTGGGTCTCAAATTTAAGTTTAGGAGCTGTGCTTATTAACTTTATGTGCTTAAAACTGCTCTCAGCTTCTCAAACATCCATTTCATACAAGGTGCAAGTAGTTCAGTGGCAGATGAAATGGAGAATGTGAATTATTTAAATATTATTGTGGACATGTAGGATTGTCATAATAAATTGAAACAAATCAGGCCTGCAGGGAGTAGGGCAGCACATTCACACAAAAAGAGTCAAAATCATGAGTGGAAGTACAGAAGGTGTTGGAAAATCAGCTCCCCCAGCTCCCACACTCCCAGAACCACAGGCCAGGGAACTCTGTGCACACCTTTTGCTCACAGGAAAAGAGACAGTTCATGCAGTGCATAAACTGAGTGCATTTTAAATAGAAATGGTTGCCAAAACAAACAGTGGAGGCTGCTGCACAGTTTCTTAATGTAGAAGTGGTCCTTTGCTTCCACTAAATGTTTCAGGGACAATCTAAATGGAGCACCCAAACCCTGGGATGACAGAAGCTTTCTGCACTTGTCTTTCTAAATTCATTAAAAGGTGCTTTCCCTCTGTGGCAAAACCTGCCAGCAGTGTTCCTCACGTTAGATATGCTTTGGTCAGGGAACTGCCCTGAACTGTTCCTGCTCCTCTCCTTCTGTCCTCTGCAGCCAAAGGTCTGTCCTGCTGCCTCCTCTGTACCCATGAGGAGTTCCAATTATTAGTTCTCTTCTGTTCCTCTGGCAGATTGCAGAAGGTGAGTCAGGTAAGGAGACAGCAAACAGGGCTCAGCATCAGACTGTGCATGGAGAGCTCTCAGGAGCTCTGGGGGAACTACATGACACATCAGCAGAGTTTTCCCCATGTTTAAAACTGTGTGCAGGTGACCTATGACAGCTGGACTAGTGACACACTTCATTCCTGCAAAGCCACCGAGTGCAGGAGCAATGTGTCCGTGTTGTAATGCTGAGAATTTCACAGCAGCTAATCCTGCACTGCCCAGGGCCTGAACTGATGGATGTTCAAGGCAGCACATGGAAAATTGACTTGTGTCATCAGGGAAACCTTTTTATACTTTATACATTCTCAATACAGGTTCATCTGGGACTCAGAGTCTCCCTGGAGTCGGGACGGAGGTTGTTTGGACTGTAGCATAATGAGAGATACAAAGATGCTGAGTTTATTTCTTTTTGTTGCCTTTCAGAGATGTCAGTTTGGGAGGTGAAGCCTCAGTAACTCAGAGCAGCAGGGTTATTCTCATGTTCCTCACAGCTCAGCAGCTCTTTGATGCTGTTGTTTGTACAGTGTGTTCTGACATGAGCAGATTATTGTTTGCTGGTTCTTGACAGGAGTTTTGTGTATGCAAACCTGCATGCAAATCAGGTGTAATTTATTATGCTTCTCTCCAATGAGAGTGGAGGGCAAAAACCCACTGTTTAACTTCAGCAATGCATTTTCCTATGAATAGGGCAGCTATTAAATGATTTATGGTAAGAATGCTAAGAATGCAACAAGTTCAGAGAAGGCAGAGGGATATGTTTTTTTCATTGTGGACTGGGAACCTGATTGTTTAATGCTGATAATGCCATCATCTAACTCAACCTAAACTTCGTGCCCACAAGACAGACTTGTGTTTTACTGTATCACAAGTGGGCAGATCTCTAATTACAGGTCTTACTGTTATTAAAAAAAACCAAACCAGTTGAACAGAACTTTTGTATGGAAGAAGAAAGGATGAGGGGTTTGATATTTATTCAGTCTCACTGTCTGTTGCTTTGTGGGGATCAGTGTGGCTTCAGCAATGAGGGCATTCCAAGATCCTTCCCTGCCTTAGGCCTGGCACAACTGTGAACAGCCCTATTTAGCTCAGGTCTGAGGAATTCTCCTGGGAAAAGTGTTCCTTGGTCAGACTTAGGATGTCTTTGGGATCCTCAGATTCTTTACCCCTTCAATTTACATGATGATTTCCCTTCTGCAGTGAAGCAGATAACATTTTCACGAGGGTGAAAATGTTTTCAGGTTGGGGGTTTTTTTGTTTGATTGATTTGGTTTGGAGTTTTTGTCTGATATTACATATTTTAGTAGGAAATGCCTCCATCACTAAATTCTACCATATGAGTTAAAATTAATATTAATAAGCTGGCCTTATCATACATCTTTGAGTTAAATTGGGTAGGCATACTTTAACAAGTGAAAAAATGAGCATTATTTTTCATTTAACACTATTGGGTTCACTCCTATGCAATCTCTCAGGTTGACAATGCAAACATGCATGTTAAAGGACATACATGGCTCTTCATATGGACTGAATTCCACTTAGATGGTGAACAAACACACATCCTGCATGCAAATGCAAGCATTGAAAACTACTGGGTTTTGGGATGCTACATGATCCTTACTAATTTCTATCAAATAAGTCATCCCTCTCCCTCTCTATAACAGGAAATCTTTAGAAAAACGTTTATCTGGCACTTTTCTTGTCACCTACAGAAAACTTGCTGGGTTGTTACAGGATTAGTCTTGTGTGTTCTAAAATCACAGGTTCTCAGAACTTAGGTAATTGTTTCTCCTTTGGCACTCATAGAACCATAATAGACATCAAACAGAGTTACAGCTCAAAAAGCTCTTATTTACCAGGACTATTTTAATATTTATGTCACCTTACATATGGCCTTGTTAGTAAACAGGTGATGTTCACTTCTTGTTTGGTCTAAGCATTTTATTGTTTTCCTGGTATACCATGTGTAACCTTCAACATCTTTAAACCCCTTTGGCATAAAATAGATGCAGCCAAAGAACTTGCAATCTTCTCCCCTCGGGCAAGGATAAGACAATATAAGTCACCTGCAGGTTTGCTTGCAACGTGCTATTTCTGGTTTTCATACAGAGTGTCATTTAAAGCAAATACTGTAAATTCAATCAATTTTGGATATTAGCATAAAGCAAATATTGTAACTTTGTGCAATTTTTGAAGATAGCATTTATGCAAATAAATATGCAAAGAGGCCTGGTCTTTTATCCCCTGCCAAGTCAATAAGGTAGTTCTGAAAGACTGAAAGTCCCCATAATGTTGCCAATCAGGACTTTTTCTTCCTCCCTCTGTGGAAGTGTATTTAACATTCCTAGCCCTGCACAGAGGGGAAAAATAAGGTCATAGCTGGGGAAAAAAATGTGTTGATCATAACTGATAATATGAAAATGAAGCAGTCAAGCAGGCTGTGGACAGCACAGGTCAGGTCTACTTACACAAGAGCAAAGTTAGAAATGCAATGATAGAAACATGAAAATTCTGGAACATGAGGGCAGCAGAAGCCAGTTGTGGTCAGATTAATCCCTTAATACTGCTCTTATTGCCTTGCTGCCAGGTGGGACAGGTTGGTGTCCTGTTGTGCCAAATAGTGGGGGAGTGACACCAACAAACACCACAGAGAAAGGGCTGCCTAAACCCTGCAGTGTGGAAAGCAAACAAAAAGTCTGCAGAATTTTCCAAGTTTCAAGTTTTTTGACACAGTATCTTCTCTAAATTGTGAATTTCAGTGTTACAGTGGTTTCTGCACAACTTTGAGAGTTCCTTGGGTGGTGGTGTGTTATTATTCTTATCTCCATGATCTAACAGTAAAGCTGTCTGCTTTATTGCTACATTTTTACAATATTTTGATTATTCATCTGCCAACTAGTTTGGGTTTGCAGATTATATTTGTAAAGGAAATTTTCACCTGAAACTTATAAAAAAGTTTGATATTAGATTTCAGTGGACAGTTGTGTGGAGAAAACACACAGGTCTGAGTACTATGTGCAAAAAATTCTGCAAATCTGAATCATATCAGGTAAAACAAGTGCCAGTCTTTAAGTACTCCAGAAGTTCTGTGAAAATTGAGTTTTAAGCCCCAATATATTGCCCCCAAAATGTGCTTGTTGAACTCCATGTTTTCCCAGCAAGGAAAAAACAACAACCCGAACCAAAAAACAAGAGTGGTCTGTATTTTACCCCGTCTCTGCTGACTGCTGCACACATTCCTACAAAAAGCTGGAGGATTTAATGGCAGGAGCAGTATTTTATTCAGCAAGGGTGAAAGTGAAAAAGCAGGGGCTGGAAAATAACTCAGGAACTACTTAAACTAAAATTGCCACCAAGGCTTCTGTCACAAAGTTGCATCCATGGCCTCACATAATTCTGGACTAATTCTGTAGCTGAGCAAACTGCTCTGTGGTACAATTTCATCTTACATTCCAAGGAAAAAAAATATATGAAAATTCCAAACTGTTTCAAATCCTCAGAGTTTTAAAAAGAGGTGTGTGTTAGGGGAAGGGAGATGGGCTTTATTACATGACTTTCAACATGGTAATTCTTGCTCACTGTTTTTTCTCAAAGCTGCTGATCAGAAAAGTCCAATTTACACTGAATCAGGGTTCACACCTGAGAGCAGAGAAGCTAAAGCTCAAGATTCACCCTCTCCTCTGGGTGTTTGTGAGCTTTAACCAAATACTGTAGATGCACACTGGGGCTGAAAAGGAGACACAGGCACTTTGGACTTGACAGTTATTTTTACGAGAATGGGATAATTACATTGACAGAACAGAGAAAATGGGCCATGCACAAATTAACCACCAAAATTAACTGCACGTGTAATTAAATGCAAACACGGGAACAGCCCAGTTTTAAAGGTTGCTTATGAAACTGCATCAGAGTTGGTGCAAAGGGCCCAAATTTACTGCTTTTGCCAACTGCTGGTTGTTAACTCCCGGTGCAGCTGAAGCTGCATTTACAAATTTGAGGTAAACTTGTGAAGTCAAGTGAATGTATCTGTTTGTGCCACACACAAAGAAACACACTGACAGCCACTCGGGTTGGCTGGAGCTCCTGCAGAGCTCTAGAGCCTGGGAATCTTTAGTGTTCTACTAATTGTGTTTGTTGTAGGCTAAATTTAGCTGGAGCCTGTCTGCTCCTGCTGCAAGAATTCAAATGGCCCTCGGAGGTGTCTCCAGATGGAGTCCATTGTAGTGACTGCAGCCCCTGATCCAAGTCACTCTCTTTGATCAATAACATGCTTTGTTTACTTCCACAGTCAAAAAGAAATAAAATTCTCCTTCTTTTAAATTACTCCCTAAAAAATGCTCCTGAAAACCCGCTTTTCATCACAGAGTTCTTGGACTGCTTTTTCCAAAATTGCCCACACTTAGGACACAGGAGTAATTTGTCTGATACTGCAGAGAGTGACCTTGAAAACTCTGCCAGACGTTTCAGGTTTTTTAGAAGTTTTTTATCCAGTTATTTCATTTTGAAACACTAAGAAAGCCACTATTCACATTTGAAATCTGTTGTCAGTCTGTGCTTCCCTCCCAGGAGAGAGCAGGCAGAAGGCACCATGAAACCCTCACAGACATTCCGGCCTTTTGCCCAGATACACAAATTTTTCCTTAATATCCCACAAAATTAATTGTATTTCTTTTTCTAGAGGTTCCTGCCTGGCTTGTACTGAAGGGGACTGAAGCAAGAGGAGGTCTGAACTTGGCAGCACAGCTCAGTTAAGGTAAAGAAATCCACAAAATTCCATTTGCCTGGTAAAACTGCAGTAAGAACAATTAAACTCTCACAGAAATTACATCATTGCATGGATTGGCTTTACAAACTTGGTGTTCTGTCTGCTTTACACTCACATTTGAACAATGCTAATACATGACAGAGAATAACTCTATGTGTATTAAACACATCTGATATTTTCCTCTGTGTCCAGTGTACTTTTTGCTTCCAAAGGGAGGAAAATAGGTTATAAAATTGTCTTCATTAGGCTTCCCTGCAAAGCATCAGTCTTTGTTTGCATTTTGTTCATTTGAAAATTGAGGTTTGGAATGAATGGACGTATCTGAGGTGAGGCAGGGAGCTGACACAGCCTGCATGAGTGAAGTTTGCAAGTTAAGGTGAGAATAAGGGATTTTTCTTAGGCTAGGGTGTCTTTTAAAAGGCCCAGATCGGGCTTCTCTCATCTGTTCAAGAGATTTACTTGGGAAAGTCGTTATTTTTCTTCTGCTTAATGTCTAGAAAGATTCAAGGTCATCAGCAGCAAAAGACTGAGGTGTTACTGACATCAATCTGAGCTGGGACCATTGCATAACATAACATAAAATTGGATATAGTAAAGAGCTTGGAGGAGCTAAATTTTGTTCTGAATTTCCCAGAAATACAAACAGAACAGTTCTGTGTCAGATTAACCCTTTATTGGCAGTACAGAGGGATGTGGTACCTCAGGGTTTGTATGGCATCAGTGGGAGCAGCAGGATCACAGGAGAATATTCTGCTGTATGGAAGTGTTGTTTCTGCTTCACTCTTGGTTTGAGTCCACGTGTGTGTTGAGGAGAAATGAGCCTGCAATGTCCATTTTGAGGTGTGTAAATTTGACATGTAATGCTTACAGCCATTCTGAACAGTAAGAATTCCTTCTGGGAGAGGCAAGGACAAGCTGTGGTTTGAAGACTCAGTTTCAAAAGATATCACAAAAACCAGTTCACTAATTCTGTGGATTCTGCTTAATAGTGGGTATATGTTCACTTACATAATACTGTTCTTCTGAAGAATTCAAATTCATTCATTCATTAATTAAGCCTTTTGACTTTCCTATGAACTATTTACTATCTAAACACTTTGCAAGACCAACAGTCTAAAAGAACAATTCTCAATGACTTCTCCACTTATAAGGGCTGTTCTAGAAATCTTGAGATTTCAAAAGTGTCATGCCCAATTCTGACTGTGAGACCCTATCACCTCCCAGCACATCCCCTAAGGTCTGCATGTTTATTTCTGCCATTTATGAGACTTTAAAATCCCTTCCCCTTTATTCTGGGCAGCAGTTTTAACCGTGAGAGCTGCCAGGCACAGAGAGGACAAGGACACAGCATAGCTGGGTTATTATACTTGGTTTAAAACTCTAACACAGTGCAGCTCCCTATCCTGCAATCAAAGGTGGCAGTGGAAACATCTTCATCCCACCTTGCCCCAGACCCTCATTCTGTCTGTGGTGATATCTTGCAGCAGGTCATTACCTCCTTGCTGCAGCCCCCTAAGGAAACAATAAACCCTCCTTGCCTTTCTGCAGAAAGGAGTTAACTCACATTTCCACCGAACAGCCTGCATTGTGATGGCTCTTTAAAAAGTTACAGTAGCAGACTTCCCGTTACAAAACATGTATATATATATTTTTAACCTCATTATACAGACTTTTAGAGTCAGCAGGAGCTGCCTACTCTTTAACTTTCTGCATCTGTCATTATTTAGGTAAAAAACACTCTCAAAACAGACCAGAATTTGAAGAGTACTGATCTTTCTGCTGTTAGTTAATTGTGATTAGTGCTGGTAAACAAGTGTACCTCACACCTGCCACAGTTTAACAGGTGAGCTTTACAAGAAATCAGTTTTAATTCAACATGTTTCACATAGCAAATGTAAGACAAAAGCAAAAGAGCTGTGGAACAGCTAAACCCTGTTAGGGCACTGCTCACATGTTGATGATGCACATTTGTAAAGAGGCTTTTAGGGTGCTGAATTGGTGATATAAATGTAACTGCATTTGCAATTTTCCTGCCTCTGTGGCACATAGTTTGTGACTGAATTAATTATTACCTTGCAGTTTGTAACACTTCTGTAAGAGAAGAGCTTGTAAGTACTAGCAAGTGAAGACACTGTACATACAAATAAAATAAACCTTTATGCCACTGCAGACTTAAACAGCACATGAGACCTAAGAATCCAAGCACAGATCATGCATTTTAATGGTCTTAAAATGCAGGAAATTACAGTGAAGCATGAAGAACTAAACAATTATGCACTATTAGCATCTTGAAAATCTCTATATAAATCTATAAAATTGTGTTGTGAAATAATTTACATCTGTTTAGATTATTTTCATCAGTTTAATATTGACTGAACCGCCTAAAACAGTCCTGAAGTTAATATTTTTTTGTGTTCAGTTTTACATTTTGTTCCTTCTTGAAATGGATTCTTCAGAAGGCATATTTGAGTTGAAATTATTGTGGGTATTAAAGCCTCTACTCATAATAGTGTGCAAAGAAGCACATGATACCCCCTTCCCATGTGTGCTGTTAATGGAAAGGGAATGTGTCAAAAGGGGTCTCGTGGTGTCCAAAGATACAAATTGAACTGAACTCATAAAATCCTGAGCAAATTGAGGCAAGGTGGAGCAGGATCCATCCAGCAATAGCTGCTCCCTGTGGTGATAAATTCTGACTCTCTAGAAAGAAAACCAATGGGGAAAAATATGTGTTAATAGTCATTTAGGTAGAGATATTTTCAGGAAAAAGACATGACCCAGTGATGTACAGAATAGAGAAAACCAGAAATGATTGTTCTCATAAAACAGTCAGAAAAATGTTGTGTTCATTATACAGTATGGATATATATGATAAGGAATTAATTAGAAAATTATGGAAATAAATATATTATTTTAAGCACTGACATTTGCATCTTGTTGAAAAAACACCTAATATATTTTTAACTGCTTATATAATATGTTAAAAAATACCCCCCTGTAATGTCAGTGCTCTTGAAAAGCAAACCATAGAGTTTCACTCTAATGTCATGCCTGGCTAAGTCACAGGTAAAAAAAATTGGTACAAGACAGATCAGAATCCAGCCCAAACCACAATTCTTGGGGGGCAAAGCCATAGATCTGTGTTTATAATATTTAGCAATAAAATTTACAGCCCTGTTATCTGCCAGCTATGCAAAAACAAACACTTGTACAGGAGGAGTGTGCCACATGTTTATATATAAACAAATGGCCTAATCCTGCCTCGGGGCACTGCTGGAGCACGTGGAGCCCCGGGAGATAGCACTGGCTTAGGGAATGCAGCCAGGGCAGCAGGAGGGTGGTTTGTCTCAACCACCCAGAGGTAACACAAGGTGAAGTGCCAGTCAAAGCTAAAGTTCATATGTGTGAGCAGACAGTTGATAAGCACAGATCAGAGCCCGGTGGGCAAGGAAAGCTCAGAAAGCTGAGCTTGCCCACAGCATCCACACGGGAATTTTGGAGAGCTCCATAACCCTTGCACAGCCAGTGCATCAATACAAGATGACATTTGCTCTGGGTCCCTTCTGGGGAGGGAAAACCACCTCAGTAATGCTGCTCTAATCTAGTGGATGCTCTCTCTGGGACACCCAAACAATATAAACAGGCACAGGTTTTTCTCTGTTTTTCTCATACTCCTCTGAAAAGTTGTTTCAGGTCATCCATTAAACGTGGAACATCATTTGTATTCCACATAGTACCATCAAACTGCATTTTTAAGCATAACAGATAATTCTTCCGGTTTCATTTTCCAGTCACATCCAGTGAGTTTGACAATGAAATTCAAATTAAATATTTACTGGTTGACAAGAAGTTTTTCTTTGGCTCATCTGGTACAGAGGAAACTCAGTCAAATGAATGTTCTAGAAACCAGTTTGTGAAAGCTTGAGAGACTCTGAGTCAGAGTTTGCCTTCTCTGGACAGGAGGCTGCCTCTGAGAAGAATTTTGAGATTTGGTGTTGGTCAGGTGTCCATTCTGCCACCCAACAAGCTGTGAGGGGATGGGGTGACAGTGGAGAACTAGGAACTTGAATCCTTTCTGCAGAGTGGATTTGCTTCCTGTGCTGATCCAAGGGGCTATACCCAGGAGGAGGCAGCCAGGAGGCCGTTGAAAACTTCTGATTAAAAGCCAGATTTTTTATGAAAATTATCCCTTTGGTAGAAGTTATCAGACAGGCCAAGGTAACCTGGGCCTTAATCAAAACAGTAGTTCGTTGCATTGAGGTATTTCAATTATTATCACTGCTATAAAAAAAAATGAGTCATTTGAGTCGTTATCTCTCCGAGATACATTGTCCCCGTTCAACAAGGTACATTGGATTGCTGTAAAGCAAAAGATAATTTTATTCTGTGGCAAAGCTTAATGGCTTTTTTTGTTTGCTTTGGAGTGGGGGTTTTTTGGTGGTGGTGGTGGCCTTTTTACCTTGTGTCATTGACATCCTTCATGTAGCAACATAAAGGACACATCCTCTGTAGCACTGAAAGCTTTTTTTCCCAATAGTACCAGAAGAGACCTTTACCCAAAAGTAGAGCTAAAAAGGAGAAAAATGGATCATGAATTGTACTTACAAACAAGTTTGCAAAGCTCACTGTCTAAGGCAGTGGTTCTACTTCAAATGGGGTCATCATATCAACTCCACATCATCAAATTAAGTCTGAGGTGAAAAGACAAAGTGCTTTTTTTATTGTGGTTTTGCTTTAAGGATTGTTTTTTCTGCCTTGGTCAGCATGGGTTTGTAGTGGACTGACTTCTTCAAGGCAAATCAAAACTGGCCCAATGTGTGTCCAAATTTCCAAAGTATTGATGACTCCTCTCCAATGAATTTTAGCCTAGTCAGTCTTTGGAACTTCCTTTCCTCCACCATCAGTTACAGGAGAGCACACAGGGACAAGCCTAAAGGTAAAATCAATGAGAATTTTACTTAGAAAGTTTTTAAGTCGAATAGAATTCTAAGTAGAACAGAAATGACAGACATGTCAACAATTGCTAAACAGTTGGGGGTTTTCTAACACATTATTCAATTTAGGTAGGGCAGAAATAGCTCCATGACTGCAAATGTTTTTTGTGTGGGAGTGCTGAGAAAGACATTCATTGAAAATAAAAATAAATGAGTATTTCAGGACAAGTAAAGTCTGACTTTGAAATGTTTGGACTAAACAACAGATGTTGAGGTTGCTGCAGATCAGGAATAACGAGAAAAATCACTGATTGGTGACTTCCCTCTGGTCCTTTGCACTGATATGCTTTAAACCCAAGTGTCTTGCTGGTTTTATTTAACTCTCCTTTCAAGTATCTCCTTTAAGTCTCTCCTTTTTCTCTTTTCTAAAAATGACTTTGAGGGAAATATATCCAGGGAAGTTATTACAAATAAATGCCACCTTTAATCTGATTTTAGCCTTTCTTAAGGTTTTCTTCCTTCTGCCATGCATGGGAATGACTTATGGGAGCTCAAATGCTGACTTTCCCTCAGTAAACTGTTTGGATAATTTACAGGGAGTAGTACAGTAAGGACAATAAGGTACTAAAATAGTAGTATTTCAACAATAGGTTCTCCATCAAGACCACCTGTAAGCTTGCAGTAAGTTGGCATCAAGTCTTCAGTAGAGAGTAGATGTGTTGTGCTCTGTAATTTTAAAACAAAACAAAACATAAAATCAAAGGAACCAGGAATGACAGGGGAGGAAGTTAATTGTTACCAATCAAATGGTGCTGTGGTGGACTGGGATGGCAAGCAGAGGATGCAGGACAATGTGGACAGGAGGCCTCGTGGGGTGGAAGGGGGATCACATCCAGCACATGGGCCTGAAACACTGATCTTATAAAATGATGATAAACTGTGTTACTGATGTAGTCGAGAAATGAAACACTTGTTATTTTTGAGGAAAATCAGTCCCCAAAAATTCCAGCCAATCTTTGCATAGATGCTGGAATTCCAAGAGTGTAGCTGTTTTTTTCTAGATCTGATCTGTATTTGTGCAAATAGTTATAACTATTTTCATCAGTCCTGTGACTCTCCTATGCACTGAAATCACTTCAAAATCAAAAATTTGTGTAAGATTTAACCTGAGTTACTTTTACAAACACAAAAATAATATTTTTTTATATTTTTAAATATCACTTCAAGGGCTGCCTACTTAGGAACTGAAATATGTAGCTAAACATGTAAAATCTATTTCAGGATGTGTTCATTTGGGCTAAGCGTGTCATGTAATGAAAAGCAATCCTTTTATTATTGTTATTTTAATTATCTTCATTATCATTAATTTTAATCTCTCATTCATAGACACTGTACACTTAGTCATTGTCTGTTAGCACTTATAAACAGCAAGACCTTAGCTGCCTTTAAATTAAAATTGCTTCCTAGTTAGTGCTTATTGCACAGGAACAAAATGTTACATTTTATTATGTTCTCAACAGGACCTGTAAGGCTCAGTTGGAGATAGGCAATAAACACTGCAGCATTCTCATAAATCACAATTTTGCATATAATTACTGTAAGCATATAAAAGTAAAATTTCAGTTATTCCCCTGTCACCAGCCAGCTCTGGTCCAGGAATTGATTCAGCCTCCACTGCAGAGTCCCCACGACACCATTTGTTCCAGCAGCTCAGATTTCCCTCATTTCCATGCTGTGAACAGTTCACACCATTTTACATATTAAGTCTGCATCTGACATTATGTGGTAGAGAAAATCCAGTCCCTCCCTTATGGCCTAGATCACTCTAGACCACTTCACTCCCTTATGGCCTAGATCACTTCATGGCATCCTCCCTGGAAAACCTCTGTTTTCCATAAGATCCCTATATATATATATGTATATATATTTTATTTTTTTTTAATCAGTTTGTTGTCCAGTCAGTATTTCTACTACAGCAAAGTGGCCTTACAGCTGCTGAAGTTGTGCTGAAGAACAGGATGTAACAAAATCGGCGGGTGTTTATTTACGAATTGGGCAAATGTGTATTTATGAAATGGACAAGTGTGTGTTTATGAATTGGACAAGTGTGTGTTTATGAAATGGGCAAATGTGTACTTATGAAAGGGACAAGTGTGTGTTTATGAATGGGACAACTGTGTCAATGGCAGTAGAAAGACATTGAGCTCCCTGAAAGAGGTTCTCTTGTTCAAAGCCTACCAATCTGGTCTTTGGTTATGTTTTGTGATCAAAAGCTTGGTAATTTTTTTCTCAGTAGAAAACGTGAAGATCAAATATGAGAAACTATAAAAGAGCTGCTTAGGTTGTACTAAGATGAATCAGTAAATTAATAAAAAACCTGACACATGTCATTGTAGGTTATGACAAGGAACTTTAAGGTGTAAGTCACAGCTAACCTGAATTTGTCAAGATAAAAAGTCATGCCAAACCAGTCTAACTGCCTTCTCCTCGGCAGGGCACCATCACCATCACAACAGCACAGCAGTGAGTGCCCAGAGAGGGCTGTGGGACCGCAGGGGCTGTGGGGACAGACTTCAAACCTTGTGAGTTTGGAGGTGGAAATGAGGGCACAAAGGTAAGGTCTCACCTGGAACACAGTCTTCAGGCGCTGTTCTTCAGAGGCTGAACTCTCCAAATAAATCATCTGTGTCTCCTCTCATATATATATATATGTATATGTGTGTATATATACAAATATACGTATAAATATAGATTTATTTATTTATTTTTATATGTAAGTAATAAGAGTAACAAACACTTAGAATAGATTTTCAGGAAGGTTCTGGTATCTTCGTCACTGCAGTTTCAAAGAAAAGTCAGACCAAGAGCTGATATATATATTTATACACATGTGTGTGTGTGTGTGTGTATACATATATATAGATAGATACATATATACATACATACATCAAATAAGAGGAGTAGCAAACACCTAGAATAGATTTGCAGGAAGGTTCTGGTATTTCTGTCACTGTAATTTTAAAGCAAAATCAGACCGAGACCTGAGATAGATAGATAGATAGATAGATAGATAGATAGATAGATATGTATATATATATGTGTGTGTGTGTATACATACAAACACACACACATATATAGATATATATAGAGAGAGAGATTAACAACAGTAGCCAAAGTCTAGAATAGATTTTCAGGAAGGTTCTGGTATCTCTGCCACTGTAATTTCAAAACAAAGTCAGACCAAGAGCTGACACTGATATATATACATATATGTGTGTGTGTGTGTATACATACATAACACAGCAAGAGCAGCCAACACCTAGAACAGATTTGCAGGAGGGTTCTGGTATCTCTGCCGCTGCAGTTTCAGAGCAAAGCCAGACCAAGAGCCGGCAGTGCCTGTCAGTCCCTGAGCCGGGGACGTTCCCTGGTGTGTGTCCCCCGCCCGGGGCCGGCACTGGCGGCTCCTGCAGCCGCAGGAGGGGTGAGACCAGCGGGGACACCGAGGCTGAGGGGCCGCCGGTGCCCCCAGAGCCGCCATCGGCCCGGCCGCGCCCTCAGCGCTTCCCCCTCAGCGCTTCCCCCTCAGCGCTTCCCCCTCAGCGCTTCCCCCTCAGCGCTTCCCCCTCAGCGCTTCCCCCTCAGCGCTTCCCCCTCAGCGCTTCCCTCCGAGCCCCCTCAGCGCTTCCCGCCTTCCCGGCCCGTCCCTGCCCGCGGGCTGAGGAGCCGCCCGGGACCCCCAGAGCCGCCCGGGACCCCCAGAGCCGCCCGTTCCCCGTTAGGAAGCAGGAGCGAAGGCATTCGCTGCGTGTGCCGAGGTACAGAGCCAGCCCTGCCCCTCGCCGGGGTGCCGCTGCTCACACCCAGCCCATGGCCCGGTTATCGAGCGTGGCGGTTCCCGCAGGGGGGAAGGACAAAGATGCTCGTTCCGCTGGCACAGCGCTGGGCAGATCGTTCTGGGTACCCCCGAGCTGCCTCCGCCTTCCAGTGCGGGTATTCCCTGGCAGGTGTGGGAGTCTCCCTCCCCTGTCCTTGCTCCCCTCCCAAACCCTCCGCTGGGATCGGGAAGCTTCCCCCGAGGTGAATCCCAACCTCAGCCGAGCCTTCAGTGGTGCACCCACGCACCGGGCGCTTCAGGCTGTAGACTTGTACCAGTTTAACATTATCCCGTTCCTACAAAATTAATGAAACGTTTGAATTATTCACCGTTCACTTTCACAGAGCGAGCGAAAGCGGGGGGGCTTTGCTCTGGGGGAGTTTAGGGGGAGTCGAGCGATGCTTTTCAGGCGCAGGATTTTACATTCTTCTTAAACAAAAGTGCGTAGCTCTGCTTTTCAGAGCTCCAGGTTTGAATTTGGATTGAAAATCTTGTGATGGTACCAAATAGCTTCATAGCACAGGCAGCTCTCGAAGCTGAGAAACCAGAAATTAAATTGAAATTCATAATCCAAACCCTTGTTATATGTGGAATCTCAGTGCCTATGTATATACATACATATACATATATATATACATATATATATATATAAATCCTAACCCTTGTTGTACGGGAATCTCAGTGGTCTCAGTCTGCACAAGCCAGATATTTTGAAAACTTGGTGACCCAAAAAAAACAATTAACACCCCCCACACACACACAAAAACCCCCACCCAAACAAACAAAACCGAAACAAAACAAAAACAACAAAAAAAAAGCCCTCCCCCCAAAAAACCAAACAACCAACAAGAACAACAGAAATTCCTTGTATTTTGCAGTAGTGTCACTGAGGTAACAGATCAGCAGAGTTCTGTATTTGACAATACAGGCAAAAGAATCTTAAGCCATACTTCTCTCTCTTTTTCTGTTTCAACATTAATCACTAGCAAGCAAAGAAGTCATTATCTCAGCTGTATGATTAAATCTTAATATATCTACTAAAAAGGCGTAACAGTACTCTAGACATTTCTCATTTTGATGCAAAAAAACCGAATGCACATCTTCTGAAAAGCCGTGTTCCCACAAAGGAAAGCGATTTGTTACACAGGAAGGATGGTGCCAGTGTCTCTGTAAGGGCAGTGCTGCAAACCTTTTTCTACTGAGGTGATGAGCACCAAGTTTCCTCTGTCTTAAACTGCCCTGATGTGGTATTTAACATAAATTAAGTGTTTCAGCCTCCTTTTTTGATGCCAGGGCCAGCCTCTGAGAGCCTCGAAGGATGATTCTCTGGATTAAAAAAAAAAAAAAGGCTTTAATTCCATTAAGCTTTTTGTAAAACTTTGCATTGCAAATTAGGACAAGATGTTGCAGACCTGAAAGCCTTCACTATTTCATTTCAAAAAGTGTTAAATGAGAGCATTTCAAACATTTGTGAAATGAGATGCCGTTTCTGAGCTCCAGGCTTAGTTATTTCACAGACTCCTTCTGTAAAGTCTTAAAGTTAAACAAGTTTGGAGAAGCCTTGAGAGCTGGACCTTCTGTGGCAATCCACAGGACTGGAGAAATCAAATATGACTGTATTTATCAATTTATTTTCCTTTTCAGAGAAATATATTCAGATAGCCATAAAATGTGTGCGTTGTGTTTATAAGCAATAATACAAGTCTCAATATAGGACTGCAGGATACAAATGCAGTATTTCATAAAGTGGTTAATGATGGTAATAGTTTAATCTCATTGGGGTGAGGATATGAGGGAAAGTAGAATGTGCATGTTCATTGGAAGTGACATGGCACATTTGGCAGAATTATAATGGAGAGAACAAGACACTGCTGTCCAAAAGCACAGAGGTACACTGAAAGGCAGTGCAAGAAATCTGCTTGATCTTGTGGGGTTGCCTTCAGCTGGACTGCTTGAAGTTACGTCTGTCTGTGATGGAAGGGAGGAAAAACAGATGTATCTGGGCAAGTTGTGCTCGACTTCTGAGCTGTTTGGGTCTTTTGTATTGGGGGAAGTGGAGTTTTATGACATATATAATAAGTTTTTCCTTCTACCATTAACAGTGGCTTAGATTTGCAGGGTTCCTGAAATATTTACGTGTAGATGTTGGGCCTACATTTGTTTCTCAGGGTGAATGCAGCAGTATTTTCACTGCTGGTAGCCAAAAGGCCTTTTTGATTTCCTGCCACTCCTGGGGTTCTAAACAGATTTCTTCATGAAGAAGTCTTTATGTGTGACAACTCACAGAGAACAAACCTGAGCTGTAGTTTTTGTCTGTTCAGAAAAATGTAAAATTATAGAAAATATGTGCTTTTCAATTAGATGAAGATGGGGGGCTAATCTTGATGGTTTTTCCTCCTTTTTCAGCCACTAACATATCTTTCCTTGTCCCAAGTGAGCATAAATTTCAGCAATCTATTTAATCCACCATGTTTTAATCCTTTCTTCTCTTCTTCCTTTTCTCCTTTTCTCTCCCCTGTGATAAAGGCAAGTACAACCACACTCTAAAAGTGAACAAGCTCTTGAGATTAAAACTTGAAAACTGGAGTTTATAAGCACTAAAAGAATAATGATACAGTCTTATGATTGTGATGGAATAATTATTGGGAAAGAGTGCAAAGGCAAAAAAAAAAAAAAGGTTGAGACATCACCTGGAAAGCACAAAGCTTTAATATTTTGGCTTTAAAAGGAGTTTCTGTGTGTAAGACTTGAGATTTCCTATGGAATTCTTTCAGAACAAGTATTTAGTTTTAATTAGCAGGGTGGTATCTTGGTTAATGGCATTCCTTGGATTCTTCAGTGGCTGTGAAATGCTGAGGCCTTATTAAGGAAGAACATGGAGAAAAAAGGAGCCAGAGGAGATGAACACACTTTCCCAATTCCCAAAACTGAATGTTCCAAGGATGTGTGTTCATGGTTTTCAACTTGAAAATGTGCTGTTAGTGGAAAGAGCACAAAGAGTGTTTATGGGAATGCAGTGGGGCATTCAGGGGTGTAGCTGATCCCAGGTTGGGGCTGTGCTGCCACCAGCATCACTCTGAGCTCTGCCACAGCTCTGCAGCTCCTTGGGCTCACTCCTGCTGCTCTGGCTTGTTTTGGCACTGGCTTGGCCACAACTGCTTCATGCTTCCGTGAATTTATCAAAAAATAAGTAGAAGTTCAGAAAAATAAGTAGAAGATATTTCTAAGCCAACGTAAAAGTGCTGTGCTTGGAGATGCAACAGTGATTCAGCCCATACTTTCAACTAATTTAGCTGCTTAACAATTCTTGTGTAACTACAGTCCTGGTTTGGAGAATGGAGGATATTCAGTGTGAAGCAGAGTCCTGGTAATGCAAGGTGTAAATACCTTGTCTGCTCTTTATACATGAAATACATGTAGAATATGTAATAAGCTACATGGGGTCAGGCTGGTGGCACATCCAGCTCAGTGTCCTGCCTCCAGCAGTGGCCAAAAGTGATCAAGGGAAAAGCAGAAATTCAGCAGTGTCCTTAGATATCCTAAAGGAGCCCACATTAAATATGCAAAATACTAAACCCCCTCTAATAGCCCTCCATAAATCTAAACTAACTCCGTGCTCAGCTGACTCCCAGTTACTGGTAATGCAAATATTGATAGAATTCAAAACTACTGGCATCTGGAATTAGCAGATTCATCTGATTAAATGAATAATAAATCATCTCATGTTACTTCTAACAGTAACACATTCAGTATTTGCATATGCTGTGAATGAGGGTTGTCAAAGACATGCAAACTAGAGGCTGAGAAATAAAGCTTCTAGATAAATAGAGATTTTGAAATATAAAAGGCTATATAGACTTGGTCTTTGCTGACACCCAAACTGCATTTACCCATTTTTCTGTTTAGTTCCCCCCCCAAAAAAAGCTTTTAGGGAAAACCTTCTCAGACAGTTCATAGAGAACTTCCAGTATCACATTCCCTTAATCCTCAGAACAAAGTTGTATCACGCAAGAGATCTAATTCTTATGCTGTGTATACACTCAAAATACACACTGTAAACTGAATAAATAGCTCTATAAAAAGCTGCAAGAGGTCATGGATGGCACTCTGCTCTTAAAAGGGGCCATGTCTAATCTTCTTGTATTTTCACAGGTAAATATTATATTCTATGGTTTATAATTTTGAAACAGTTCAAAAGAATTTAGTCACAGTAAATTCCAGTGAGAGAGAACAGCCTAAATGCTCAAAAACACCAGTTCTACACAGTTACATTTTTGCCTCTGCAGTGCTATTTGTAGCAACTGTGTTGGAGGTCTCTGGAATGTGTTCATGTGGGAATCCAGTCCTAGAAACAGAATTTTAAAATTAATTTTGATACTTGAAAAATGCTGTGACTTCTTCTGAGGGAAAGTAGCATAAACAGAAAGTAAATATTAAAAGGAAAAATACAGCAACAAGTATCTGTATCTAAAGCCTTGTTTGGCTTGTTTATGTCTTCCCACCTGCACATTTAAATCCAATAAACAGTCTGCCCTCCTAGTGTGAAGCTCATCTCCCCTATTTCCTCGCATACTTGCACTTCCAGAAGCATTTTGAAATTACCAAATTATTAAAACTCAACAGTGGGTTAATTAGGATTGTTACAAGAACATTAGCTACAGGTACAAACCCAATTATTTCATTAAAAAGACTATTCTTTTATGCTCATAGCTAAATAAATCCTACTTGATTCCTTATGCCTAAATCAAGCTAGTCCTGTGCTGTGGCTGCATTCTTCATTTTCTGAACTAAAGCTGGAACTAATTTGCCAAAGTGGGATTTTCAATACATTAAGCACTTAAAATCCATAGCAACGGGCGAAAAGAGAATACATTTTAAATTCTTTTTTTGGGGACTTTAACTGAAAAATAAAATAGTACATAACCTATTGAAATAGTCTAAATCGCTGTAGTCAAAATTTGAAACATACTTTTGGAGTAAAGATACTCTGAGTTCCAAACAGAATAAATTCATACATTCACTGCTACTTAAAAAATGTTTCCAGTTACAAGATTAACCCTTCTTTGATATCAGGCTCCACTCTCACAAACAGATATTCTACAGTGCTCCTCAAGAGAAGGGCCCCTTAGCACTCCTCGGTAGAACCAGTACAGAGGAAAAAGAACCAACAAAAGAAACAAAACAACCCCAAACAGCAAAGTGCTCTGGCAAAGTGCTCTCGTTTCAATGAAGGACTGTCAGACTGGACCTGCCGGTGCTGGAGAGGGACTGGAAAGCATCAGCAGAACAATGGAGCAATTATTTGATTGGCACGGCCCTCTTTCAGCACTGTGAAATACTCTTATTATTACCTGAAAATCAGCTCTTTCAGGGCACAAAACAAACCCAGGCCATTCAGGCTTTCACCGGGTTATTCCCTCGAGCCTGCTTGGGAAATCTTCCCGTTGGTGGCACACTGACTGTTCAGTGATGTCTTCACCACCTCCACATCTCTGAGGTGTTTTGCTCTGGGCAGAGCTCCTGGTGTAGCAGATCTACTTCCCAAAAAACTCTCATTAACCCAGGAATTCTACTTCCTTGTGGTGTCCATCTCTCAGGAATGACTGTGTTTCAAACCCGTGTTTACAGTGTCTCATATATGATTTCAGGGGTTGTATACAACAGTTGTGATATCTATTTTCAGGAACTTATGCTTCAGGAATACTGTGCTTTCATCAGAAATTCTGCAAAATCAGTAACTTTATGTCCAAGTTGAAGGAGCACTGTCCAGGGAATGCTGAATACTTCAGCTCCAGGTGGAACATTATGATGGGAGAAGCCACCACAGCCATATCTAATTCAACTAAATAAAAGAACCCAAAGGAACTCCTGTGACATTTGGCTCACTGGTTGTGGCTGGCGGATGCAGGATGGGCACAAGTGCTTTCCTTCTGGAAGTAGCAGAGAGCTTTGCTCAAACCTTCCCCACAGCCTGGCTGGAAACACAGCACAGATACCTGAGAGAATTGTGCTTGGCTTAGGAGGGCTGATGCTTTGCTTTAGACTTTTGCCTTCTGTCTTGGAACGTGGTTCAACCACAGGGATTTTACAGAAGTTGTCTTTTTATGAGAAAGGCTTTAAAACACCCATGACATCAGCACTTCCCCGGTGAAGGTGGGTGTGGTGAAGCAGCCAGAGAGTGAACACAGAGTAAACGCTGATTTAAAAAACATAATTTGAGCTCCTTTGGATTTTAGGGGGTTTGTTAGTTTATAGATTCTATTTAAAGCTGCAGAAGCCAAGTTGAACCCAAGTTTACGTAACAGCTACGCTGGATTCCTGGGCTTCCTCAGCTTGCCTGACTGAAGTCTTTCTGGATTCTTCTCTTGTAATTTACTTTTCTTGCAGATTTTGAGAGCTAGAGTTCCCAATTAGCAAGATGAAAAAGCTCTTAAACATTGAGAAATTGAACTTTCATACAGGTATGGTTTGCTATCATTCATCTGTCCAGTAACACTTAAACTATTTTTTCCTTCACTGGGATTCATAATCCTGATTAAGCTGCTGAAAACTCTCCTCTCACATGTGATTTTTCCATTTGGACTGGACCATTAATAGTCCATTAGGATTCAACATAGTCCTTTACTTGAAGATCTTAAACTTTCTTTTTCCCTAGACTCTTAATATCTGATTTTAACACTGAAACAGAGAGCTTGATGATTGCATCCTAAACCCCCGGGGATCAGTAAAACATTTCATAGGGCCTCTCTTGATGCAGGACAGGGCATTATACATCATTTAACATTTCCCTGAGATTTAGCAGCAAAGGCCAAAATTTAATCCTAAATCTTCATTCTGATCAAATGGAATCTCCCTCCAATCCCTTTGCAGTTCTTGCCTGGTGCCTCAGGAGGGTAAGGCCCAGAAGTTCATAATGAACATTTTTGTTCCATCTCCTTGGAGTGGGGTTTGGCTTTTCAAGCCAAAGTTATCTCTCTGTATATTTTTGCAGGGTAATCTCGCAGTCCAATGAGGCCTAGTTTTCCAACTAGGTTTGAAAGAGAACAAGCTGTAAAATCTCCTTTATTAGTGTCTTATCTAATAGAAGAGCAACCTTTATTAATAAATATGCAACTCAGTGTTAAACACTGGGCATGGTTTTTTTAGGTTGTAATATATTAATTTTAATACATTTTATGACACCTCAAGAGGCTTTTTGCTCCAACCCTTTCACCATGAAACAGCCTCACTTAAAAGAGGGGTCTCCCTGTGTTCAGTGGCATGTCCTGAACAAATAAGACAGATCCTATGGTTCAGAATACTACAGTGGAAAAAAGCTCTCTTGAAAGATGTATGCTTTTTTTTTTTGCAAATGCTTGATTAAAAAAAAATATGACATTTGTATTTTGGTTTCTATGTCATGTGAGAACAAGTAAAACACAAAGAACACACTATTGTGTTTACACCAATCCTAATATGACATGTTTTATGTCACTATGCATCACATTAAAGTAAAACAACTGACTGCCATGAGAGTTACAGACTTTTTGAGAGGAAAGGGCTTAGGGGAGTTATGGGAAATAAGTTTCCTGTTTTAGAAGTGGTGCTGATTATTTTATTCCTGCCTAAGTGAGAGGTGCTGTTTGATGGTTGCAAGCCCTGGTAGCTGAGAGATCCACTGAGGAAAACAAATACATTTGGTGCAAGTAGCAAATGCAGCCTTGTCCAGTGTTAAAAAACATGAACACAGTGCTTTGTGCTTTTCTCAGAGAGGGAGACAGAAAGGTGGAAAGATTTGGAAGTTTCAGTTGATAGTAAGGTTATAAGGAGAAGATGGAATTCTCTAAAGAGGGAAACAAGCAGGGATGGACTCTCCAAAGACACGGAGTGTGCAGTCAGAGCAGTCCTGAGAAGGGAGCTGCAGTCCTGTGCTGCCTGCTGAAGGCACCCCCATTGTTCCTTGGATCACTAGCAGGCTGCACCACTTCCTTATCCATGAGACTGAGCACATCTTTGCAAGGGAATAAGCTGTGTGGATTCTCCAGCTTTCACCTGTGTGCAGAATTGCAACAGGGCTCTGATATTTTGCCAGGCAGCAGCTCGTCTAAAACTGTTTGAAGGCTCCCTGTGTGTTTGCAGCCTCAGCCCTGGGTGGGCTTGGCTGCTCATTACATCACTCCTGGCAAATTCCAGGAGGTATAGTGTGGCTCTGCAGTCCTGGAGCAGGAGCAGAGAAATAGGCATCAGGAAGTTACGTGACCTCTTTTCTTGCTTAATTCATAAAGTTCTTGCTAAGATCCCTGTAGGAAAGGGAGAGAAGCAGGGAAGGAAGTATTTCTTTACTCACAGCTCAGTAATCAGGACAAACTTTTCATTCGCTTGTCTAAACTTTAAGGGTGCAATAATAAGATTTTGTAGGGGATCAGGACATGTTTGGGAACCCAGAAGGGTCCAGGGGCTTGCAAATTAATTCAGAAAATTTGAATTTTGCTCCCTGACTCCGTAGTTGATTTTCTTTCATCGAGTCACTTCACGCCTCTGTTTGCTCACATTAATGTGTTAGTGCTGGGCATTCTTCTTTCTGTTTGCTGAGTGTCCATCCCAACAGATCCCATGTATTTTTAAAGGATAGTGGATTCTGCTACAATACATAGAAAATAAATTAATAGATTCAGAATCAGGCCCAGCCTTTTGGCACCAAAGTATAAAATCAGATTGTTTGAACTTCTGCATGCACATTCTTAGGAATTAGGTTTCAGGATGAACGAATCTATTCATCTTTCACAGCCTTTAAGACACTGCTTACCTATGGAACTTCCCAGTATCCTCTGAGACTTGCAGGCTGCTGTTGATTAAGATGAAATGGGGTTTTTTTTGTGAATGCAGCATATGTTTTTTTAGTGCATGTCAAGTATTGCTATGGTTAGGTGGAAATGAGGAACAGGCATTCTGCACCAGATTGTTATTTGCTGGGCAGTGATTTAACAAATGTTTGAACAGCTGTGCTGAGTAGACCCTGTTGGGATAAGTAGTGGAATCATGAGAGCTGGTGTTTTGGTTGTCCACAGTGGAAAAGGAACAGTCAAATAATTGTCTGCTGGGGTAAAGGACTCTTGCACAAACATAAGAGAGATTTAAGGTAATTTATGATAAAGTCTGTCAAACCCAGTTTTACATGTATAGTGAGTTTTATTAAAGATGCTCATTCCTGATCTTCTAGAAAAGGTGATAGAGCTTTGGCTACTCAGCAGCCAGGACAGGGAAATTACCTTGGACAGCTGAGAACCTTTATATTGCTTAAAAAACCTCTTTCAGTTCCCAGAAATGAACAATCTGTGAACCATAATTCTAGGTGGACCAACAAAGTGACTGCCACAAAGATTGATCATTTGTAGCAGAAAACCAACACTTCTGTGCACAGCACCATTTGCCATGGAAAGGTTCTGCTCTGCACTATCAGCTTCCAGAGAGCTTTTTAGTCACGTGGTAGGTGAAAGAAATATGGTCTAGATACAGTAATGAGTGGTATTAAATGAACAGCTGGCATTCCTGGCATACCACAAACTCACCAAAGAGGAAAAGAAAATAAGGGTAGGATACTTTAATGGCTTTTACTCCTAAAAATGGAAACCAGATATCCAGATCACAGAGACCCCACTTGAACTTTCTGCCTTCTGATAAGAACTAATTTGTAAGGACAGATTTGACAGTGGGTAGCCACTGTGACTGTGGGCAGCCAGCAAGAGTGGAGTCTGGGTTTTCAGCTTGCAGCAAAATACAGCAAATAAAGACCCTGAATTTTAGCCTGGTGATGAAATTTTTTGAAAGTCTGAAGGCCAGTTTTGGTGCCAGAGTTGATCCTCTCTGAGTACCTGATGGCCAAGGCTCAGGTTTGCCAGAGAAGGCTCAAAAGGTTTAGTGGTGGTAAGAATGGGGAATTGTTCACAAGAAATGTGTGCTCTGGGAACCTGGGAGTCTTGGAAGTGTGTGGGGACAGGGGCAATGCAGTGACTCCACCCTATCCTCTGGTATGTTCTGCCCCACACCTCCCTTTTTTCCCTGCAGTGCATTGCCTGGGCCTCTGAGCAGGCCCTTGGGCTTTTTATGAAGAAGAAAACACATAGTGGAACATAAAAAGGACTTTCTTATATTAAGGAAAATGGCATCCTGGGGTGTGCTCATTGCCAGGCTGATCTTACAGGAAAGCAATCCTTTCCAGAAGCACAAGAGGGACTGAGATGCCCTTATTGCAAGGAATGCTAGGTAACAATAAAACATGCAATAAAGTTTATATTGCTGCTCCCATAAATTTGACATTATATTTTAATAAAACAGCACTGCTTTTATGAGTGCACACTGTGATATGAGCTACCAACCGAAAAGAAGAGTTGAACTGGACTTTATTTTCTCAGAAGGCTGAAATTTTGTGTCCTGATGGCTGCAGGTATTCCAGGGGGCTGGTAACTCCAAAGTGAGCCCCAGCAGTGGCTCTGGGTGTGGAGGTTTGTGCTGCAGCTCCAGTGGTGATATGCAGTGTGTCCTTGTGGTTATTCTGCTTCAGAGGGCAGCCCATCAGAACTTCATGCTTTGAATTAATTCTGTTTATCTTGGAAGCTGAGAGACATGAGCAAAGTACCCTCATACCCGTGGCCATCAAGGCCAGGCCTCAGTGCATCTCAAGGTGGGCTTGAATACTGTCAGTGAGGAAGCTCGTGCTGTAAATCTCATATTAGCATCCCACTTGGCTAGTTAAAGAATGTCTATGCATGTTCTTTTGTTCCTCTTTTTTATAAGTAAATTCCAAACTGGAAGCATAGTGAGATTTGACTTCATGGCTTTCACCATTTTCAATCTGTGTTAATGATTTCTGTAATTTTCTTTTAATGTTTCCAGTACAATTTCCACAGAATCGTAGAATTTTGCCCTCCTCCAACCAAAACTAAAAGCAACCATCAAAGAAACACGCATTTAAATAGATATATATGCACTTAATACAGCAGGAATTAAAATTCTGCTTGTGCTGCTGGAATGGCTTTACTGTGTCACCCACCGTGGGCTGAGCTGTCTCACCTTTTCTTTTTAATTAATACTTGATCTTTCTAATGAGGCCCAAATCTGTTCACCCAGACAATCAGTGGAGAAATCAGTAATATTCAGGTAAGTGGTGATGCTCATATCTCGATGAACTTTAATGGTACCAATTTCAATAATGCTTTCACTGTTAGATAAAAGCTGGCCTGTAGATAATGAATCTGCCTTCAGGAGAAGCTAAGACATAATAGACTGAAAAAAGCATTTGTCTTAATTATGGTAATTATCCTAATTTAGGCTTTAAATAATAAGAGGTTGGCACTTTATATATTTAATATTTCAGTTAGCTACGAGCATTATGGAAAATGAGACATCTCAGAGATACAGATACACTCCAGCATTTCATGTAAGAAGTGGTAAAAGCTTTCTGGCAAAAGCAGCAGGATGAAGCAGTGAAATGCTGGGGAGATGGGCTGTTAGATCTCCCTCTGCCATGAACATACAGGGTGTAACCAGGGGATCAGATTGCAGGTAAAGCACGAGCAGCTGAGGACCTGCCCCATCCATCCTCTGGACACTGTGTCTCCCACTGACCCCACCTGCTGCACCCTCTGTCTCACTGCTGCCTCTCCAGAGGTGGGAATCTGAGACTTCTTGTACTGAGTCCCCCTGGCAGGATTAGAGCAACCTCCAGCCTATTTCCTTTAAAATCAATCCATGAACAAAGCTTTCTTTGCCTTTATGAATTCAGAAAGAAGGAAATCATAATCCTCTGTGACTCCCTATACCCACATGTGCCTAAGGATCCTGAAAATTATTATTTTTTCTGCTCCATATGTAGCAATTCTATTTACCCAGCTAGTCCTGCATGCTTTCCAAAACCTTCTTCTCACACCAGGCAAAACAATCTTCACATTCACGTTTCTCTCCTGACAAAACATACTGAACGTTTAACTGTAATAAATTTAACTGTTATAAATTTACTGGTTATCTGAGGGATTAAACAGAGAATATTCCATCTGGAAGACTTTATTTCCTCAGTGAAAAGTCTTCTTCTGTAGTTATAAAATGGGCTTAAATGATGTGTGGCACCTAGGGACATGATTTAGTGGTGACCCACTGCACCACCACTCCAGTTGAATGTCTCAGAATCATTAATTGGTTTTATCCTCTCAGCATTCGTACACAACACAATCTAATTTTGCAAATGATGAACTAAGGAAGTGACTTAAATGAACAAATTCCCAAAATAAACCTGAGTTCAAGGCAGCAAGTGGTCAGGTGCCCTGGGATCATGTTCCACCAAGAGGACATGTCCTGTGCTTGTGCCATTGGCACCCACTCTTCCACTTGGGTCATCTCTTTAGGCACAACCTGCACTGCTTTGCAGTGTCTTGCCTGGAAATGTCTTTCCTATTGCTCTTTTCTGGAGACAAATTGGTTTGGGTTGGGCTCTTTTCACAGTGGTGACAGGAGTAATCACGTGCAGACTTTTTCAGCAAGCTCTGAACCAGCGAGTTCCAACACTCTGAGCAGTGTAGCCTCACAGCAAACAGCTGGGAACTGCTTTAAACACACCCCTAACAGTGCCTGTGGTAATTTGGACTCTCCTGGACGAGCTGCAGTCCCCAGAACATGTAAGCCCTCACAAATAATTTTTAGAGAGGGAGCTGAGTCTACAGTGAATGAGGCTCAGATGCCTCAGATCCCTCAGCTGAGCTGGAGAGCAGTAAGGAAGGTTTGTGCAGTGGCTGAGCAGCTGCACAGCTTTGGTGGCAGCAGAGGATGTCATTAATTTAATTCTCTACCCCTGCTACAACCTTCAGCAAAACCAACGTTGCTTTGCATTTCTCTGCAGCAACTTCTGCCTGATTCCTGGCACATTCCTCCCCTGCAGTTCCCCTCAGAGGGCTCCTCCATCCCAGCCAGCTGCTATCTATCTTAGTCTCTAATCTGGGCTATAAAGCAGCACCATTTTCCAGGCAGTGTTTACTGAAAACACAGGAGCGTGCCTGGCTCCCTCAGCCGGACCTCCTCCTTCCCTCCCTCTCCCTGGAAGGTCAGGCTGCAGGACTCTCCTGCTGCCTTCGGGAGAGCAGGGAGTGAAACCACCAGCCCGTGGACCATTAACCCTGACGGGTTTACAGTTGCTTCCTCTGGGGTTAAGGGAGTTCAGCACGCTCACGGCCAGTCAAAGGGGCTGAGAGCAAAGCAAACAGTGACATGATTGAAATCTTCATTAGAGAGCGAACTGGAGAGCCAAAGCAAAGATTTGGGACAGGAGAACACGGTGCAACATCAAGGCTTCCGGTGAGATCAGCAATTTTAAAACGAAATTTCTAAAGAAGCAGAGAAGAGTTCATGAAAAGGGTCAAAAACAAATAATAAGGGATAATTATGAGGTTGGTGTTACTCACATATGGCACTGGAGAGCTGGGAAAAAGAAACTGGATCTTACTGTCCTGCTTAATAATAAGAAATGCTTAAATCTTTAATGAAAAAGCACATTTGAAATGGTAACCTCCTTGAATTAATTCTGTAGATTAATTCTGACTAAGACCCATGTATTCTGTAGTTATGCTCCTATTTCTGCGGGGGTGCACTAAGTTTTGGGAAGCAGAAACCACCTGATGCTGCCTTCAGCAGCACTTTTGTCCCTGTTTCCCAAGAACTGGGATCGTGGCAAGATAATTAGGGCCTTTGCTTGAATAAGGGATTTCTAGATTTCTTTGCAGCTTGCTCTCAACTAATCTGTCCTTTCATAACCGTCTTGAAAACATGACCTGTCTTATTCTCAGAGTGAGAAGAGCTGGATTCTTTGTCTTCCCATTACTGCATCATGAGACCCTCAGTGGCCCCCCACCATCAGCATATGTCACACTGACTGTACTTGGCCAGCTTTTTTTTGGCCTGGGACTTAAAGGGAGTAGAAGGAGAGTGGGCTGAATGATTTTTCTCCTTGCTAACAGCTCCTTTTCTTGCTCGGTGTAGTCACTAAAGCTCCACAGGCTGTCGAAGCAGTGTTGTAACAGTGCTCTATTCAGCCTGGGAGGGGTAGGCTGAGCATTCATGTTTTAAAAGAGAGACTTTAAGGAGCCTTCCCTACTCTTGTTAAAGCCACCCCTGCAGTCAGTGGGAGCCAGATAAGATTTCAAGTCACATCTTGTGTTCCACAGGTTTTCCAGCATGTCCGGAAATGTGAATTATCTCCACTCAGGACTGGAGACCTCGATGGCTGTTTGGATTTTTAGTCAAATAAGACAAATACCCCTCTGTTTTCTCTAGTTATACATTTCTTCAGTGATTACCACAACTTTAAAGTTCACAAACTGGTTCTTTTTTTCTGTCAATATTTGACATGGGGGTGAGGAGCAGCGATCTCCAGTGAAGATGAAGAGCCCCAGGAGGGGTCAGTCTCTCAGCTGGAATGACCAGGAGCCATTCCATGATCCTACATGAACACCAAGGCTCTTTGGCCCTACAGACCTGTCTGATGTCTGCTCTTTCAGTATCCTTGGGCTCTAGCAGGATGTTTTTGCAGATGGTAGTGTGTTTGTATGTTCTATCCAGCATTTCTGATAAACAATATATTTTCTGCTTAGCATTTTATTTTATTATATTTTATTTTTTTGTCAGCAGTTTAGGACAAGGAAGAATTCTTGTTAAAAATAGCCTTAAAAGGAAAAATCTGATAATCTGTTTTGTTGTGTTTGGGATGTTAACAAAAGGCTCAGAGGAATCACAACCTCAGTGAAAGTTGGTATGAAACTCTAGAATATGAGGCCTTTTAGTTGAGAGTAACTAAAATAATTAAATATTGATCAAAGTTTTTATCAGAAGAACTGAGAAGCCTGGTTCTATGTACTGATCTATCAAGAAAGAGACATTTCAAAGTAATATTGAGAAAAAGCATAATTTTAAAATGTAATTACCTCCAAAACAAGATCACTAATCTGGAAATAAAGCAGCTTTACTTAACTAGAAAGCAGTTACCAAGAGGTTTATTCCATGAATTAAATTTTATGGATTCTGTATTGAAAACTTATGCAATACAGCTGAACAATTTGTTCCTTTCTTGACAGGAGTTATGATAATAAATGCCAGGAGCTTGGATGTGTAGGTTTTTTATCCTCCCTTAGGGGGTCTTTGTTAATGAAGAACTTTTGGCAGCTATTCTTTCATTTCTGTTTGAATCATTTTTAGAAAAATGAAATGGTAACATTTCACTTAAAGAACAAAATGTCTAGAATTTATTTCACTCTTATTACTGAAATTATATTGAACAGGATGTTGGGAAAAAATTTATTGAACATTCCTGTCAAACTTGATAATGTTTCCTTCTCCTGCTGGTCTTTTCTATTTCTTCTTTCTCTGATTTACAGCATAGTGAACTAATAGAATCAGAACTGCATCTTCCTTTAGACAGAAGAAACTCAAAATTGGGCAAATTGAAAATCAATTAACTGATTAAATGGTCCAGAGTTCGGCATTTTGATTTGGCACAGCTGAACTTTTGCACTTTTGTAATATCTCTGCAAGTCTTGGAAATAAAAACATATATACTATCAATTATACTGTTTATATCCAATTAAATATTTCTGAAACATGGAAAGGACACTTTGAAGTTTGGCTTTTCATTGTATTCAGGTTCAGGGGTACTTACAGGCTTAATGTACTTTTGAAAGAAGTTTATTTAATTGTTAGAAAACTCTCCGAAAAAATACCCCAGGCACCCTCCCAGGAAAGGAAGTTGTCTCCCACCCAGCACTCTGTGTTGTCTCATTCAAGTGGAGCATCAGCCATGAGTTTGTCCTGGCTGTAGGATGGTGAAAATACAGCAAAATGCTGACAGAAGTTTGTGAAAGGGTCTGAACTCCCATGAGCCACTGGAAACATTAAATATGCAGTCAGTGTTTGCTCCTTAGGGATCATGTTCTGAGACTTTGCTGACCCACCGAGGGCTGTGGGACACCGGGAGGTCCCAGCAGTGGTGCTCTCACACAGGGCAGAGCTGGCCAAGGTGCAGCAGCAGCTGTGCTTGGAGCCCTCTCTGAAATCCCTCCTTCATGCAGGAAGAGAAAAATGTATCCCTCTGATGGTGCACCTGAAGCAGAGCTGTGTGATCTGTTGATACCAATGCATGTGCAGCATTTGTCAGTGCAGGTGCTTGAGGAAGATTTCAGATTTTTCATTTCAATTCTTTGAATAATGCATCAGAGTGAGGATGCTCAGAGCCTTCTGTACATGCATTTTGTTGTGCAGTTTGGGTTTTCTCCTGAGATAGGCATTAGCTCCATTTCAAGCTTCCAGATAAGCTCCCAGGAGAGAGTGTGTTTATTTTAGAGGAATGAAAAAGAGAGAAGAATTTGTTTTATATCTTTGCTGCCCAAAATTGTCCCTAAAAGATCACACCATGAAAAAATGCAGGTAATAGAGTCTCTGCTACGTTATTCAGAGGTAAAAGATAAAAGATAAGCCTGCTGGCAACCAGAAACCTATTTCAGCTGCTTCTGAAGTGTGTCACAGGCAGGTCTGCAAAGACATTTCACCATCTCACTGATAAAGGTTGTGCAGTATTGAATTGATCTGCACACACAGGCTCAGCTTTTGTGTGCCTTGTGCAGATGTGAGCATCTGGATTTGTGAGCAAGTGGAAGGACAACTTTTCAAGACCTTTGTAGTGAAGTAAGAGAAGTTTATTGCTCGATAGCTGCTTTCCAATTGTCCTTTTATTTTGGTTCTGTTTAGGATTTTCGTTACATGAAAATTCTAACTCACCAACACAGCTGTTACGTGGCACAGCAGTAAATAGCATCTCCAGCTTTAAGGGCTAAGGCTTTATAAAGACAAGGGTACAAAAGGTGGTGCAGCAATTGTGCTTGACTTCCTTTGCACTGTCAGCATTGTCCTGGCTGCTGATTAACTTATTCAGCAATTATTTCAAAGTCAATAAACAGGGATTGTTTCTAAATCTGAAAATAATTATCAATAACACAGGAGTGGAGAGGATAGTGATGGGAGATGCTTTCTCCATTCAAGCAGCAACTACAGTGACTTGAGCTCATGTTTAATCCTCCTTCACTTTTTTGACGTGAAGGAGGATTAAAATGATCTAAGAGAGTGATCCTCCTTCACTGCCCTCTGAGTGAAGGAGGATTAAAATGATCTAAGAGAGTGATCATTCTGCCCTCTTAGAAACATGGTGACTTTTTACACTTGTGTTAATATTACCCTGGATGTAAGTCTGCTTCCTAAACTCTGTGGGTATTCTTGAGAATGCTTCCTCTTTGGTAGGACAGAACAGAGTTTCACAGGAGAGAAAAGTAAGATCACAAGGAAACAGGATAAAGTAGGACGATAAGTGAATGGTTTGCTAAGAAAATGAACCTAAAGTTTTAAAGCCTGAATAGCACATTCTACTTTTCCCCTCCCTTGCACCCTCTTAACTATGGCATTTATTCTGTGACTGGTGGTGAAGCCTGTGCCATCATCACCAAGAATAACCAAGAGTTTGGGCTGGTTTGAATTGAATATTTGTGGCAATTAACAAAGTACAGGGTAATTGGGATGCTGTTTGTTTGGCTGAATTGGGTACATCTGACAACACCCAATTAAGCTGTGTACAGGAAAGCATGTGCTGTTGTCTGCATGAGATGGTGCTGGGATTTGTGGGAAGAGGTATGGAAGGAGCTGCTTTGGTGTGAGCTCCGGAGGATTTGGTTTATAGGGATGAGAGGATAGTTTATAGGGAAAGCTTAAGAGAAAGAAATCTTTTCCGTGCTTTTCCAACATCTTGCATAGGCCCTGTGTGTGTCTTCAGTCCTGGCACCAAATCCAACTGTCAGGCCTTTTCCCAAAAGCATTAGTGGAACAAATAACAGCTAAGTACCCTTTAAGTCAGAGCTGAGCTGCTAAATTTGTCTGTCCGAATTTTCCTGGAAGAATGGAAATTTACAGTAAATGCAGCCCTGAAAGCAGAAGTTTTATTCTCTCCTACATTTCTGCACAGGTCAGCAGATAAAGCAGATACATTGTGCAAGCCTGGCAGCAGAGATGGTCTGTCTCAGAGGCATTTTATTAATTTTTCAGGAATATAAATCAAGATGATTTCATGTTGAATAAAGAATGAAATACTTTTTTGCTCTCATTTCCGGACTCTCAGTAATCATTAAGGACAGTAAAAGGACTGCAGGGGAATTAGCTTTTTGACCCACTATTCACCACCAGTACATTCTGCCAACGGTGGGAATAGTCTTAATGAGCAGTTTGCAAGTGGAAGATTTATGTACTTTCATCACAGGCAGATTTTGGAAGATTTTTGACTTTGTGGCCTGAATAGAATCTTTGAGGCAGTTACTAAGAAAATAGTAAGACTGGCTCTGGTACATGAGGAGATTTAATGCCTTAGAGAAATGGAGATGTGATGAACTTCCAAGTCTTGCTGTTGCGTTGCTGCTGAGTGGGACATCATCTTGCACTGCCATGCAATTCATGGGATCCCTTCTCCCCCTGTGGGGGCAGCAGAGATGAGAGGAAATGAGGTGAGCAACAGCCTTTCCGAGCTGAGACAGGAGGTAAATGTAAATGCAGATGACCATATATATTCAACACATCCTGGCTGCTCTTCGTAATTCCACAGTTCCAGACCCCTGAGTCTTCAAAGCATGTATTTGCTGTGCAATAGTTAGATTTGTTCCCTTGCTGTGGGTGCCAGCTGGAAATAACCTGCTTAGCTTGATCCCTCATCTGTCTTTGTGTAGGAAAAGGAGGAAGGGAAAGGTAAAAAGGAGGAAGGGAAAGGTAAAAAGGAGACAATGCACTGCTGCAGTTTGGAGTGTACCCCTGGCAATGGATAAAAGCTTTGGGCTAACAGGAGAAATGCTTGGCAGTCCTGCTCCACCAGGAGTCAGGTGCCTCAAGATTTAACAGATGGGTATGATTCCTGTGCAGAACCTGATCACCTGGCCCTCCTTCTCAGAGTGAAAATGTCTCATTTTGGAAAAGAACTAGTTTTCCTGTTCTGCCTCAGCAGGGACTACTCAGTCTCCTGGTTAGTGGGAAGAATAGCAGGGCTCTTTTGCTTGAATTCTTGCAAGAATAAAGCTGTGCAACACCTGCACAGACAGGTGGGACAGGAGCTGGGATCACATTAGAGGCTTCAAGGGCTGGCACAGCACTCATGGCTTCCAGACTGAGGCACTTGGGCTTCAAATCCCTCAAGGGCACAGTGCTGTACCTAAGAAGCAAGAAGGCTTTTTGGTCCTCCAAAACTCCAGTTGGAGTTAGTTGAAATCAGAAAGGATGAAGTTATAAATAATGATAGTTCTGGTGTCTTACTGTTACTGCCAGAGTGAAATTTTCCTTGGATGTTCTTAGATGAATGGCTGTCTTTCAGGTTTGTGAGAATTTGCTGTAGCTTCAAATGGAAGATTATTTTCCTGTTTTGGTTGTCATTCGTAATCTTTAACAAACCTATGATTATTTGTTATACACCATCTCTCATCAAGAAGGGGTTCCTTTTATAACCAGAACCTCCCCATAAAGCTCTTCCCCAGAACAAAATTAAAGTTGTTTTTTTCTATCTTAAGTGGGGGTAAGATAAGGAGGCAGAATGTAATTAAACAGTTGATGATGTTCAGGTCTTTCAGAAAAACCCCAAACTTTCCATTCTATTCTATAGGTGCTTAAGATTAAATATTTCATTAGTGCCTGAGATGAAATTTAGGTATGTATGCCTGAAAGCTTTAGCTAGAGTAAAAAACTAGCATTTTTTAGAAAACAGTAGTTGTGTGATGCTGTGGAAATAGTGTTACCTAAATACTGAGTCATGATTACTATATGACTATTCCTGTAAGAGTTATAGTAAGACCAGGCACGTCACTTAAAAAGAATAAATTGATCTTTAATAAAAGAATTTTTTGTACTCTACTACAATAAAATCGGTCTGCGAAGCTAAAATATATTCTGTTGAAGAATCTTCAGTGCCACTTTACTGAGATTCCAGAGTGTGGCCACTTCTCATCACCTGTGGTTTCTTTAACAGGATATTCTGTTAACGTTGCCAACACGGGCTCAATAAGGTAATAGGGAATTAATTTCATTCAAAATAAAAAGCTATGAAATCCAAAGGTGAGCTTTATAAAGATCATATTGCCCCTTAATCCTGGGAAGATCTGTTTGACTTGAAGGGAAATTGGAAATGTAGGACTTTCTCCTGAGACTGATCACAGTTAATTTGGCTTCCTGAATACAGAGCAAACCCATAAGGCCAGAGAAAATGCATGGAATGACTGAAACAGCCTCAGTGACTTGGCTAAATCACTTAAACCAACATTCCTCATTCATGCTAGAGCAAAACAATGTTACAGCTTGAGTTATAATAGATTGCTGCTTAATAAGGCCAGAAGTTAGTCATCTCCTTTCAGCTAATTCCTCTTCAGCTTCCCCAGCTATAAAACCCTTACTAAAGAAAGTTTAGCAGCTGTACTGCTCTCTGAGGCATAAAAAAATCTTGACTAAGGCCACTGTACTGGAGTCAACAGAGCTTAAACCTTGATATACTGGGACATGGGGAGGGCCCACCCCAGCTTTATATTCCCCAGTGTCCTGCTGGCCAATCCACAGAGCACTGGTTGGTTTTGCCTCCCAAAAGCAGCTGCCAGACCTCCTGCCTGGGAGGTAACACCGTGTTACCTGTGCCTCTCTGCAAGGGTAAGAGCAGCCAGCACCAAGCCGTGGGCACAGAGCAGAAGGGCAGCATTTAAGCAACCTCAGGGGTTGAGCTTCTGCCATTCCCGCTTTGGGAAAAGAGGAAAAAGTCACCTTTAGGTTTGTAGGCTTCGGGTGTTGGATTTGAGGAACACATTGGAGCTGCCAAGTGTGATTGCCATAATAGTTCCAGGGAAAGGATTGCTGAAAGCACCCCGTGGCTGGAAGTTCATTAAAAGTGTTAATGCAAAGTGATTAGTGATTGATACAAGTCAATTAGGTTGATGAGTCAAGTTCTACTCTGAATAACATCCTGTGACTGAAAGGAACAAAACCTAGCACGGAGTTGGAGCGGTGGCTGCTACAGATAAAATGGGATTGGAGTCACAGGACTGAGTTTTTAATATCAATATTTTTTCCATTTATTCTGGGGTATGATTCAATTATGTCTGAAAAGTGGGGAAGCAGCCTTGATTTTTGGTTTGACTCAGTTCTGTTTGTCAGTCCTTGTAACAAATGAAATACATTTAGTTTGTTTTATAATTTGTTTCCATTTTGCACTTACCCTGGAAAGTGTTATAAAAGACATTCCCAAGGGTAATGAACTGCTCTAAATATTCTGATGACAAGTATATAAAATATCTTTTGATTTTTTCATTGGTAAATGGAAACTTTTCTTGTATCTAATTATAAATTTTAAGATTAACTCCCAAAATGTCGAGATTAATCTGCACAAACCTCTTTCTGTACCTTTCACTCATCAGCTGCTATTGCAAAATATCTTAGCAAGGGAAGAAGGGATGGGAGCTGGATCAAGGCCACCTGAGCAAAACACTGATTGGGAGATTGCAGTTATAGAATCCAGAATCATGTAAAGCCATTTTTTATGATTAATGAGAATTGGTTAATGAGTAACTGGCAAAGAACAGCTCGCACCTCTGCGTGTGGTTATTTAGATGTAATTGGCTTTATGAAATCACAGGGCTATTGTATTTTATTTGGATAACCTTGTCTGATACACTAAAAATCACTCCAGTGTTTTTACAAGTTTGTTTCTTTTCTTATTAAAGCAGAAAGGCTGACTCATTGTTCTTAATTCTTCTGTACACAGGCAGCCTCTGAAGTCCATGCCAGCATCCATGTTCAGGGAAAGGGTCAGGAAGAGAGACTTAATGAGACTTAATGAGACTTAATGTAAATGGCAGCAAATTCAAGCTTTTGGTGTCGTGTTATGCATAAAAAAGTAATTCTGATCTATGTTCTAATTACAAATTGACTGGTGTTTCAGTTTGCTGCCTGGGGGTTGTGGTATAAAAGGTTCAAGGCATTATTGTTTTTAAAGGGCATTCAGAAGTTGGATATTGTTATAAAGCACTGAGTTACAGAAGCAGAGATATGTCCCTCTGCACTGTCAAGTGTTTGTGGGTTTGAACTCAGCCACACATTCCAAAGTGCTGTAGAACACAAGAACAGAGTGCTCCCTGACAGCTCCTGTGGATGGGATCTGCAGCAAAAGCAAATGCTAGTGATGGTTGGGTGGATAACTTTTGTCCTGGCCATTCCTTACTGTTATTTTATTTATTATTATTTTTGCTGACTTCTATTTGGTGATTTGCTATTTTGACACATACAAGTCAGCAAAATCATCTCATAGTTAGAGCCCCTGGTAACCTGGCAGCACTGCAGCTGCAGCTCCTGAGGAATATAGTCACACTCTCACATATTTACTGATGCAGCTACCCTGTATTTTAACTGCAAGTGGATTCCACCAAGAATGGAGTTTCCCAGCTGTAAATATCTTCATTAAAGGAAAAGCTGAAAGAGAGAAAGAAAGAAAGGGAGAAAGGCAGAGAGAATAATGAACTTAGAAATTGCACAGAAATTCAAGGAAACATCACACAGGATGAGTCTATTCTTACTAGAAAACACCTGGTTTAGGCAGAAAGCAATTTGAAAACTAGGTTTGGAGGGGGGGAAAAAAGGTATGCCTAATTCAACACACTAAAATATTCTGTATCTCTTTAAATCTCTTAAAATATCCTGTATCTCTTAAAATAGAGATTTCTGTGGTAATGTAGTGTTTGTAGACTAGGATGTGGAACCCTACCCCAAGGACTGCTATTCATCTCTTTTGTTATACCCAGCTCTTACCAACAATTTTCTGTAATTTTGCAACCCAATTGATTTGGTCACCAGGCAGGTCCATCCTTCTGTGCCACCTGGAGTGTAAATAATAGAATCACAAGGAGGATTCCATCCATCACTGATGTCTCCTCTGAGTTTGATAGATTGACTTCAGGGATTTTTTTTCCATTGCAGGAGATAAAGTAATTATATATGAATAATGGGTTGTTTGATCAGTAAAATGTTTTAAGAAGGCCTGTACTTGATGGCTCCCTCGGTCGTGGATTGGTACCTCCACAGCATGAACTGCATTTCTCTGATTTACTCTTCCTCAGAAACACAGCCACAGCTTTGAATGTGGGGATACACCAATATAAATGTTGTGATTATCATCTGCAATAATGCAGCTTGGCTGAAACAATGCCATCCTACCTTCTGGAGGGGCGTCCACAGTGTGCCATGTGCTGCATGGCACAAATGAAGAGTGCAGTGAACCCACATTTTTGGAGCTCTCGGGTACAGAATGGAGCTGGAAGCAGTTTCTGTCACAACAGGGTGTGCAGGGCAGCTTGTTCTCAAGGGAGAAAGTTGTCTCAAGAGAACCACTAATAAAAAAAAACAAACATAAAGGAGGAGTGGGAAGAAGAAAAGGCCTGTTTGAGGGCTAGTTGTTAGAGTGTCTGACTCTCACCGCTGCGACCCGGGTTCGATTCCCAGGGTGGGCTCGTCAGCACGTGGCCAAGTGCTGCATGGCACAAATGAAGAGTGCAGTGAACCCACATTTTTGGAGCTCTCGGGTACAGAATGGAGCTGGAAGCAGTTTCTGTCACAACAGGGTGTGCAGGGCAGCTTGTTCTCAAGGGAGAAAGTTGTCTCAAGAGAACCACTAATAAAAAAAAAACAAACATAAAGGAGGAGTGGGAAGAAGAAAAGGCCTGTTTGAGGGCTAGTTAGATCTCTGGAGGGCTCTGCACTTACACCCCTCTCATGTCCCCCTGTAACAAGATGAGTGCCAGTGGTCATGCATCTGTGAAGGGCATATATGGCACAAACACCAGGAATTCCCTGGTGCCCTACAGGCATTCAGCACATAGTGTTGGGAGTGCTGGAGTGTAGCTAGGAATGCCAGAAATCAGTCCTCTTAGGATGGTGTTGTTGTTACCACTGTTCTGTGAAAACCAGCACCAAAATTGCATTTAATTTCTCAGAAACATCCCAGCACCTGTCACACAGTGTTCGTGCTTATTGCCACAAGTTAAATTCTGAATCAGACACCAGATGGATGTTTTCAGATCTTAATTGAATCCGCACCAGGCACACACTCCTAGAGCAGCAATACACCATTGCAAAGAAACCAAGTGCTTTAGGGGCTCCTACATCGAGTACAGGGTTAACAGGAAGGCAGGAAGCCTTATTTATGTGTAGCACAGAAATTGCCAAAGCTGCAGAAATACTGTTTTCTTTCAGTGATTAATGTGCTGGGTGCAAGTGTGGCATCTGCTGCCAGCTTTCATTGCCAAAGCAATGGAAACAAAGCCTCGTGGAAGGCAGTGTGTCTGGGGACAGCTTGAACAGGACTGAGCCGCTTTAGATTTCAGCTGCTTTCTTTAGCACAACAGTGTGGAGCACTTTCTTGTTTATAGGGTAAACACAGGGGATTGAAGTGATCTGTGTAGCACACGGGAGCTGTTGCCAACCCATAACATCGTGCAGAATGCAATAATTCCATGGCTGCTCCCTTGGGAGTCATGGGCTACAATCATCCTGCCTGTTGGTTTCAGTGTAAATAACAGTTAAATCATCAGGACAGAAAATCTGCCGGTAAGACTTTGAATAAAGTATTAGTTAGTTCATTTTCCTTCCTTCATAATGCAAGTTTTGCAGACTCAGAGCTCAGTCCTCATATGGGTTCAGGAGAAGAGGTATTACACACCACATTAATACAGGTGATGCATAAATGTAAGGCTGAAAATGTAAGTGAGCAGAGACTATTTCAGGCAATAATGTGGCTGTCCCTCAGACACATGGCAGCCTAGCAATCTCTTCATATTTGCAACATAAATTTATTCATTCCTAGTGGAAACACACCACAGAGTGGCAGAAACATTTCAGTGCTAAAACCGACAGATACAAACCCATCATGATGTGAGGGAGGTAACAGAGCAATCCCTGCAGGTTATATGATTAGGGACAAGGATGGCTTTGGGAATCTTAGATATTTGTTCTAAAACCCAAGTACTCTAAGCTTAATGGCAGTACAGAGAAACTGTACCTTCAACTGTACCTGGGAACTGCTGAAACCAAGGAAACCTTCCCTATAAACGTTAGATAGGAGACCAATTCATGTGCCCTGCTGTTCCCATAAAATCAGCCTCTCCCAATTGGCCTCTCTGTGAAGAACAAAATTCCTCCAGATAGAAGAGAATAAGCTAGATTTCAACAGCCATAAGGGCTAAGCTAACAGGCATCAAAATGTGTATATTTTATATATTGCATATACACAAAATAGGTGGAATTAGATTTACAATTTTCCCGGATTTTGGTGCCTAGAACAGACTTGGTACTCGTGTAGCTGACATGGTCACACACTGAGGAGAATTTCACGTTTCTGAGAACAGCACCTGGCCTTCAGCCATGACAGTCATGATCCTATAACTACCTTCTCCATGCAAATGTGGCTATTTGCTAATGAACAGACAGCCCTCTGTGTTTAATTGCATCACACTTTTCAATCTCACCTCTTTCCCTGGCGTTCCCTGGCTGGGGTGAGTCATCAGACTCCTCAGGTATATCCACTGCGTGCTGTGCACACTGATGCACCGAGAGGTGTGGCAAAGGACAGGGCAGTTCAAGTAAAAGGAAATTGAGATGGGTTTTCAAAGAGAATGTGCAAATACCTCAATGTTTGATTGCCAGGGTGGTGATTAATGGCCAACTGTAAGATAAGAGCACACGGGACGAATCAGAGCGATTGCCGTTCGTCGTATCGTGAAGTAGATTCACCTCTGGTTTGAGCTGGCTTTTGGTGGCATGAACCAGGAATCAGGGACTCTGGCAGGGTAAAGATAAGCAATTCCTCAATTCTGGGGGCTTTCAAGCTGTACACAGAGGACACTGATCTCGTGGGCTGAGATTTTCTGGCGCTCTGGGAGGCCGATAAAAGTGTTGCCCCAATCAGATACGATGGTGAAAATTAAAATTAAAGCATGGTCTGCCCACATGAACACACAGATCATACCCAGGCTCAAGCTGATCCTGTTCATTTAATTGTACTTACTTGTGCTAGAAAGCTAATGTTGGCTTCCACATACATTCTGAGTTCAGGGAATATAGAGTGAGTGTATTTAAACCCTGATTTAAACACTGGCAATGTGACCCGCAGAATCTGGAGGTGCAGTGTGTCATCAGAACTCGTCCAGCTTATACTTGAGCCAGGTGAAAGAGTAAAAGAAATTTGGAGCTTCTACCTCTTTCCCTTGTATTTATAAAATCCTTGTGTGCTTTGGTGCAAGTTGCAGTTCCAGCAGAAAGCTGTAAAAGTTGCTGTGTTCCAGATCATAAATTGGGCTGAGATGGCAGTGCTGTGTGATGAGGCTTGCACAATACCCATGCAGCTTATATCTGACTCAAGGCTTTGCTATTAATTCCTCACTTTCATGAACACAGAATTAACTTCCTGTTCCTTTCAGCTCTCTGAAGAACACGTCCTGTTGCGTGACACAAGCACAAATCTTTCTGGACAGAATAAAGTTCCTCGATGTGTAAGGCAGTGAAGAAAGATCATCTCTGAAATGGTTCTGCATTTCCCCACTCCCCAGTGCCTTACAACTCTGGAAAATGAAATGAGTTCTGGCCTGAACCTTCCTGCTGTTATCTAACTCCCACTGTACTGCATGTCAATTATTAACATCAGTGATGATAGAAATCTTAACACATGTTAGAAACAGGACTCCTACATAAATTTGTTAATCTGTATTATTTTGCCCTATGATGTCTCTTTCAGAGCCCACCTCTCTTCAACTCCTTTTCCAATGTGCTCTCATAATTGGAGTGTTTTGGCCTGAGCTGGTGCTTTCAGCCTTTGGAAGGCAGAGTGCAAAAGCTGTTTATTATCTCTTTCACCCACCAGCCAAAGATCTTGTTCATCATATGCAAACCTTCTGTTTGAGTTAATTTTACCCAACAAGAATACCAAAAAGACTTTAACAGAAGACAGAAGACATTACTAAATGACTCAGCTGAGCTCTCAGATCAAGATATATATATATATAAAGGAAGTCCTGAAATATATGCCTTAAGTGTGGAAAGGTCTTCTTCTTTTTGTTGGCTTACTTAATGTTTTTTTCAGTAAAGATCCTTTGATTTTTCTCAAGGTGATAAATAATGCAGTGTAAAACCTGCTAACTGCCAACAAAGCCAACAGTCCAGTCAAGTAAAGCTTGGGGTTGGGAGCAGGAGGGTGCAGGTGGATGTACAGTCCAGGTACCTGGGATGAAGCAGGAAAACAAGGGGCTGATTTGGCTTTGTGCTACTTCCAATGCAGGTTTGAAACAGGACATCCTGAGGAGAAAGTACTTTGCATTTTCCAGCTGGGAAGGCTGAATGTGTATCCAGCCCTCAGGAAGCAGTAATCTTGGTACAGTACCTGTGTTGGGGATGGAGGAAAATGTAATTAGAGATGTGTCTTTCTACTGTTTCTTTTCAGAGGATGCAGTTTTAAGCTTTTCCATCCGGCAAGTGTCAAAGCAGATTTCCATCTCCTCTAGCCTTCTCCAGGTTTGGGGTTTGGGGAAGAGATTCAGGGAGCCTCTTGATACCCTGCCTTTGTCCAACATAAAATGGTCACACCCTGAAGCTGATTCAGGAGGAGTTTGGGAAGTGAAAGAAGTACAGGACTAAGCTCATGGCAGACTTCTCAACAGGATAAACAAGTAGTGAGTAATCCCACCTCCACTATTTTTTGGTACCATAATGGAATTGCATGTGTGCAAACAGCATAATATGTACTCCTTTGTGTACCTGAATATTGCTGTGTACCTGGCCAATGAAATATTGAGATCAGCCTGAAAGAAAGAAATTTTTCCAGCTGAAGTTTCCCCAGCTTCCTGGAGCCAGACCAGAAGAGCTGTTCTAGTGTTGCAGGTCTGAGCCAAGGATTTATTCTGAAGAGTCACAGTCTGTTATGTTTTCTGTTTGCCTTTCTCAACTAGAAAAAAAAAGCTGCCAGAAGTAGTCCATAGATGTGAGTGTGCTCATCCCTCTCTGCAAGGAAGCTGATTTCTGATCAGAACCTGAGAGGAGTCAGCTAAATGTCAGCAAGGCTGTAGGTTGCATCTGCACAGTCCATAATTTAGAAGTAGCAGGAACATTAAATAGTACCAGAATGAATCAGTGATCCAGGCATGTAGAAGTGCTACTTATAAATTCCTAGGAATTATGTAACTACAGAGCCCACTTGGATAAGTCAGCTATGAAAACGTAGTTACTTTTTAAAGTCAGGTGTGTTTTATCTCTCTTCAGCTCTAAGGTGATTCAGTCTGGAAACTTTTTTGTGTTTGCTTTATTTCACATCAAATCGCTGATGAAATGTGTGAAGGAACCTTGTAAAATCAAGGGTATCTAATAGGATTGTTATTTTAGATGCAGAAGTCTTAAAACAGATTCCCCCAATAAAATTTAGGAGACCAGGACAAATTCCTCCTTAGAAAGAGAAGAGGCAGTGTAAAGTTCTGATAGATGAAAGGAGCTTGAAAACAGTCTGGATGTTGTGTTGTTTCACAAAGTGTTTTTTCATGTTCCCAGGGAGAACAGCCATAGATAATTTGCTGTGGTATCAAAACACCCAGTGCTGAGCACAAATAATTTGGGGAGATTTGATACATTTGGGATGGATATCATAAGTGAGATCCTGACTATGAGAAATGCTGTGGGTTATCTCACTGGGCACTTTTCTGATGGCAGCAGTAGTCCTTTGTGTTTCAGGTCAAATGCTTTCTCCAAAACAAACCTAAAAACATCAACAACAATAAAAATACCTGCAAAAAATCAGGAAGTAATTAGTTTTTATTTTGCACTGCACTACATTTGAGAGTAAGATGCTGAGAAGTAGTAGTCATAACAGTGCTGCTAGACATTTTCTCCTTAGTACACAGGGTTTGTGATGAAACTGGTCACACTGATTTAAAGAACAATTACAGAAGGCATTATCCTGGAATGAGAGAGGGTTTAGTTTGGAAAATTCAATAGAAAAAAGGAGTTATCATAGTACATGAAGTACTGTGGGTTATGGAGTGATGTACCAGTATCAAAACACTTAGTTGCCCTTGGACATCACTGTGGGAATTACAGCAGACACACTACTTTGGTGAGATGAAAGTATCCTATTAAGACATATGGTATGTATTATATTTCTATATAGTTTTATAGTTCTGGTATCAGTTACATGGGTGGATATTATCACCATTCTAAAACAAGATACATGAGATGTGTCTTGTTTGTCCTGGCCTGTTGCACTGTGATGGCAGAATTGGAGGCTAATTCCCAAGCTAATTCCCTACAGCTAATTCCCAAGTTTATTCCTTCTCCAAGTCTTCAAAACACGTGATAACATTGCCATCCCTAACTCATTAGAGCTCAAAAAGGCTGATGAATTTCCAATACACCTGAAGAAGTATTAAGGACAGTGACTTGGAGATTGTTCATGTGGAATTATTGTCTCTCATCTTTGCTTGAGGAAGGACATTAATTAAAATGATCATTAATTAAAATGATCATTAAAATGATCAAGGAATTGGAAGATTTTATCAGAGCATGAAAGATAGAAACATGTTTAATTGAACAAAACACAAGCAGTGTAGGGGCCAACTGATAATGACCAGAAGATATAAATTGGCTAAGAATAAATCTACACTGGAATTTTTATGTAAGGTCATTCAGAGCAAAGAAATTCTGAAATGGTCTTCCAAGAGAAGTAGTGAGAGGGAAAAAATCTTTTAAGAGGGCAGGATAAAATGATGCAGTGCCATGAAAGTCAGCTGTACTCAGTTACAAGTGGGATCCCCTTGCAGTCAGTGTACCTCTAATCCTAAATTTCTACGTACCATTTGAAAGAAGGTAAGAATTTCATCATCCCAGAACTAGACTCTTCCTTTCCCTGGACACAGGTCTATCACAATTTTGAACAGATTTCTCGTAGTAGGTATTGGTTAAGCAAGAACTGCCATGGAAACTGCAGTCCTGCATCCCCTGCTGCTGGGTGGTGCTACATGAACAGCAGCAATGGGCAGCTGAGCTGATGATACTGCCACGGATTTACCTTAAGTTTTGCCTTTTTTTTTTTATAATTAACGTTTACAGCATTAATTCCATGCTGTCATTAGAACCTGCTGTTATGCCAAGGCATTAGTAAGGCGATTCTTGAAATCCCATGCTGCCCTCTTGAGGGTGCATAATACACGTTTGGGAGTTGGGGGTTTTTATGCAGCTACTGTAAAAAAAAAAGGACATTTTAATGAATTTTTTTTTCTTATGGAAATTATCAGCTTAGGCATGAGCATTTCAAAGCCCTCTATGTGTTTTGGATGTTCCAAAAAGAACTGGGCATCTAAGTCCTTGCAAATGACTTCATTTCTCCCTCTGAACTCCTCAAAAGATCTAGAGGATCATGTACAGAAGTGCCAATGGCTGGGAGTAGAAGTAGGGTTGCTTTCCTACAAACACTGTTGTAGTTAGATTTGAACACAGAAATAATTTGCAGAATGGGAAGAATCATGTTTCCAATAATCAGGCACTGACCAGCTCCCTTGCATGAGACAGGCATGGCCCTGCTCCCCTCCACGGTGGGAAGGAGCACAGTGACTGACACATCCTCTGCTGCACAGATCTGGCTGCCTGGTGGTTTCTCCCATCTGCAGTGTCTCATTTGAAGTGATTTCTTAAGAGAACTAAATGTGTCTATATTGGCAAAACAGCAGTTGCAAGTGGTTAGAGCAAGTGCTGTAAAGAGGAGGAAGACTGACAGAAGTTGAGTCTGGTAGTTGGGGTATTTTTAACATTAGAAAAGGTAAGTCACTGGAGTGACTCGTCTAATAGTCTCTCTTAAATGATTTGTTTCACATGAGCTCAGCTGGACAGTGGTGGGAATAGGATTAGGTGAAGTGTGTTGCCTAATTGCTCATTTTTCGTTCATTGCTCTGGGAATCAATTTATAGCACAGTGTGTTCATCAGAGACAAACAGACTGGAACAAGAGAGGAAGGAGCTGGTTGGGTCCCATGTGTTTCTGTGCCACTGTAAGGCTTGGATTTGGCAGGATATGAGAAGACATTCCAGCCATCTGTCTTCTCTCCTGCTCCACAGTGCTTATATTATTCCAAGGGGTTCCTAGAGAAGATAAATGACAGCAGCTACAAGCAGAGGTGTGCTGGGAGTGATTTCTGCTGGTAGAAAGTCTGACAGAACTTCTGCTGCCTTGACCAGAGGCAAAGGTTCCCATCTGTCCATGCAGTTTTGGAACATTTGCTGCCTGTCCCTCCTTCCAAGACTGAGCTGTGTCACCAGGAGCAGGACTCAGAGCCAGGGCAGTGTTTGGTGAAGCTCCTTCCAGCCTGTGCCATGCTTGGCACACAGCACTTGGCTGGCCATGGGGTGGGAATGACTGGCAGCTGGTATGGCAATGCCAAAATGAATGTGAGCTTTGCACTATGGATTTCCATTCCAGCTGCTCAAACAGGAATCCTGGATTCCTGTAGTGCATCCCCACCCTGCCAGCCCTGACTAGAAACTTGTAATTGTGCTTCACTGAGCAAATATCTATGGAATGACTGATGCCAATGAACCCCAAAACCATCCCCATTACAGGGATTAGTGTTACTAAATACAGAAGAAGTGTGCATTTTTAATATCATATAAAAAGAAAACCAATGCCCTTTTCTTGTACCTTCTAAAATTCCTGAAAAATAGGCAATAGTCCATGTATTTATTTTTTCAAGAGTAGGTATAAATATTCCTTAGCCAGTCTTTTTGTATGTGAAATTTCCAAGCCCTCCATACTGTACTTCCTCATACATATTTTCAAGAGTTCTTGTATTCTCTCTGTAATAACTGACACACAGGATGAATAAACACCACTACAAATAAGCAAAAAGCCAAGTAAAAAAGGAACTAGAAGTGTTTGTAGCTGACTATGAAAAAGAACTGCATTTTCCACTGCTTGCCTGATGGAAAGCCAAACATTTACTTTTAAATGATCAAATGCTTATTTCCAGATCAGGAAATAAGACCTGATCAGGCCTTCAGCCAGGCAAAGCCCCCACAAAATAGCCAAACCCAAAAGACCCCAAGAGCTCGACTGAATTTTCTTTCAAGTATGGAATAATGTATTTAGAAATAATTTGAAAAGCAGGTCTACTGATATAAAAAGCATAAGTTTCTTCTTGAAAATCAATCCTATTTACTGACACTGTTATTTTTCACAAACAAAGCTTTTCCATGTGGAGAGAGCTTAGCTGAGGACAGTCTCTTTGCTTTCCCTAAAGCAGAACAGGTACAGCTTGTTCCTCAAGGCCCTGGGACTCTTCAGCAGTTTTCCTGCCCGATCTTTCATGTTTTTTCACTTGTCTTGGTCCTGACTTCTCAGAGACCTGAAAATTAAAAATGTGAAGTGACTTCAGCAGATTATCTGGGCTTGTCACATATTTTGGAGGTCTTATTGGTAGAAGTGTCTGCAGACACTGCAGGCTTGAAAGCTGCCACTGGAACTTCTTATGTAACTGTTTTCATGCCTTTTTTTAAGATAAGATTTTGGTATACAGTAATCCTCATGGATTAGTGTAATTACTGGTATAGTAATCCTTAGATAAGTGTAATTAATAATAGTTAGTTAGTTAATTTATCATCTCAGATCCTGTTTCTTGGCAATGGAGCAATTCTTTTGCTTGGTTTCATTCTCCTACTGCAGACTCATTGCTTCTGAAGGGGCACAACTCTGACCCTTTCAGATCTCAGACACAGAGCTAAGTTCACTAGTTTTATACATAGACCAGGATCCTCTACTTTGAAGCAGCTGAGACAAAAATGATAAAAGATGAAGTACATAGTAAATAAAAAGTGTTGGGTGTTCTGCCTGAAGCTCTCATGGGCAAGTAATGAAGGAAATTCCTAAGGACCTTAACCACAAGCAAAAGGCAGAAAAAACTAGAAGATATTTCAACAATCTGAAAAAGACCATCTTGGAAAGAAATTTCTGTCTGTGGAGGTAATTAGAGAAGTTGCTGAGAAGATCTTGAATAGAGAACTTGCCCTATGACCCCGAGGTGTGAGAGCAGTAGCTGTGAGTTTCCATATAATAAATATCCTGTACCTATATGTGCTCAAAAATTTGAAGGGTTGATTTACCCTGGAAATAACTACAAATTGTACTCCCTTATCCATCAGGTCCTTCTGATGTGCATGTTCAGTTATAACTCGAAGAAAAAGGATTAAAGGAACATTGTTACAGTTACAAACACTGACCCAGCTCGGCTGAGAACTGAGGAGCTGGGTTGATTTTCTGTGGCCTCAGCAGCATTCCTTATGAAGTTCTAGATGGTGACACATAAGCAGAGACCCTCCCATCAGCACAGAGGAGACGGAGTCACTGCAGCCTCCAAATCTCTCCTGGTGTTGGGGGTGTCAGGATTAGACCGAGCTCAGTTAAACTGAAAGTCTACAAGACCAGAAATTAAAGGGAGAAAAGTGTCTGTGACACCATCGTGGTTACAATTTAAGCACTTTAAAGGCACTGTTTGAAACAGAAAATGTATTGAGTGTAAAAAGAGCACTAACAAACCTGATGCCTTTCAGAACCTTGATAAAATGTGTTATACAGACTACATGGTTTTTACTCTTTCCTTCTAACTGACTCTCCATAAATTTTTCCCTTTGTGATTATAAATCAGGCTTAACTCAGGTGCCCTGGAGGACATGTGTTGGTCCTTATGTTAACAAATATAAATGGCCATCTAACCATAGTGTTAAGTAAGCATTTGCAGTCAGATAGATAATCCACCATACAGCTCGACATATTCATTATTTAGACACAGATAATCCACCATACAACTTGACATATTCACCATTTAGGCAAAATGGAACCTACTTACACAGAGATCAGATTATCACCTAAAAGCTTTCTGCAGGATCAAGTTGTTCAAGCTTCATTATAAACAAGATTTAAAGGCTTAAATTCAGGAAAGTGTTCTGACAGCATGAGGGATTTCTCTTTAAACATATGGTTCAAATGATGAAACATCATCTGTACGTGACCTTCTGAAGGTTATGATGAAGAAAAGACTTTGGGGCTGTTTTGGTAACAAGAGTATCACCAATAATGGCAAAACAGGGCAGACTGAACTCATAAACATTACCTCAGACCTGTGCTGGAGATAACATGTTTACTAAACTTCTCCAAATGAGCTGATACCACGAGTCATCTCATTGTGATCAGCACTGGGATTATTTCCTGCTAAGACTGGCCTGCACACTGGTATATTATTGCTTGCCCAAAATATTGAACTTAGAAAGTGAAGCTGTCTTTATTTTGTGTAAATAAGCACAAGTGTTCCCTCCTGGAAGGACAAAAAGGTTGCCAGCAAATGCAAATAATGGAAAATACCAGCATGGTAATGATAAAGACATTTGGAGTTCATCTGTTTTTAAGGAAATCTGATTATTACATTGATAAGTGCAAAATTTATACCTTTCAGTTATTTTAAGGAGTATAGTATTTATATGTTGAATCCAGCAAAACTGGCCTTTGATGTTTAAATAGGTTCTCTTATGAGATGTATCTTAAATTTTGGAAGTTCAAAACATACTAGACTTAGTACTCCATGAAATAGGATAGAACTTTGTTCAGGTTTTGCTGCATGATGTTCATTGTCCTCTCACAGATCACTTCATATTTTGGCAGCTTCCAAAAGCAAAGGAGAACAGTGTGGATTCCATTTAATTGGGAGGAAAAGAAAGTGGATAAATAAATATATAAAACTGGGTCAGAGCACTTGTCTGGCTTTCCAGAAGGACGTAACTTGAATTGGTTAATGGTATTTTTATAAAATTTTGTAAGTATTAAAAATATTCTGTAGATATTTAGGCTAATTTTCAGTGGACTGTGAAGCCAGACTGTGCTCTTATGACCCTGTGTGGACCAATGATGGGTCCCTGGGAACTTCCATGACTGGGAAAATAAACCAGCAATATGTTGGAAAAGTTGCTCCGGTTGCTGAACAAAAAAGGGTGAGTGTTTTGTACAGAGAGAAGTGTCCCTATCCCTTGTTTTGGCAGAGACAGCACAGGGGTTAAACACTCTCATTTGCTTTATCTTCATTTCTGTGGCTCAGTTGTGTCCACTGAGCCTGAGACTCCTCTGCATTAACACAGGTGACCCTTCCAAGGTGCCTTTCCCTTGCTGAGCCTTCGCAGCAAAGCCAAATGTCAGGTTTTGTCTGAAGAGCTAAAAACATGTTTCACGTGCCAGAGACACAAAGGTGCTGCTGAACCAAATGGCAATCCAGACATTTAAATTGTGCTTCTGCTGGAATTTCTGTCCCACCTTTTTCTAGTGCAGAGCACAGCAGTTCTGTGTGACAGCACAACTGTTCTGTCGGGCAGCAAAGGAAATTAATACTTTGTGTGAAGGCTCAGGTCAAAATAGGTGATGGCTTGTAGTGCAGGAGCTCCACTGGTACCTGATTAGCCAATATTGTAACATATAAGTGGAAACCTGAACACATGCTCAGATTTATTCCCAATTCAATTTTTGAAACCATTTTGTTTTTAGGCTCAGCATTATTAACATCGCTTGTGTGACAAGAGAACCCCATTGACACAGAGGGTAGAGACCTTTTTCAGTGGTGTATGCTGAATATGTTAAATATTATAATTTCAAATAAAGAAACATTAAAATATAAGGAAATAAAATAAAAAAAGGCAACATAAAAATTCTAATGACCTTGAAAGAAAATTAAGGTTATGTCTAATGTCATATTGCCTAATCCTTAACACTTTTCAGTGTTTTCTTTGACTGTCTCAGGGGCTGCAAATTTAACCAAAGTTTCAGATAAATATCTATGAAAGACAGTTCAGCTAAAAGCAAGATAAATATTTTTATAACACCAAACAGAATTCTTCAGTATTTTTGGAAATGTCTCTGGTAATCAGGAAATCTTCAAATTAATTTTAAAATGTTGTAAGCAAAATTTTACCTTCCCTTCATGAGTCAGTTTGGATTTCTGGATCTATTTCTGCTTGAGAAGAACCACTAAAGAAAATACATTTGCCAGAACTACTTAGAAGAAAGATGAGCTAAATTCAAAGGTTTGAATTTGCACTTAAATCCAAATAAGTGGCTCTCCTTGACTTTGACTTAGAGGAGAGCAGAGTTTAGCCATGACCTGTTGTTAACTATTCTGGATATGCTGAGCAATTATATTTTTGTTTCCAGCTGTCATATGCTGTGACAAATGGAAGTGTGTGCTGTATGTATGAAACCACAGCAGCTAAAGCCTGCCTGCTGCTCCCTCCCTTCACCAGCAATGAAACAAAAGGATTAATACAGAAAAAAAACCATTTGGCCTCACATTCCTTCCTAATTGCTACAAGTAGTTCATTAAAGAAAAGGAACTACTATAAAATGCCTTATAGAGCATTATATTCCAAAAATTTTTTTTGGCAAAAGTTGTAAAGAAAGTTGTTTGGCATAATGAAAATATGCCACTTTTTTTGTTTCCCTCAGGAGTACATTTTCCATATTTATGGGATTTATGTAGTTGCAACAAAGAGACACCTCAATGGTCTTCCATGTTTCTAAACATCAAATAATTATTGGAATTCCCTTGTCTATCCCCTTTCCTATTAAAAGAATAGGAAAATAACAACACCTTTTTTTTTTTCATTACAACTAAGAATAATTACTGAGCAGAAATAGAGGAATATTGTCTTGGATTCACAGCCCAGCTCCTGTGTGTGTTACTCTCAGCCACATGTTGGCACCAAGGTCTGCACAGCCACAAAGCCTTGAAGTTGTTCCATACTGATATTTCATGTATATGACAATTAAGGTTGGACTTATCTGGCTGCTGCTAAGATTTGGAATCTGCTCTCCTGTTTTAATTCAAAGAAATAGTGCAACAGTCTTGCAGCAAATCCAGTTGGTAGAAAAGCTTCACAATTTCCACCACGATGAAGCCAAATACTTGTAATATTAAAATCAACATTGCAAGAAGGACGTATGTCTTCTCCTAAGGTTCTCCCAGTTGACTGTTTGTCCAAAATTGAGTTAAAAGATTGATAAAAGCAGTTGTATGTAGCTCTCAAAGGCACCAGTGTTCCATCTCCACAGGGTTCTCATGGTGCACACATTTCATTAGTCTTACAGATACAATGGTGGCTTGGATTTGTCAGTCCTTACAATATCCATTTCTTTCGTTTAATTGAACTTTATCATTAATGCAATATATTTACGTTGAAAAATCCTCTCATAGTATTAAATCAATTTTTCTATTGCCAGATTTGCAGTCAATTCAGGATTTGAATTATACTCGACCTCATTGTTCCAAGTGAGAGAGTTTATTAGAATGGGTCTGCAGAGAATGGAAATGGGAGAATCAGAAAGCTCAACTGCAGAACCAACAGCAGAGGAAAATCAGACTGGCAATTTTGGGTGCCTCTGTTTTGGAAGGTCAATGTGCTTCCAAGGCCTCCTTTTCAAAAAGCACCACTGACATTTCCCACAGCGCCGAGATCGGTCGCAATTTCTCATTAATCAGAGTAAACCTGAAAAACACGATCTGTACATTCACAGATCAAAATCCTTCAGTAACTGGAAAGAAAATTAAAATCTTCCACTCCCGGCACTGTTGTGGCTTCCTTTTCATATTTCCTACATTAAAGTGAGACAAACTGTGCTAGAACTTCTGTTCTCTACCCTCAGGAAACACCTCTCCCATTATTACAACTCTAATACACCTTCTGCAACTGTGAGAGATTTCTGCTATTTCATGTCACAAATAGGCTTCATAAAGTAGGAATAGGAAGAAAAAAAAAAATCTTTAAAGCTCATCTAGAAATTGATTCTTTCACTCAGTGAAAAACAAGACTAAAAAATTAATAGAATGAGCTTTGAAGGTATTTTTAAACAAGAGGATGGGTTTCAAGAACAAATTAAATAACGAGCAGATGTGGATCAGTACTTCTGTAAATAAAAATCAACTTCTTATTTCTAGGTACGTGACTTAAGGTTGAAGAGCATTTTCCAGCTCCCTGTCCTGTGCATTGCTAAAATATAAAAGTAAGTAAAACCAACTTCATTACATACATATCTTCATGCATTAGGAAATATTTATTAGATAGAACACAAAATGTGCATAACTATTCCTTAAAAATAATGTTTGTTAGCAATTTCCTAATCTGTCCCCCAAATGCCAGAGTGGCTAAATCCCAGAATTACAAGTACTAATAAAGTTATTTTCTTGCCCCCCCTTCCCATCTTTCCCACGATTATTTAGATTTAATGTATAATTATATTAAAATAATTTAAGATTACGTTGCATTAGGAATATCTACCCACGAAAATTATTTGCACGAAATAATCCTATTTTTAAAACCCCCTAAAATTAACCTTCCTGACCAGTACTCCAAACTCAGATCCACAACTCTTGATTGAAATAACTTCCCCACCGATTCAGCCAAGAAAACAATATTGAAATGCCATATGATCACCTGTGGCAGTGCGTGATGCTATCCCAAGAAATCCCAGGGCTTTCTCAGAGTGAGCCTGGTGGATCTCTGCTCTGGGATTTATAAAATGCAATAAAAAAATGACAGAAAAAACACAAAGGCAAATCTATTTTAAAATATAATATTAGCATTGTCAACATGGAAGACTTTATTTAAAATATTCGGAATAGTGTCATTTGTTTCGGGGAATGCAGGAAAAAGTTTCAACAACTAACACGCAGTGTTTCTTTGCAAAATAGCCCCGTGCTTGATGCTGAAGCTGAAATGGTTTTTGCCCACTGGTATCTACACTCTTGTAAAAGAAGGTCAATAGCTGCTCCTTTTGGATTACTTGTCTTTGTCTTCACACAACTCAAACAATAAATAAAGGCAGTCTGTTAATATAGATTAGAGGTTAAACTGTTATTTATCGTCGCCTTTTATGGAGAGATCCTATAAAGGCTGTTATTGACCTTCTCTGCCTACAAAATAAGAGGCAGGTATTTATCCCAGGCAATCCATTTGCAATGAAAAAGAAATTATAGCCTTCCTGAAGAGTCATAGAGCAACTGAGCTGCAATGACAAATCCTGATGAGTAAGAGTTCCTGAATTAACCTGCGTCACAAATTCACATCAGGTCATGTCTCTGAGCGTGTGAGATGAGGAAGGAGCTGAGAAACGTTAGATTTCCCCCTGCTGTTTTTGAGGTTTTCTTCTAAATGTCTGGGATTTGGATGGAGCTGAGCATGAGAAAAATATACAGCATATTCTCACTCCTTTGAGTTTATGTAGTACAGAGAGCTACAAAATAAACTACAGCAACAAAATTGGCATTCCCTGTCATGTATTCCTGTGAATAGAAACAGCTGAACAAAAATCAGTGTGACAGCCACCCACTTAGTGTGCCTTAATCTCACTAACAGCAACCCCTTAAACTGGTTTGTGATGGTACTTCCGCAGTGTGGACCAGAACACAGCTCAGAAACAGCTCTGCAAGGGTTGCTGCAACCCTGAAACCATGAAAGTACTTCCTGAGCACACACCATGGAAGTTTCCTGGTAGAATGGATGGAAACTCCTCATCTGGGCATCCTAAATTGTGAGGGTGTCAGAAATCCAGACTAAGCCTCCCATAATGCTAAAAATAGAGAGGAGAGAAAGAAAAAGAAGATCTCATAAAAAGTTTTCTTTTTTATAGAGCAGCCACAGTCTTCTGCTTCCTCACCCAATCAGTCTTTCAGGCCCAGGCCTGACCAAATTTTGACTACTGAAAAAGCTGTGAGAGCCACTTCCTTCTGCAACCCCTCCACTCTGCCCAGTTGTCACCTCAGCTGTGACCACACCACAGAGTTACAGGCAGAAGGAAACGAACCATAATGACCTTTGGAGAAGAAATTATATCCATCCAAGACACGGCCTTTTTTCCTATCCCAAGTTAAATATGTGGAAAAATGCTCAGACAAGGCAGCAAAGAAATCTTGGGGATGGCTGGGTGGCTCCTGGTAGTAGAGTTGCACATCATAGCAAAAACAGAGTAGGGAAAGGAGATATGTTAGAAGTTACTGTCAAACATTGCTTCTGCATTATACCTTTGCAAAGGATTCCACAGCTGCCTGGTCCCCTCGTTGTCGAGACCTAAACAACCTGCAGGACACTGGTTGGCTGCTCAGACTAACAGAGGTGAGAGCACAGTCATTTAACTTCTTGCATCTTCCTTGTTTCGAAAGCAAAATGGTCAGAAAGATTAAAGTATTTCAGATGCTTGAAGAAATAAAGTCATAGTTCCTTTCCCAGCTGATGTGTGGGCAAGTGCCCTTGAATTCTGCTGTGTTTAACTGCTGGAGTTTAACTACTACAGTTTAACCACTACAGCTGAACTGTGTTGAACTAATATTTTAAACTCTGGTTGGTTTAAAATACTCATTTATTCTTCAGAGTAAACCTCGGATTCTACAATTCATTAAATAAGACACACAGAGAAGTAGGTCCTTCTACAGCGTTTTCTTACAAATATCTTTACAAAAATACAGGAAAACCAGCCAGGAAACATCACAAAGAAAGGAAGAAATTGTAGTGTAAAAATAAGAGAACCACGTTTTCCAGAAACTTCTGACATTTTAGGAGGAAATTCTTCCCTGTGAGGGTGGGGAGGCCCTGGCACAGGTTGCCCAGAGAAGCTGTGGCTGCCCCATCCCTGGAAGTGTCCAAGGCCAGGTTGGATGGGGCTTGGAGCAACCTGGGCTAGTGGGAGGTGTCCCTGCCCATGGCAGGGGGGTGGAACAAGATGAGCTTTAAGGTCCTTCCAACCTAAACCATTCCATGATTCATTCTAAGTTCTCATGACAATTTTTATCTGGAACAAAGAGCTGCTATAAAGGAGAGTAGCTTGGATCTGATTGCACTGCACACAACCCTGGAGATAATAGAAGGTAAGAACTGGGAGATAAGAGTTCAGCTCCACACCAGCTCTGGACTGGTGTGCTCCTGCTGACGACCTTGTTCCACCTGAAGGTTTGTTAAGGTTGATGGTGTTGCTCTCCTTGAATTTGTCCTCTAATTTGGAAAAACCATCTACACATTGGCCAAGTTTCAGCAGTCACCAAGCACTTTGTTTGCCCACTGACTGTTATTAAAAATGCCTTCCTTTTCATTTTTCTGCCTTCTTGGAAAACCTCCCATTTGGAAGACCAAAGTTTTTCTTTTTCACTTCTTAGCCTTGGAAAAGACCGACATCTCCACGGGAATTCTTTTCGTGATAACACACTGGTTCAGGTTTGTCCTGACCCTTGTTTTCAGACTCCCTAAAGCAGGATCTGCTGAACATCTCCTCATTTGGTTTTTGTTTAGCATGCAAAGGATTTGTTACTTCCCTGCATATTGCACCTAAACTTTAAATTGAATCCTGTCTCCAAACAACTTCCAGTGTCCCCCCCAGTTTCTGGACAGTAAATCCTTTATATATTTCATCCTTTGTATATACACCTCTGTTTCCCTCTGAAATACCCAAGCATTTGTAAATAAATAAGTTCCATCTCATTTTTCAAAAGCATATCTTAATTTAGTCAATTTGTGAGTCCTACACCTAACAAGATGTTGACTGAGGAATAAAATAAGCAGAAACACTTTAATGAAAGTGATTACCTTCATCTAAAAGTGACAAAAGGTGTATGTGGTTCCAAGTTTCATGCTAAATAGATGACTTGCACAATAACTTTTTTTTTTTAGTGTAGAATAGGTGGTGAGGGACATTTAGTGACACAGTGCCCCTTGGTGGGAGTCGTGAGTTACTGTTCCCGATTGTTGTGGTTTGGGAAGCTCGTGGGATTGGTTTCTCATTTAATGAGTTCGTTCCTGGGAAATATTAAATGCATTAGTGCTGACAATAAACACATCCTTGCTTATATCACGGAAATATTTTAGTGCTGGCTATATCAAAACAGGTGGATAGGATGGGGAATGAAAGGAAATAATGTTTTAAGTGAGGTTTTGATACACAAGGTATTAGATCTGATGAAGTGTAAATGTGTAAAAATGAGTCTCAAATGGCAATCTGGGTTTCTGTCCTGACTGTGCCACAGGAATCCTGGCTGCTTGTCCCACCAGCCCCCCAGCCACACCACTGGATCCCTGTCAGCTTGGGATTCAAGAACTACACTGAGTTCTTCTCAGCCTGCAAATCATATAAAGACACTACAGTGAAAGTCTTGCTTGGAGTAATTCACCCTATCAGGGATGCAAAAGCACAGAATCCATGCTCACCTGTTTACATGCTGGTTTTGCAGGGAACAAAAATATAGGGAAAATCTATATTAATGTACAAAGAGCTGACATGATTCTAATTTTAAGGGGCAGTTTGTTGGGTGAGGAAATATGCTCTTGACATAGTTCATTTCAGGTGGTGACCTTGCTTTATGGAGGCTTCATTTTGCCTTAAGTAGCTTGGATTCATTGATATAAAGGAGTTTTAAAAGTGTGATTAACTTCTGCTGCTGCCACAAAAGACAATACCCACCTCTCATTCTTCTTTAGTTTCTTTATTGAGGACACAGAGGGAAAAATCACTATTGTGAGCCTGCAAAAAAAAAAAAAAAAAGGCAGAACATTGGAATAAATGGATTGCTTTCCTTACACAGGAACACAATCCCTGAAAAATTTTAAATTTTACCCTGAATGCCCTGCAAAAGTTTAAATACATAAGTCAGATTATCCCATTTTCTTTCCTGTGTTAGAGTCACAGTGAGCCAAACTGCCATACTCATGTTTCTGGCCCAAATTCTCTTTGCTTGAATAGTTACCACATCAGTGCTGGAGTGAATAGTGTCAGATACAGTCCAATCACAGCTAAACAACTCACTCCAAAGTGCTTCCATTTACTGCTCACACCACTAAGGCTTGGAAAATGAATAGGAACAACAGAATAGCTAATTGTTAATTATCATATTACTCAGATTGATCCCTTCCAAAAACAATCCAATGTGTTGTTAATGGGCCTATTAATCAGGTTATGGTTCACAGCATGAACTGTTTGCACTGTCCCGGAATTTTAAGCATCTGACAGGTGTACAGAGCTTTATTTGAAGTGACTGAATGTCCCTTTTCCAGCTGCTGGATCCTGTATCCTGAGTGGCAGGTTCACTATTCTGGCAGCTCTGCAGGGGGATGAGGTGTGAATGCACCAGTGACTCGAACTCTCACTCACAGTTAAACTTCACCTCAGACTGGAGTACGTTGGGAGGTGCAAATTTAAATGTCTTCTGCATCAGCTGTAATATTTTACCTGCTCATCTTCAGGTTGCCTATTTGCAGCCAAGTAAAATCAAATTTAGGGAGCTTTTAAACCAAAATTTGGACTTATGTATTCCAAGAGCTCTAGAGCTGCACTACACGGAATATTAAAGACGCTTCGCTGCTGCCAGTTCTGCTGCCCAGCAGCAAGGAAAGAGGGATTTAATCAACTGAGAGTGCCTGGGCAAAGTGGTAAATCATGCAGCACTTCTCAACAGCAGGCAGTGCCAGTCTGATTAGGCACAGCAGACTCTACAGCCAAAGCATTTAAAATGTATTTTATTGCACCAACAGTTGCCAACAAATCCTCTCTAATGTGATCAAAGTGCTAATGAATAATGACACCAAGGTTACTTCTGGCAGCCTTTTCAAAAAGTGACCCAGGCCATGCTACCCAGCAGTGCTCACCAGCTGGGAAACCTTTGTGTCAGAGAAACTGTTAAGAATGAAGTAAGAAAATTAACCTTGCATGAATCATTTTGGTGAAGTACATTGACTTTATTTTGGAATAAGTACATAATTGTACTTGTGGATATTTTTGGGGCACTTACAGGCTTTTTTTCCAGTGGTACAGTTATAAAAAACAAACTTATGATGGTTAGAAGATGGACTTCTTGAGGAAAAACCCAACTAGTAGGTAATTAAACATTGAGTATTAGAGAGCTGATGAATTTTTGCTTCACCAAATATTGATTTACAGGAGGGGCTAGGATTTTTTATGTATACTCAAGACACATTCCTCTGATGAGATATGATGATTTAAACAAGTCAGAGTAGGCTTTTACATTTCTAAATTCCTCTCTTTACTGTTTTCTGTGTTTTTCTCAAACATTTACATTGAAAGTTCTCGCTAGAGGAGAAAGCTATAAAAAGCAGCCACTGGAGCAATATAACCTGGGTGTTCTAAAAAGCTTGGGCAGTAAAATGTCATCATTTCTCCTGAAAATAAATGCTCTCATGACTTTCAGGGGAGGCCCATTGCTTCCTGTGAGGAATAAGGAGGAGTCAGGAGAGTGTGTGGCTGCTGAAAGGAGATAAAGTGATGAGCACAAAGCAGAGGCTGAAATGACCCTGAAGTTCAGTGCTCAGTTCTTGGTATCAGCCAAGGCAGCAAAGATCACAAGCTATGATCATATGATAAGGCATAAAAATTATTCATGTGTATTACTAAGGGATATGTACCAGACAAAAGCAGTTATTTAAGCAGAGCCCTGTTAGTCTGTGATACTTGTTCTCCCTCTTTTCTTTCTTCCTTGATTTTAGGGACACACGCAGATTTTAACTGCTCAGTTGCTGGAACGACAAAGTACTTCAGCCCTTAAAGGCCAAAATTTTTGCTGTATTCAAACTTCACTAACACAAAGCTAAAAAAGGAAAATCTTGTGCTTCTGATTGAACACCATTTTTGTGCTCTCATGGATTTAGTTCAGGGACAGCTCCTTAGGTCTGTTTTTGTAGGCAAAGCCCAGGCTGAAGTCTGGGACCCACTCTGAGTCCAGGCCTCCTCTCAGAAACAGGAACTAGTTTCCCTAATTCTTCAAGTCAAGAGATTTTGTGGCTTCTTGGACCATTTCCTAATTCAACCACTGGCTTTTTTTGGCCTCTCTCTCACCTGTGTGAGAACATGATAGGACGAAAAACTGGTAAAATATAAAGAAAGGTGTGATAGCACAGCCAGGGACATGGAAAATCTAATCTGAGGGACAGTAACCTCTGCAGTTCTGTAGCAAAACCTGCTGATTCATTACAACCCCAAACAAGGAGCCTGACAGCAGTGAACAGTCTAATTTGTAGCTGCTCATTTTTCTTAAAATTTCCACTGCAAGAGTGTAAATTCAAAAGTAAATATCTCTGTGCAACACTAATTCAGATGAAAATTACAGAAGGGAGTTGGAGAATAAAATATTGAGATAATTTTGTGCAGAAAAGGTAAACATTTACACACGCAAAGAAGTTCTCAGTTTCACAGGTTCCTCATTTAGAGTTAGGACTTACAATTCCCAGCAGCAAAAAACTTGCAATATTATGCCTAAATTGGCAATTAACGTCGGAAAATTCTTAGCCTTTCCATTTTACTTAATTTCAGTATATCTCATTTAACTTTAGAAGGAAATTTATAATGATTTACATGTCCCAGACGTGTCAAAAGAGATATTAAGCAGTATTAGGCATTAAGAAATAATCTGCTTTATTTCCATTCCTTCTGAGGACTGTGCAGGGGAATAATGTGAATGGATTAGGAAGTGGGTGTAATACCTGTCAAGCAATGTTATCTGTGGATGTCTATGAATTCTCCAAAGTTAAACTAACTGTTTCATATCAAATTCCTCAAGTTCTTAAGGAAGAAAGGAACAAAAATAACCTTCTGTTAAAGTAGCTTCCAAAGATCCACTTCCAATGGGCTGTTTTTATTTCCTTGGTGTGTCCAGAGCCTAATCCAGTGCTTTGTAAACATGTTGTTTCTGGCTAAGCCCACAATTCCCTGCAGGAAGGATGTTTTTGTGTCTTGAGATGTAATTTTTGGGAAGCAAGACCTGCCTGGCTGTAATATAGAGCAAAGAGAGCACCCCTGTATTTCAGTATTTAATCATACTTCCAGAAATTATACCTGGGATGTCAAAGGAGAAAGCCTCACCAAGTAAGTTTATGAAGGCCCAGGAAATGGTCTTGTCTCCTGCTGAGGGGTCACTGCTGGTCTGTTTGCAAGCATTCATATAATATGCAATTCTGCACAGAATCCAGCCAGTCTGGATTTTAGACTATCTGTGATGAGGGTAGTAGGTGCAGTGTGTAATTATTAATTGCTTCTGGATTTGCTGAAACCCAAGAAGAGGCTTTATGGAACCTTTTGTTGATGTCAATCTGTAGTGATTCCAGTAGAATCCAACAGAAAACATTTTTTGTGAATTTACCTGAGTCACCACACAGCTGACACAGCCCCAGAGGGCAAAGGGACAGTTGGCATTACCTGGTGATGGCTGGAATCTGCTTCTTATCCTGCTGGAATGATCTGCAGGTACATCACGTGTGGGGGTACAGGGAGGTGAGGCCACTGAAGGGGTGCCTGGATTTGCAGGGCGGGTGTATTGCCAGAGTTGCTAACTCTGGACAGCTTTATTTCACATTCTACTCAGTAAAATTTATATATGGTGTTATTTCTTGTTCATACCATTTGAAACTATTAGGACAGACTTCCTTTATTTCCCTTTAAAGCCACCTCCTGCCTTATTTGGGAGAAGGAAGCACCTCCCATTGCTTTGTGCTGTGGTGCAGTTTGAGTGTATCTGTACAATGCACCCATCTGATAATCAAATTACATGACCCTTTCTATGATTTGTCTAACTTCCAGACTTGCTGAAAAATGGGCACAATGAAAAAGGATTGCACAGCATTTCTCTGGTTATGTCAGTGCTAATACACCAGAATGCACAGAAATGGGGACTCTGTGTAACTGTACTTATTTTGCTGCATTTGAATGTGCCTGATTAGTCATAAAATAATTTCTCTGTGGTTTCAAAGAAATCTAGTAATGTCATTAGAGATTTCACCCCTTTAGAGTCTACAAGAGAAATTATCAACTGTTAAACTGGTTCCTGGAGCAGTCTTCCAAATTCCCATTTTTGTCCTTTTGAGGAGTTTTGGGTTATTTTTTCTTTTTCTTGTACAGTTTCATGGTATGGTTTAAATAATTTTTATTTGAAAAACAATGAAAGCAATTGTATCTATGTAAAGTTAATTTGAGCAGGACAGACCCGGAAAAGAATATAATTTTAACATTATTTTTAATTTCTTAGCTATAAACCAAGTTTGGTGAAGGAAGGGGGAGAAAGGCCTCACTTCCCATTTCTGAAAACATAAAATCATAGAATTGTTTAGGAAGGAAAAGACCTCAAAGATCATCGAGTCCAACCATTGTCCCAGCACTACCAAGGCCACCACTAAACCATGTCCCCAAATGCCACATCTACATGTCTGTTAAACCCCTCTAAGGACGGTGACAGTTGTTAGTCTTTGATGCCAGGTAGCTGCACAAGGTGATCACAGCTAATAACTCTTTAACTTAGGCCACAGTTATTCCAGAGTGGTCTCGTTCAGATTTGAAAGACTGTCAAACTCCAGTTGAAACAACTGGTTTCACACATTCTCTCTTCTGCTAAAAGAATCTCATTGAATGCCAGTGTTTCAGTTCACTTTGTTATTTCAGAACTCAGTGTGACTTCATGAGCAAGGCAGCTCCCCCAGGTACACACCTGACCAGGGTACATGAACAGGAGATTTTCCACAAGATAAGTGCAAAAGCTGGAGACAAAGACAACCTCAGCAAGGGGAGATGCAGTTCTCCCAGCTGTCACTGTGGTGAACAGAAAGGAAAAGGCTTCCTTCGGGGCTGTTTGACTGAGCCTGAATTCCCTGCCACGGGTGGCACTGTGAGGGATAAGCACTGACAGCCCAGCGTGGGAGCAGCTCCTGGGGGTGTGTGCCTTCCTTCCTCTGCCACAGCCTCCCCCAGGACAACAGGATAAGCTAATACAAGATTCTATTAAGGCAGTGGCATTAATTATCTGACATCTATTCCTTTCTTGTCATGTTCACATTTGCACTAAACCAGCAGCCTGTTCAGCAAGCACGATGCCACTTTCCTCTTAACTTTAACACATCTTGGTTGTGGGGAGGAGGGCATCTAGTGGCTTCTCTCTTGCTCTGCTTCTGCCACTCCAGCTTTCAGATTTTAATGCTGACGGTGGATTTTGTGACACAGTTGTATTTATACAACTGTTGTTGCAAAAATTAAGACTTTTTTTTTTTCAGAAAGCCAATTTATGAAAAGCCTTAGTTACAGGGAAATGCTCAGTTGAACAGCTGAGGCAGGCATTGGTTCAGGATGTTTTGTTGTGCCTCCTCCTGGCCATTTCATGACTTAATCCAAAAAGCAGCCTTCTGATAAAGCAACAAAAGTAATCAAGCCTGTAATTTCACAATGATAATAACATTTCCCAGAGTAGAATGTCACTCTTTTGTTCAGTTCTCATTTCTGTACCTCTAATGCTGATAGGGTGTTTTGTGTAGTAATGTATGCAAGCTGGCAAATGAAAAATAATGTAGATAATTACAATAGAAGCAGCTAATAGAAACTGTGATATCTACATCTTGTCTCTAACCATTACAGTCTACAGTGTTAAATGAATTTAAATTAGGAAGGGATAATTTGCTGTGTAGCAAATGATAAACTTGACATACTGATAGAAACCCTCTCCCTTATATCTCCCTGCAGTATTTCAGGCACTGGGCTGTTACTGCTGTGAAAAGCCAGGGAGATAAAACAGCAGTGGGGAAATATCTATAAAACCAGAGCTATTAAGTAATGCCACCTCAATCAAAAGGGCTCAGCATTTTCCAAGAGGCAATCTGGAATCACTGGTAGGATCTGGAGACAATTTCACAATTCCTTGCTTTATGAACTCACTTTTCCTGGGTGGGTGAGCAAAATCTTCCTGAATTTCATTTGGTGTGTGACAGGATGTAGGGAAAAAGATGTGAGTGCAGTTAAGAGCTAAACACAGATATAATTCTGTGGTTCTGGGCAGCTGATAATGGAGTAAACGTTCACAGTTGCATCAAGTCCTGTGTCATTCCGGTGGTTTTACTATCAGTGGGAAAATATTTGATGGCACCAGAAATTGCTTTTATTGTTAAATCCAAAAAGCATGAAGAATTTCTAAATATTTCTTGAAAATCTTCCACTGAGCTCGTGAATGGACCTGAATTTCACTTTAAACCCCCCTGCAAGAATAGCTGTGTTTCCAATTCCATTGGCTCAGACTTTGCCTGCCAAACTTTCCTCAGTAGCCATCTCTTTCCATGACACATGGACCATGAAGAAAGCAAAAAATACTAGTAAATCTCCCCAAGTTCCACTAAGGATAACATTTATGATTAATTTCCCAAACTGTCCCACCAGAACTTAATTGATATTTACTGTTCATCTTTTAAAAAATTCACCACCCAGTTACCCGACTTCATTAAAAAAACTGAGCAGCACAAGTGTTATAAATTAAACAGCTGCTGGAAATATGCCTTTCTTTTTGCATAAAAGTTATTCATACCAGCTAACCAGTTTCAGCACATGATTCTATCTGTATTAGCATTATGCAGGCACTTGTCTTCAGTTATCGAATATTCACATCTTTAGCATGTCATATAATTAAATAATACATTTAATAAAAGTATAGTTTGAAACCTTTTACTGTATAAAAGAACTTTCCAGATTATCAAATGGGGTCCTTTCAGAGTATCTACAAAGAATAAGTTTATGTTGTTTATTGCTTAAAAAATAACTCTCAGAAATACATTTTAGAGCAGCAGGAAGCACCTTGTGGGTTCAGTGTTGGAATTTAAACTGCCCCTGCCAACAAGCAGAAGACAAGAACATCCGAGATGTTAAAACCTTCTGCTCTGGGAGCTCGGAAAACAGAGCACCGAGCAGGAAAATGTTTACTGGGTAAGAGAGAGAAGGAAACAGGGCTGTGTTTGTTTTCCCCTCCGGGATTAGTTCTCCGCCTGCTGCAGGGAGGAGCAGCGTTGCTGTTCGCGGTCTGCTGCGATGAAACTCGGTGTCTCAAAGGGAGAGCAACGATTTGTGTCTCCGAGCCTGACACCCTCTGCCCGCGGCATCAGCAAAGCAAAGCGTGCGGACGAGCCCTTGCTAAATTAAGGGCAGGATTTTGCATGGGCTCAACGGTATTTAGGGGTTTTTGTATCAGTTTCTTAATTACCCCTCAACGCTTTCATTCTATAGGTGCAACGTGACTGGGGTTAAGATTGTCCTAATCAAGGATTATTTAAAGAGTTTCAAAAAAAAAGTGTTGCATGTTGTAACAACGTAACATGATGTATTGCAATGTAACATCGTGTGTTGCATAATTTCCTGACGTTTTCTGGCTGAAAAGTCCCCAAGCAAACGAGTTTCACTCGTTATATCATGTCACAAATATGCATTTTAACCCAGGGTTTACTCTTCCTGTTTCCTGAGCGTGTATTAAGGCAAGTCCACTTCTTGGCAATCTTTTCTACCTGTCACTCTTTGTCTCAACTTGCACTGTAACTTTTAAAGACAAAGTCTGGCTTTTGCTTTACTCTCTTTGTACCATGATCTGGTCAGCTTTTTTTTTTTGGCCATCAGCATTTACCAGTTTTCATTGCTCAAAACCCAGCCTGTGCTCTAAGGCTTATGAAACACATTATTTTATCAGAAATAACTGTCATATGTCGAGGATGAGTGATTTCTGTGTGGATTGGTTTGGTTTCTGCTTGACTTTCCTTACAATCAGGATTCAGTTTTCATACTGAAGCAATGGTAAAAAATCAGTTTCCCTTTTGTCGGAGTTTTTCATGTGAAAGTTTAATAACATACCTTGAAACTTCAGACTCTCCTATTAGACCCACTAGGACATTTTTATGAAAGATAAAGCTTTCAAGGTAACAGCAAATGGCAATATTTTCAGTAGAAGTTTATATGGCACTTGGGGACATGGTTTAGGGGTGATTATGGTGGTGCTGGGTTGGTGGTTGGATTAGATGATCTTGAAGGTCTCTTCCAACCTTGATGATTCTGTGAGTTCCTTATATCTCATCTCCTGTTGTAAATATGACTTCCTTAAAAGATAGACTCTATTAATGTTTATTAATAGATTCATTAACTTTATTAATGTTTATTAATAGATATTAAAATATTGTTTGACTTTGAAGTCAGTAGATTTTTTTTTTCTACTTCCCTTTAGAACATTTTCTTTAAAATATCTTTGTAACCATAAGATACAATATGAGATCACGGTCTCTGTCTTTCTACTTCATCTGTGATTATACAGGAAAATAATCTTGTATATCCCTTGTTTTGAAACCCTCCTGTTCAGTGGTTGTGTATTTAACAGTTTTATTTTGCCTGAAATTGTAGTCAGAGTAATTTTGCTGCAGAGCTGAGGAAGGCAGCTCTGTAAAGTGATCTGCTGTGTTTTAGTTGCCTGCAGTGCTTGCTGGTTCGCATCATAATCCTAATTTCACATCCTCAAATACTTCTCTAGTCTTCCCAATCTTTTCTCCTCCTTAGAGAACTGCTTTGGTAGTAATTCTGTCTTTATCTGATGTCCCTAAAGGTGCCTGACCAGCTCCATTTCCCCTAACCAAGCGTGTTCTCCAAAAGCCTCCAGGGGCAGAGCTGTTTGTGTGTTGGAGCAGCCTGTGATTAAAGGGAGGTACAATCAGCTTCACCTCTGTGTGTCTTTGCACATAAACCTGGGGGTTTATTTCAGGGAAAGCTGAAACTCCAGCTCATGACTGACAACTTGATATGAAATTGTTGGCAACACTGATGAGAACTCTCCTCTCAGAGGTGTAACTCAATAATTCACACTATTAATTTCACCTTTCAATTTGAAATATTACCTTATAAAGAAACCCAGAAAGTATTTCAGTTCCAAGTAAATTTGACTGCAGAAATTAAATATCTCCCACTCCCTTTTTTTTTCTTAGAAGAAAATGCCACATACAGTCAACCTCCTGCACTTTTGGTCTTCTTGCTTGTTAATATCTCACATTATTGAAGATTGTTTTTAGAAAGGCCTTGCTTTTGAGACCCTCTCTCTTTGGTTTGTCCAATTAGTTCTGGCAACTCAGTTTACTGTATGATCTTAATATAATTTTTCTGGTCATTTCAATGTTCTGTTTTCCTTCTGCAGTTAGTTTACAGAAGAATTTAAGTACGATGTGAAAGATTATTTATAGGATGTAGGAAAAAAACAAGGTAGAAAGTAAACTTACATAAATAGGGGCTTATCAGTCAAAGCATTCTGCTTTACAGGTTAGTGAAGAAAATGACACCAATGTTTTCAGGAACTTGCTGGTTACCATTTTACTTTTTTGTACCTATGTTTATACATACCTTTGTAGGTTCTTCTATACAGAGGAGATACATTGCATGTTCTTTTGTATGCAGCTATACTATAGTTTTCTACCAACAAAATCACCAGGTTCTGCTGGACTTTTTCTTTAGGGGCACACAGGAAAAGCACATTCAAATTTTTTGCCCTGGGGTCCTGCAAGAGGTTGTAGACTGAGAGTACAGGAATTAGTGCAGATGTGAAGTGTTTCCTCCTCTGTGTTTCTCATCTCCAGAAAGCCCCACAATCTGAGCAGCACATCATGTTTTCTTTTTGAATCACACTTTAATTGTGCTTAACCAGAAAATGCTGTTCTGAGTTGCAATTCAGCTTCCCCCACAGTCATAAACCAATACACGTAGAATGCTCTCTTTTAAAGAAGAATTTGTTATGAAAGCACACCCTGAAAAGATGGAGAATGGCAGAGTCAGTAAATGGCAGGCAGCTGACTCCTCTGCCCATCTGTCCTCTGCTGCACATCCAAGTCATTCCACTCTCCTCTGAGGTACTGGGAACTCCTTCTCCACTGGTGCCAAACAGCAAGTTCAAAATACAGATGAATTCTGAGCAGCAGGAAAGGTGGTTTCAGTAAATTAAAGAAAAGTCCTGACTGTCATTCCCTTGCTTGGTGTCCCTGGCTTTAAATACTGCAGGGCACACGCTGGGGAAGAAATGAGCAGTTCCCAAGTCCAGCTCATTAGTTAGCAGGTTTTGTTGGTTTGAACTCAAGTCAGGTATGTGCATCTGAGGGCAGTGTTTGACTGGGTGTTTAGACACAGCCTAAATTGATAAATCTGTCTAGCAAAGTGCCTCTCTTGTCTTCCTTGAATTTAGGTTCATGATCTGAGCTTTGCTCATCGTAGCTTACTCCACGTGAATTTAAGTTGATGATAAATTAGTTTTATATATGGGTTGCTGCAACGTGCAATGGGCTCTCAAAGGACAAGAGGAAATTCATTCACCATTCCCCACCCCACCCCCTTGACACCTCAGCCCTCTCTTCTCCATTTCTTCTTCAGCCCTTGCAGCATTTGTGGTTACTTTTCACCTCCCACTCCTAAAACCATAACTCCTCCAGGGCTCCTGCAACCTGCTGACCCCTGAGGTGCTGGAAGAGGGACACACCACGGGGGGCTTTCCCTGCTGATGAACATCAGGCAGTGAAGCCTTTGGGCTGCCCATGGGTGGGGTCTGCACATCCCCCTGCCCAGGTGGGCTCCTGCCTGCCCCAGACCAGGGGGGCTGTTCCAAACTGGAGGGACCAGCTTGGCCCAGTGCCTGCCAGGAAGGAGCCAGGGCACAGCCAGGCTGTGGTGACAGCAGTGTCCTCCCTGCTGGTGGAAAGGGCCGTGTGGCTGCTGCCTGCAGACCCCACCAGCACCTGGAAGTGCTCAAGGACAGGCTGGACGGGGCTTGGGGCAACCTGGTCTAGTGGAAGTTGTCCCTGCCCATGACCAGGGGCTTGGAAGCAGATTACCTTTGTGGTTCCTTCCAACATAAACCATTTTACACGTTGGAGAAGTTCTGGAGGACTGTCTCCTATGGGAGGGACCACACAGGAGCGGGGGAAGAGTGTGTGGGGGAAGGAGCAGCAGAGACATGTGATGAGGGGCTGTGGTGGTTTCCTCAGGGACAGCCCAGACAGCCCTGTGGCAGCAGGAAAGGAGCACCAAAATCCCCCTGAAGACTCCAGTGTCCTGGGATATTTCCTGCCAGGGAATGGGGTGCTCAGAGGGCCTGGCTGTGCTTCAGGAGCAGTCAGGACATCCCTGTAGGTGACACCTGGAAGGCCCAGGGCAGCAGCCCCTGGAGCTGAGGGCTCTGTGCCCGTGTGCCATGCAGGGACTGGTGCCCATGGCTCTGGCTCTCAGCTCAGGGACCTGCCCATGGAGCACCCCCGGGCCAGGGGGCAGCTGCCAGCACAGCCTGAGCAGCCTGGGAGGTACCTGCCACTGCTCTCTCTGATTCTGGGATTCCAGCAGGACACCCCTTCTGCTCTGCTGCTTGGAAGGGCAGCCAGGGAGCAGGGAAACCCTCAAGGTTTGTGGGGTTCCCTCAGCTCAGGGGGACATCAAAGCTGGTGCCCCCGGGCAGGGGCTTCATCCTCAAGGGAGCCTAAATGAGCTGTACCCTCACTGTGGGACATTTGGGGGGCACTCCCAGAGGGGCTCAGTGTCTGCCCTGTTGCTGAGCACACTCTTTATCATTTCATTGTGCCTGTTCTGAAAACACATCCCAGGGTGAAATAACAATCCCATTTTCTCCCTTTATTTTAGTGTTGAAGCAGCTCTCCAGTGAGGTGACACACTCCAGCTCACCTGAGGGTGTCCTGATCCGTGAGGAGAGAGGAGCAGGAAGAATGGGGGAAGAAAGAGCCCAGGGATCTGGTATTTAAGAATGGGGGAAGAAAGAGCCCAGGGATCTGGTATTTAATCTCAGCTCTGTCACTGACCAACAGACGGTGTTTTAAGGTCACCTAAAGAATCTCAGATCACAGTGTGGCCTGGGGGAGATGCCCCATCACAGATAACACTTGTCTATTTTCGTCTGTGCTTTAGCTTTTCCTTCCATAAACTGATATTAGGAAACAATTTCAGTGTCTTTTTAGATCTCTCAGAAAGTTTACAATTAAAAAAAAAATAAAGGCATATGTTTGAGGATTTCCTCATCATTATATACAGGCTTATTCACTAGTAGTGACTTCATGTTTAACTCCTAAAAAATTCTGAAATGCTGTCTCAAAAAGAAAGTAAAATAAATAAAATCCAAGATTTTTATTCTTCCTCAGGAAGAATTAAAGCTGTTTCACCTCTTTGACTCTACTTTCAAAAAACACTAATGAAAATGAGGTCTAATCATTATAGTTTTCAAATACTATTATGTATTTTTACATGAGATATATACAAATATATATTATATGTATTAATCCTCAATAATTTGAGGGTTGTCTTTTTAGGATCTTTGGCCCTGGCTGATGAACTCAACATAAAGCCACCATGTGAAGGGAAGAGGGACTCAGACAAAGAATCAATGTTAAATGTATGGTAACTCATTTAGTCATATTTGTCAAAGTGCTGAGTTGTTCCACATAGTGAACACTATTTATGGATCACCCAGAGTTTCCCCAAATTTTATTTTTAGAATTTCTGAATGATAAATAAAGAGCTTATAACTAGGCCAGAAAACGTGATATGTGCATTTCTCTTTCATATTTTTCCTAAGAGAAAAAAAAACACCTTAAAAGGAGTCTAGTACAAATTTGAAAATTGGAATTATACTTAATTCAAATGGTTCCTAGTCTTAATTGTCTCTAGATTTTCATTGTGTTTTAAGTAAATGTTAAAGGGAGGGAATGTGATTTCCAAAGTGAGCAAAAAGATGTTGTTTAGAAACTAATTACCTGCACAGACACAAATGTTTTGGGGCAGGTTGTGGCAGGTTCATTAACACTCAGTGCTAATAGTGACCAATTTCTTATGCACATTAATGTCACATCAGCTCCATCTTGTGGCTGATGATATTACTGGGCTCATTTTAACTTTGATTCTGCAGGAAAAAGGTCAAAAACAAAAAAGAAACAAATGCTGGTGAGGAGAGGAAATTGTAGCCAGGGCTCATCATTGCAGCTGTTTGTAAAACAAAAAAAAAAGTGACAGGAAAAAACCCCTCCATAGTTGCAATTTGCCATATCTAAGTGGACAATTATAAAACAGGGAAAGTTTTCATTAAAATATTAATTAAGAAAATCAAAGAAAACGATTTCGTGGCTATTTCAATGAGTTTATGAACCCTGCCAGTTATGCTTTGTTCCTCTTTCATTCAGGGCACCAAAACCGCTGCTGCTGCTGGGCAGTTTAACCTCGAGGCTGCGATTAAAAGTGTTGACAAAATGTCCAGCGAGTTGAAGAAGCTGAACGGTAACTCTGCCTTCATCCTCCGGTAACACGAGAGGTTTAAGGCGTCCTAAGAGCTGTGAAGGGCTCGGTTTCCTTTGGGGTGCAACTGTTTTCATGTAATGAAACAAGAGATTTGCTTGTGTTTGGACGAGTTAACTGTAGCAATAGAATCAGGTGAATTAACCACGGCAAACCTGTCGGAGAGTCAGAAGCCACTCGTTTGCAGAAACACTGGTAGTTTTCTAATACGAATAGTACTAATTTTAATTTAAATGTCTTGAAGTAAATAAAACAAGGCGACCCATTAAATCTGTGAATGAGTCGACAGACGAACACTTCAAAAAGTGCTTGTGTAGATGCCCTCCACTGAGCAGCTGCCATTGCCTAAACACCGTGCTGATAAAATGTCCTTTGTCTTTCAGTGGAAAGCCAGCTCCTGCTTTGTGACCTTATTCTGAATTTCAACCATCCTATAAAGGCCAAAGACTTAAGAGAAGCTGAAGAAAAGACGTGGAGTTTGACAGATTAAACATCCATTTTCTTGTGTTGTCTTCTATTAATACTGCTGAAGTTTCTTTTTCTTTTTCTCTTTCTTTTTCTTTTCCTCTTTCTTTTTCTTCTTCCTTTTTCTTTCTTTTTCTTTATCTCTTTCTTTTCCTCTTTCTTTTTCTTTTCCTCTTTCTTTTTCTTCTTTCTTTTTCTTTTTCTTTTTCTTTTTCTTTTTCTTTTTCTTTTTCTTTTTCTTTTTCTTTTTCTTTTTCTTTTTCTTTTTCTTTTTCTTTTTCTTTTCCTCTTTCTTTTTCTTCTTCCTTTTTCTTTTTCTTTTTCTTTTTCTTTTTCTTTTTCTTTTTCTTTTTCTATTTCTTTTTCTTTTCCTCTTTCTTTTTCTTTTCCTCTTTCTTTTTCTTCTTCCCTTTTCTTTTTCTTCCTTTTTCTTTTTCTTCCTTTTTCTTTTTCTTTTTTTTCTCTTTTTCTTTTTCATTTCTTTTTTTCTCTTCTCTTTCTTTTTTTTTCTTCTTTTCTTCTTCTTTTCTTCCTCTTTTTCTACCTCTTCTTCCTCTTTTTCCTCTTCTGCTTCTACTCTCTCTTCTCGTTCTTCTCCTTCTTCTTTTCTTCCTCTTCCCTCGAAAGACTGAAGGTTGAACTGTACAATGATAGTATGGCTCCCTACACTCAGACTATTTTTATTTTAAACAGAAAATGGGGAGTGTAAAAAGCCATAAGCAGGTTACTGATTTTGAGAGGGTTTTTTAGCCCACATTGCCCAAATTAAGCCCACCAGGGCTGGAAAGACTGATGTAATTAATTAATTAGAAAGGTCAGGAAACTGGGCATGAAGTTTTTCACATGTGGTTGTCTCCTTTTAAACAAAGACATGTTGGACCAGCACCAAAGATTTGAAATTACTACAAGTCAAGTCATTCCTCTTTTATCTCAGTTGTGCTCTGGAAAAGGGGATAAGAAACAGTCGGTGGAAGAGGAACTGCAACTCGGCATTTGAGCTGCCTTCCTCCTCCTAAAAATAGTGCCAGAGGGCAGATTACTGGAAAACCAAAAGTACTTTTGGTTTTAGTTTCTGTAGTGACTCTCTAATGCACTTGGCTACAAAAAAAGGGCCTAAATACCCCACCCTGAAATCTTCTTGGCCCAAAATTTGAGCAGCCACTCTTTTCATGTAGTTCATTCCAATTAATATTCAATCGTACTTTACTTGTGGACATCTTTGAGTGTTTGAACGTTTGGTGTATTTTTTTTTTCTTTTACCAAATATATTTATCTGAATACTAAAACTGTGATTTATTCTACTGGAAAAAATGTGCAGTGTTAAAATTTGTTATGCTGGTATAAATTTTGTTTCTCTTTCACTTGTGAGATGATTTAAAATTAATAAAACACAATTCCACAGGAGGTATTTCTAAGTTTCTTGATCCATTTTTTTCAAGGCAATGCAGTGGAATAAAATTACAGCCTCCAATTCACAGTCAGTGGTTATGCGGGAGATGTTCTGAATTTTAGCATTTTTTAAAAAACATAGATTAGAATTGATTCTCCTTTCACCAGATTAAAAAATATTGAGCCAGAAACAGCTTTTCTCAGCTGAAGAATTTTTAAAATTTCATTTTTCATCTTTATTTTTGGACCCACCGCTGCATGGAAACGAAATTCCTAACTTTGAATTCTAAATATTTTAGAGAGACAGACAACATTTATAAAACACATCTATTTAAACTGTTCATGAAATCTAATTGTTACGTCTGAGAAGCTCTACAGATTGTATGGGAAGTATTTGTCTACCTTGAATTTCGGTTCTAGTATTTCAAGACACAAATGGCTTTAAAGGAAAAAACATGTGACGAATCTACCATGTCAAACCAAGTTATCAGAAAACTGAGGCAAGGACTTGGATAAATCCCACTTAACAAAGGTGAGGGGAAAACTCTTGGTGCTTCAATGGTCATCAGTTGCAAGTTATATTTTAGATCTGGGAACGTTTTCTTTTAAAAACTCAGTACAACAGAGGGCAGTGGTGTAAGAGGAACTGAGTTTAGGCTGCTGCCTGTGCTTTCTAAGAGCTTTGGGTGTGTTCTGCCAGTCAGGAATCACATGATGATGGGATAAACTCGTGGATGTGCTTCCTGTAAAAGGCAGTTGCTGGGTTTAATCAGGAAGACACAGCGAAGGAAGGTCCTTGTTAAAGGGGAAAAGCTTGTTCTGACTCAGGTTAGAGGATGCCAGGAGACACCTAATTCCAGCGTGTGGAATAAAGCATGGGATCCTCAGTGCTGTGGCAGAAAGTGGTGTCTGTAGGTGCGGGAGTTCTCTAGAAAACTGGGAAAAATCCAGTTTCATCCCTGAGTAACCCAGACACAAACCCCGACAGGCACCTGCACATCTGGGGTGGGAGAGATTTTTGGTGTCACTGAAGCCTGTGTGCCCTTCAGATCCAGGTTAGAGCCACAGCCTTTTCAGGGAAGTGGACATAGTTAGATTTATTGGGGAATAAATAGGCTTCCATTGTCTTTTGTCCATTCCTCGGCTTTGACAAGGTTTGGGTCTACCTTGTATCACATGAAGTAACATAATTGCTGCTGCAGTTCTCATCCAAAAAAAAGAGCTTACGTTTTTATTCTCCTGTGACAGCAGAGATTTGTGTGCATGTTTACTCCTGGATCCTCCAATTTGCTGTGGAAATAATTTCAAGAGGATATACACGTCTTGGAAAATAAAAAAATTCTCAGGTACTGTATGATTAGTGGACAGTAACAAACACATCATAGGAAAATCATATTTAAAGCATACTGCATTTAAGGCATAATTAAAAAATAACATAATCCTTTTTCCTTGAAATGAGGTGATTTTTAATGACTTCATGAGTTTAGTTTGCTGAAAAAGGAAGTGTCTTCAAGTTTATAAACTTCACTAGGCTTTGATACAATGCATGATCTTCATTAAGATCTTATTTAAATATGTCCTGCAGCATATTTTAACATGCACTGGTTTCTGGAACCTCTGTCTTTTCCATCAATCAGAAGAAGGGGTGTCCTTTGGAAGTGGTCAATGATATCTGCCACAGAAGAAAAATCCTGTGGGATGGAAAAAATGAGAAGGCTATGGCAGAAATGTCAGAATTATCAGTAATCAGTACAACCAAAAGGGGTTTTTTAAACTCTAAATATTTAGCAGTCTTACAAAAAACACAGAAGGTCCAGTAAATACTGTCAGACCAACTGTTCTCCTTCCTGCCATCATCTGTAGCTCAATAACTGTGTGTACAAGCTATAATTAATTTGTGCAGTCTGTTTAATACATGATGGTGCCATTCTGCTTGATGTGATGACTGTACTTGGAAGTTCAAAGAGATAAATTCGGAGTGTTTTGGCTCAATCACAGCTGCAGTGTGAGGCTCACTGGGCTCACTGGTGCCAGTAAATCCACACAGAGCTGCTGGTGCAGCTGAGCCACCAGTCTGAGAGCACAGTAAAGTTTGCTCTCAGCTCTGTATTTATTTCCCTCATCTGGTGCATTAGTGGTAAATGAACATTCCCTAACCAGGTGTGTGGATTTCTAATGGCCGTATTCTAAGTTATCTCTTCATTCCCTGAGTGCAAACAGGAGAATCTGATTTTACTTCCAGCACTAACAATATTCTACCAGGAATAACTCTAAGAATTCCACCCCAGGAAAACCTGACAGTCAGGAATAAGAGAGGAGATCCCTCACAATGAAGAGAATTAGTGTGAAAACACACAGTACCTCTTTTCCTTTTAAGCCAGTTCCCAACAGATACAAGTGCTCTTGCTCCTGGTAGCGGATCTGGATGTTGTACACTTTGTCCCTGTACAGCACCATCAGCACATAGGGGTGAGTGACAGTTTTCCTTGAGCTGTCCCTCACCAGGAATGTTCCATCCTGAAAGATGAAAAAATGACAGATGACAAATAGGAGTCACTCCTGGGTTTGATCAGTATAACAACCTTCACTAGAGCACCCCTTCTAAGCGTTTGTTCTTTCTGAAATCTTTCTCCTTCTGCCAAGAGAAGCTGCACCGTGAGAGAGTTTGTGCCATTCAGCAAATGTGCTGTCTTGCAAATTTGCTACTTAACTCTTCCTGCCTGTTACAAAAGCAGATTTTTAGGGAAGGAAGGAAGGATGTTCTATGAGGGAGAGATTCCATTAAAGGAGGAAGTAAAATATCAAAGGCCAGACCTGACATCACATGAACCAGAAAAGAATTTCATTTCTGCCGAGTACCAGTCAAGGTTCCTGTGTGATGCATTTACAGACAGCCTAAAATACTGACAGTGGCTGCGTAATTTAGGCAAAGGCAGTGACACTGTACCACTCTCTCTCTGCTTTTCTTCATTTCAGATCTGGCTTGACAAGTCTTCCATTGAATTCCCTTTCTTAAGGGCACTGAATGTGATCCCATAAGCTGGGCCTTACTCCAAGTGATTAGAACGTTGTACACATCACCCTCAGCTCATGGCAATAGTGGAGTAGCCACACTTCCCTCAGTGATGGAATAGTATTTCATTTATATTCATAATTTTAATTTATCTCCACATGCACAGATAAGCCTGGGTTTCACCTGTCTGAATCTGTGCTTCATTTTGCTGGTCAGTATGGCCTAGGAAAGGGGGGGGATCAATTCAAGCTGCCTAAATATTGGAATTTGGGACAAACTCCTCACTGATGACAGAAAACTATTTCCAGAGAACAAGTCACTCCTCCTAAGACGGGCAAGGTCAAACTGCTTTCTGGAGACACATAATTTGTTCTCTTGGATTTTGGCAAACAACAGCCTTTGTGGGTGATTTAGACCCGGTGTGAAACTTTTCTGTGGGGAAGGATTCAAGATGAATCCTTCACTCTGAACACCTACATTGGTGCTGCAACCTCTCTGTTTTATTGACCTGCACTCCTCCCATGGGAGCACAAGGACACCTCGTGAGGGGGTGGGAGGATCCCCTGCATGAGAAATAAAAATACAGGTTTTTATATGAATATCATATCATTTATATCATGAAGTTGTAAGATATCCAGGTTCCTAGACCTGAACTTGGGTATCAGGGTCTCTTTCAGCAGGATAAGGGAAATGAGAAAATTCTTAAAAATTAAATCCTTGAGGGCCATTTTGTACACGAGGTTCCTTTTCTCTTTGGGAGAACAAAGATCCATCACCTCTGACAGGGGATGGCTTGCAGCCAGTTGGGAAAAAGGAAAAGCCCCTTTTCAGAGAAAAGAAACCTTTTTAGGTAAAGATGAATACATTACAACGTATCTGAAAAGGGTGGGATTTTGTGAAACTATAAAATGTATGAAATTTAAACCCAAGGGGTCTTTTCCCCCGGAAACTCGGTGAGAGAAAGACCCAACACGTTGAAGAAATTCTTCCTTGTTTCTTTGTTCCCAAAGTTTAGTTCCCTTTCCCTTTTTAAATTTGAGGAGAAGGATATTTCCCACCCCTGCCATTCCCAGAGTACCTTGTTGATTTTCCGAAGAGCTGCCTCTGCCTCGGGCCGGCTCACAAAGGCCACGTACCACTCGTTGTTCAGGGAGCCCTAAGGGGTGGTTTGGGGGAGAGGAGAAAAGGGAAACTCAGCTGTCAGTGACTGAGTCTGCAATTCGAGCAACGCACAGGGAAGCAGAGAGAAATCTCAGTGTGAGGGATATTTGGGTTTATGTGCAGAATCTCAGAAGGTTCGAGTTTCGGGGTATTTGTTACAGTCTGGTGAAGCGGCACTGAGGGATTTTAAATTATTGGCTCACTCTGATAAATTTGAAAATATTGCAGACTATAATACATCTGCAATTAAGCCAAATAAACAGATATTTCCAAATATTTTCAGTACAATATTTTAAATGGCATTTTCTCTTTTGTCCACCTGGACGGTGGCATCCTTTGCCTTTTTTTGTTTGGTTGGTTGGTTTTAAAATTTTTTTTTTTTCATTTTTTAACTATCATCTGAGACCATTATGCTACAAATCCTGTGAATATAACACGTATGGTTGCCCAGCAGCGTTATGACCAGGAGCTTGTTCTCGACTTGTTCTATTTAAAGAAATGTGAAACAAAAAATGCACTTACAAAGCTGAGTTCTTTACTCATCAAACTTTTGTGGAAGGAGAACTGAATATGTAATATTAGTTGAAGGCAATTGTGCCAAACAAGCAATCCAGCAAACAAGTGTTTTTCTTGTTTTGTTCTGTCAGGGGTTTGCTGTTGTTGTTTTTTTTCGGTGAAGACAAAACAAGGCGTTGAAATTTGACCCAGAAAAGAAAACTGAAAGCACTTATTGGCGACCTGAGGACGACTACTGCCCAGAAAAACAACTCTAAAAGATGTTCCCTCTCCAAACCAGAGAATTTGCTGTGTTTAACAGCATTTGTAGTGTTTTGTACCTCATCTTCCTCGGGGTTTGTTTGGTGGACAGTCTGTCTGCCGGGGATTGGCAGTGGAGGTCTCACATCAGCTGGACCTCTCGAGGGGGACCTGCTGTTGTTGCCTTCAAAGATAGAAAAATAGAAAAAAAAAACGTTCAAGCCAGGAGAATAATTTCATCTGTGCAGGATCTTGGTTTTACAGGGCATGGAGTGTTTCCATCCCCCTGGTACTGAGATGTTTGGGGTTGATTTGAAATCAGATTCAGGTTTCTCCATCAGCACCACGTTCTCTGCCTAATTTCACCCCCCGGTGCACAGACAGGGACTTTTATGAACTCTTGCATTTCCATAAGACCAGATGAACTTGAAATAGAGGTGACACCTTTTTAGTTTCTGGACCACAGTTACTCAGTTGAGAGCATCTTGGTTTCTTTAGAGACAGAAGAAACGTTGTCTCCATGCAATCTTTGCCTTCTTAGCAATTAGAAAGTAAAAACTGTCACTGTAGGACATTGGCAGCTGTTACCATAGGTGAAAAATTACCTGCAAAACAATCGATTTCTAAGTTTTCTTTATTTTTTACTTGCTATTACAAGATAAATAAGCAGTGTTTTCACATGGGAAGTGTTTTCTCCCTTTTCTGAGAGTTTTAGCACACCTCAGCTCTCAGTACTGTTTGCTGGACTGAAAAAGGTGGTTATATCAAATTGTGACACTGGTTTAACCAGGCAGGGAGCCCAAGCTTTGTGGGAAAGAAAACCCAAAAGACCAAGTAAGTTGCACAAGATGCCTTTCAGGAACTTGATAGTTTTCTGTTCACAGCCCAACCAGAAACATCCACAGAAAAAAAAATATTATATATTAACTGCACTGAAACCACTGAAACCACTTTTTAACTTTCAGTCATGTTCTTACAAAAAAAAAAAAAAGGAAGGAATGAAGGATACAGACCTGGATGTAAGCGAGGTGGTAGTGAGCCAGTTGAAGACAGGTTTCTAGCACTGTTTAAAAAACAAAAGTAGTCAGTATAAATACATTTCTATGCAACATTTCTGTGCTCTGAACATCTGATTGGGACTTTGTGCCTGTTTTACAGAATGACCCGTGCAGGATGAGGAAAGTTTTCTCCTTCTTTTTGGTTTTCTAATCTTCTCTGGGTAAGTGGATCCCCCTTGAAGTTTACCTGGAGCTCAGATCTGGGAATAAGGTAGAGGGAATCAGTAATGGCCACCGAGACTTTTGGATCGGGATCAATGCAGAAAAGTACTCCAGCTTGTTGAGTTTTCTCAGGGAATGACTCCTTTATTCCCCTAAAGCAGGAAGCACAGGGAACACCTTGACAGATAGCCAGGGTCACAGAGTCATATCTTTTTTGTGGCTTCTCTAAAACTACTCATCAACGTTGTTGATGAAAATGCCATTTCTCATTAATGTTGCAGGCTGGGAAGGGCCAGCCACAAAAAGGACTGAGGCATCCCACACGTGAGGAAAGGCTGAGGGAGCTGGGGCTGTTCAGCCTGGAAAAGAGAAGGCTTGGGAGGGATCCCCTTATTAAAGCTCATAAACATCTGAAAGGAGAGCCAGGCTCTGGTCAGTGGTGCCCAGTGATGAGACAGAGGCCGTGGGCACAAACTGAAACTCCAGAGGCTCCCTCTGAACGGGAAACACTTCACTGTGAGGGCAACCAAGCACTGGAGCAGGTTGCCAAGAAAGCTGAGTTGTCTCTGCTCTTGGAGACACTCAAATGCCACCTGGATGTGGCACCCTGGTCAAGGTGACCTTGTTTGGGTTGGGGCTTGGACCAGGTGACATCCAGAGGTCCCTGCCAACCTCTGCCCACACCCAAAACTTCTCAAAACTGAGTCCCAATCTTCAGTGCTTGTTATTATTTCTGTTTCTGGGGACAAAAGGCCTGCCCTCTTTGTCCTTTACAGTTCATGTTTCTCTTCTGCTTAAATGGGCTGTTGAAAAGGCTCTGAGATGAAAATGCTAATTATGTTTGCAGAACAAAAACACCCCATCATGGCCTGATTAATGGGAGAGAATCTGTCAAATGGGGGCCTCCACTGCAGCAGTGCTGGGCATGTTGTTTGAATATAACCAGAAGTGTTCATCATAGGAACAGTTCCATTTTCATTTGACCTCACTATTGCTACTGCAATATTTGTTCTGCTGGGGTGTCAGCAGTTCCAGAGAATGATGGCAAATTGGAGGAATTCATCAAAGAGCCATTAAAAAAAAATACAGAGATTAGAAAATGTGCCTCAGACGTGGACTCAAGGAGCCCGGTCTAACTCAGCAAAGCCTAAGATTCCCAGAATTCAGATTATCAGGAATGAAAACTTAATTAAGGGCTCCTCCACCTAGCAAATGAAGACAGAGCAATTAAATATTTGTAGGCTGAAAACAGGAAAAAATTTTGAAGCCAGGTTCACAATTTTAAACAGGGATTATCAACCATTAGGGTAAGACTTAGTAAAGGGCTGGTGAAATTCTTTCTGATTCAATTCCAGATGACTGAGGTTGTGGGTTTTTTTAGTTTTTAAATGAATTAGTGGTCACAGCTTTAGCACTTGGGCTCCTGGAGTGTGCAAGGGCCTCTTTGACCTCCACCCTGCATAGTTTTGGAGAAAACTATGGAGCATTTTTTTGTAGAAAGCCCTTCCCCAAAGCGCTTTTCATTCCTATGGATCCTACAGATCCATAAGGGAGAGATGTCTCAAGAATCAAAATATTTCCTTACCATAAAACTGAGGGGAATTTGGAGATATTTTGGGGACGATTTTGTGTGGATTTGGGGTGAATCTGATGGATTTTGGTGGTATATTTGTGGATTTTGGGTGACTTTTGATGGATCTTGGTGGTATATGTGTGGATTTCCATTGATTTTGATGGATTTGAGGAATTTAGGAATATTTTGGGATATTTTGGGGGTGATTCTGTGTGGATTTGGGTCTACTTTGGGGTACTTTAATTTTGGGGCTATTTTACTGGGATATTGATGGAATTTGGGGGAATTTGGAGATATTCCGGGGACAATTTTTTGTGGCTTTTAGGTGACTTCCAATGGAATTTGGTGGTATATGTGTGGATTTTTGTTGATTTTGATTGATTTGAGGAATTTAGGAATATTTTGGGATCTCCTGGGATATTTTGGGGGTGATTCTGTGTGGACTTGGGTCTATTTTGGGGAACTTCAGTGCGATTTTGGGCTATTTTACTGGGATTTTAACTGGATTTTGGGGAATTTGGAGGTATTTTGGGGATGATTTTACGAGGATTCTGGGTGACTTTCGATGGATTTTGGTGGTATATGTGTGGAGTTTGGTTGATTTTCGTGGGATTTTGATGGATTTGGGTTGCTTTTTGTGGGATTTTGATGAATTTGAGGAACTTTGGAATATTTTGGGATCTTCTGGGACATTTTGGGGGTGATTCTGTGTGGATTTGGGTCTATTTTGGGGAACTTCAGTGCGATTTTGGGCTATTTTACTGGGATTTTAACTGGATTTTGACTGAATTTTGGGGAATTTGGAGGTATTTTGGGGATGATTTTATGAGGATTCTGGGTGACTATCGATGGATTTTGGTGGTATATGTGTGGATTTGGGGGATTTCGATGGATTTGGGTTACTTTTTGTGGGATTTCGATGGATTTGAGGAACTTTGGAATATTTTGGGATCTTCTGGGACATTTCGGGGGTGATTCTGTGTGGATTTGGGTCTATTTTGGGGTATTTCAGTGCAATTTTGGGCTGTTTTACTGGATACAGCCTAAGGGAGGAACTACTCCTCATGGTTGCCTTGAGTGCCTGAGTTCCCTGTAGCTCCACACACTGTGTTATTTGCTGGATTGCCAAGGGATTGAGATCCAAGAGGAACAACAAAACAAGGGAGAAACCAACCTTTCTGCCCCAGGCAGGCTGTTGGATCCTGGCTTGGGTGGAGGTTTGAGAGGTTTGGCTGGGAGGGAGCTGGAGCTGTAGGGGGGCAGGCACAGCTGTGGCACTGCCCTCTGGGGTGCAGCTGTGGAGAAGGGAGAGAAGGCAACTGAAATCTCGTGGGGGACATCCTTAAACGAAGAAATTCTGTCCCATAACTGCTGCTTAATTGGATAAACATCCCGGAGTAAACAGCCTGTGAACAGCCCGTGATGTGTCAGTCACAGGTTGTGAACTCAGATGGTCGGCTGAGCTTCAAATTGAGTCTTAAAATGAAAAATAAACTGGCACAGGCTTGAGCAACACTTACATTCCCTAACTTCTGTTTTGGATAAGCCACAGTTCAGGTGCTTTCCCTGCAGCAGAGCTGAAGGTGGTGCAGAACCAAGTGTTCTCTGTTGCATTGCTTCTAAAGAGCAGATTTGAGTCACCTTTTGAACCCCATTCCTTTGTGAGGTTTCTCCCGGCAGGAAATAAAACATTTTCTTTCTGCAGTGGCCTCAGACCTGAACTTCCAGGAAGAGGGAACAGGTAACTGAGCTCTGCACAGCTCAGATTTCTTATGGAGGCTCAGAGGCTGTGATAATTCACAGAGACCTGGTCAAACCCTCTGCTTCTCCTGTGGAGTCACTTTGCCAACTTAACTCTAGAATTTAGCATTACAAATACTGTTGTTACATGAAAGAAGTTCTGCTTCTGCTCGTGGAAGTGAATAACATTACACAGAGAGTGGCATCAGACACAACCTGACTTTTGAAATGGCTCTAAAGAAACAACTCTAAGTTGTTTTGGTTTTTTTTTTTAACAGAACTAAGGCAAAGAAAGGCCTTAAGCTTGAAAAATCACTGTAGAAATACTTACTGTCTTCTTCTTCCTGGGGAGCCAAAAGAAAACAAACATTAGCAACATATTACAGCAGAGTTCTTAGGAGTATTTTACACAACAAAACAAGGATGTTGGTGGATTTTGGTTATACAAGGACTGTAATACTTGCAACACCAAGTAATTGTTAAAGGTCTTTCATTAATTAATTAATTGTTTACAAATAAGCAATGTGGTGGATGTCCCATAATGGCTCTTGACCCAAAGCACTCAGAAACTCTCAGCAGGTACAAACTTTCCTCATTTCTCCAAGTGCAGGCTCTCAAGAGTTAACTGAGAGTGAAACTTTCAGGTCACCTTAAGCTGAACAAAATCCCCCAAAGCCCCAGATTTAGTGTAAGCAAAATCACTTCTCCCATGTTATATGTATAAAAAAAATAATCTGGTTTTATTCTTCCTTTATCTAAGATAAAGTACTCAGGGAATATGAGCTTGACACAGAAGAACTGCTTAAAAACACCCCGTGTGCTGCGAAAGATCCAGGAGTGTTCTTTACAACTGATAAAAGAAACAAGTTTACCTTGTCCAGAATTATTAGTTAATACAGCCACTTAATTTCACTGGAGTCCATATATTTTAAATATATGCTTTGAGACTGCACTTACTTCATTTTTTTTGTGTGGTGGCCAACTCTGCCTGAAATGAAAACAAAACACTCATCACAGGTGGAACACTACCCATTCATTCGTGTGCATCATTTTCAACTAGAATATGAATTTATAGTAAGTTTGAAAGGCCCAGTGAATGCCAAACCTTTTTTTTTTCCTCATAAAAACATCTAAAATTCTAATTTCAACCCTAATCTAAGGCATCACGCTTGTCCTTAGCCCAGCTTGAGTCGATCAACAAGGAAAACTGATGCATTGATTATGAGATTAGAGCTTAAAACGAGTTTTTGCAATGATGAAACATTAGTCTTCAAGTCTTGAACTCACTTCTAATACCTGGCAACATTGCTGGAGCTCAGCATTAGACTTCCAGGCTTTGTTTCTCTGATGAATGATCTCGTTTTTATCTTTGTTTCTCTGATAAATTATCCTGGCTGATTAGCAGACCTCAGTTACTTTCTTAACTTGTTTTAAGCTCAGTCCCAGTGTCCAGCCCCCAGTTTACCTATAAAATGCTGGAGAATGATCTAGTTCTGCTGGAGAATGTGACTGGCTACTAAGAAGGAGGTTTGCAGGCTAAGTAAAGGTTTCTTTTTCTAACACTTAAAAAAACCCAGCAATTGAACTCATGAAATAACGTTCCCTAGAGCAAGAACCTGAGCTGGTGGAAAAAACAGGGATCATGGATTTCTTTGCCCAGCTTGGCAGTGAGTCCTGCCCCGTGTGCTGGGGCTGTTTCAGACAGGACAGGAGAGAGAGGTTTTCCTGCATTCACACTTTCCTGCAGTTTAATACATCCATCAGCCAAAATCTTTAATATCCACAGCCCCTGCTGTCAGGCAGGACCTGTAAATTGTACCACCTTGAGTTGCTTGTCCATATCTTTGTTAAATTTAATTTATCCTTCATTAAATTCCAGTGAAATGAGCACTTACTTTCCAGGGCTTTGCTTCCTTAAGGGAGGGGGGTTGCCTCTTTCATATCTGTCACTTGGTGGGACAGGAGGTTTGGGCATCATTGCCAGCTGTTCCCCCAGGGACCTAAAGCAGGAGCAAGATGATGAAATAAAGGCAAAAAGCTGCTTATTGAGAACTAACTGGGGAATATTGGCACTGAGAGGACCATTTCCAGAGGAAAAACTCTTACCTTAGCTGTGAAACCAGAGGCTGGAAAACAACAAGGAGAAGTTGAATGTGTGTCAAAACAGGCAAAAAACATCAATAAGCACCAAAAAAAAAATATCTTACCTTTTCAGGAATGCTTGGCTTCTTCCCTGAAAATAGTAAAAGCTTACATTTAGAAAAAATGAAAGCTAATTAATCAAGCTGTCTATGAAACCTGTGAGTTTTGAACAGTTGGAAGTTAATTTTGTAAGTTGAAGCCCTCAGCCTCCTGAGATGTAAAGCAGAAAAACATTCTGGCTTTGTGAGTGATGGCAAAATTGCAATATCTCTTTTTAAAGGCATATTTAACCATTTTCAAGGTGGCATGTTTTACAATCATATTTTCTAGGGTTCAGCTTTCAATTACTGGATACTTTTCTGCCATTGTAAAACAGATGAAAGAGTTCAGACAATAAATAAAAATCATAGAGTCATATCTTCAGATTCTTTGTGTAATGTGGTTTTCAGGTCTGAAACAAATGTAATTTTTCTTTTATGTCTTACTAGTTCTCAGCATTCTTTTAAGTCTGTTTAAGTTGCAACCTTACACCCAGTAGTGTGTGCAGAGTTAGCTCTCTATTTCTCCTTTAACCTGCTAAATATCTCCTTGTTCATTCACTTAAGTGTCACCCCAAACCTCTGTTGCACAGGGATCTCATCAAGTCTTTCTGTTCACCTGTCTGACCTTGGGTTGCTGTTTTCTAAACACAATTTCTCCCTCACTTTACAAGTCCTGCTCACAACATTTATTCACAAACAGATTACCTTGCCTGGGACTGGATTAGAGCACATCTGGTTGAGCCTTGATCTTTTGCATCAATTATATACAAAGTGATAATTTTCAGTAATTAAAACAATCACATTTATATTAATAAAGCAAACACTGACCTGCTGCTGGGCTCTCTCTTTCAAAGGGGGGAGCAAGGCGGTCCAGGGAGGGCTTTGTGCTTCTGTCTATAGAAGGAGCTGGGGCTAAACACAACAGCTGTGTGAGACAATGTGCTGGGATAGGTTAATATATCTTTATTTTGTGCAGCCATGAACTGGTGGGACTTAGAATAACAAGAGAGGCTTCTGTGTGAGAGTAGAAGAGAGTGGAAGTGAGGAGATGGAGGCAGGAGCTCCACAGCCCACGGGAAAAGCTTTACAAGGACAGCACCAGCTCTACTTACATTTCAAAGGCTTCATGTTCCTGTCTCTCCCCAGGTCGTTGTTGCTCGGTGGAGGAGGGAAAGCTGGCAGCTGAAACAGATATTTCACATGTGGTTAAAATGTTGTCCTCACCTTTCTGTTTTAGTTTCAGTGTGTTAACCCCAGCACACACATCTGCCCGTCCCCGTGCCTGTGCAGCACAGCAGATCCCAGCTCCCTGCAAAAGGACAGGAGCCAGGGGCTCTCCTGAGGAATGCCCCACGTGCTTGGCTTCTTGTTGGATGCAGAATTGCTTCCACCTGTTTTGCCTCGCAAGGGATACTCCAGCGGGCTGTATTTTGGGGGAGGATCGTGTTTATTGCCAAAGGAAAGAAACAGGAGCTTCAACAGCACTGCTGTGGGTTTGCCCCTCCAGGGCAGCAGGTGTTGGGTTTGTAAATGTGTTGAAAGGAGTGGATGTGCATTTGAAGAGGAGAAATATGTAATAAGTCACTGACTGGTGACTGAGGCAGGGGGAGAACGGGCTGTTCTCTGCTCCTGGGAGAGCTGGGGTCAAACAGCATTTTGTTGTCAGCAGCCAAACCCGGATTTCTCCAGACACCTGCCTTCCAAAGCTCATCCTCAGCCTGAGTTTAGGACACTTTTGAGAGCTCAGGACACCCAATAGTCCTCTGTGTTTTCTACATATGAACTATGTCACTGGGTCAGGCCAAAAATCCTTCTATCACATCCTAGAATTACCTTGTGTACATGGTAGGTCTAATGCACATCTCTCCTGGCAAACATTGAACTTATTATAGTGCCAGCTGTCAACAGCACAAGAGCTTTCAGTTTTGAAGGATTCACAGCAGCAAAAAAAATTAAAGGAGTCAAATCTGGGTAATCAAGGTTCTCATTGTACAGTCTCTCACACTTCTATGTGGTTTTAATTCAACTGGACAACTGCTGCATGAATAGATTGGGAAGAATTAACCTTTTTTTTATTTTACAAATATCACTAAAGAAGCAGAGGCATCTCTTACAAATATATAATTTATATGTTACAGACATTCACAAGTAGGTATAAATTTCCAGTGTAGGAAACACCCAAGTAATAAAATATACTACCCAAGTAATTTAACATATTTGTCCCAAGAAATTTAATTTCTTGGAAAAACAGTCACCCTGGAACAGAGCTCAAATCTGTTTTGATGGCTGAAATTCTCCCTCTACGTACAGTAGCTGATTAAAAACAGCATTACATTTGGACTTTTAAAAAGTTACTGGCATGGGAAATAGGTAAAACATTAGGAAAGGAACATACAGAAGCACCTCTTGCCCCAAATGGGGCTGGTCCTGGGGACGGGCCAGGTCTCTGGGGCGGCACTGGAGGCTGATGTGATGATCTGGTTGTTGAAGGTCTGTCTAAAGAAAACAAAAATCCCAAACTAAACACCTACACAGAGTTTGGTCATTTAATACCTATTAGATCCTTAGGGCAAAGAGCCCTTGCAAGAACCTGGATGCTTAATAGATCCTAAAGACATTGCTGTAGGATGTCATTGGCAGCTGATTTATGATCAGTGCAGTGCTGGGAGTTACAGCCCATCTGTCCCTGTGCTGGTGACTCCTCTGCCAGTCTGTTGGCACAGTATTTATTGCCATGCCCTGCAGTTCAGTGACTGTGTGAAACACCAGCCAGTCTCAATGGTAGGTTTGCACCTTCCACAGAACCTTCTACATCCCACGACCAGCCACCCAAAACGTGGCTGGTAACGCATGAAAACAGAATTTACAAATCATTGGCAGCACTTCATTTTCAGTAATTACCTATATAATCAGTGTTGCTTGGAAGTGACTTGGCAGGAAATATGACATTGTGATGGGCTTCATCATTGTTGGATGGAGGGGGCTCGTAGCCATCACTGTCATGTTCTGCCTCTCCAGGTTCTTCTGTTGGGGATTCATAGTCAGCCTCGTCTTCCTTCTCCTGGTCTTCATCAGGGCTTTCATAGTCATCATCATCCTCATCCTCCTGGCAAATGAGCATAAAAAGTGGGGGCTGCAACAGAGCACTGAACACTCCAGGGCAGTTTCCTTGTGGCCTTTCCCTGTGGTATTTTTCCCTCTGGAGGACCTCAAGGTTTTACAACGAGTCTGAGGGAAAAAATTCCATTGAAAGGAAATGGGGAAAGGAGGTAACACTGATATTAATGGAGGGAGCACTGAACAGCTTCAGAGAGGACACAAGTATGATTTTATAGCAGTGCAGTGGAGGGTCAGGATAAGGTGAGAGCTCACTGAAATGCACAGTGCCTTTGTTTGGGGACAAGGCTCCACTGGAACACACGATCCAGTGTTCCCAAAAACACACTGGAGCAGCAGCTGATGCCTGTTGATGTCCATTCTTGCTGACTAACACGTATTCTACAGCCTGCAAGCCAGCTCTTAAAAATGCTTCAGGAAAAATGAGATCTTTGATTTAGATCTTGGTGTCCTCCACTGGCCAGACCCAAACCAGCTCGGTGGGACTCGCAGGAGCTCGTGAGATCACTGTGCCAGTGTGGTCAGTGCACATATCTGTGCCCACCAGAAAAAAACACTCCATTGGTGTCTTGGCTGCAAATTCCCAGAGCCCTCTGTATTGGCACAGAGCCCAAGTGCTCTGTAGGAGAATATTTTCATCTTCCATTCTCCTAAAATAGCAGCAAATCTCTTGTGAACAAAGTAACAAGTGGTTTGGGTTTGGTTTTTTTTGAAATGTCTCTCCATTTTTTAAAAAAAATTAGCACTGGTTAACTTTAGAGATCTTCATGAACCCAGCCTGTGCATCAGCAGCTGAGGTGTAATGATGTTTGCTAAAATGCCAAGAGGCAAAAGGAACTTTTGCAGTCTGCTTGGATTAAAACAAATTATTCATCAGCAGATCAACTCTAAAGAGTAAAATGGCAAGGATTTGCCACTGAAAAACACAGCAACATTTCATTTACTGGCCACCTCTTTTAAGAGCTTGAAATGGGTAAATAAAATTCAGGTGGGGTTCTCTGGGAGCTGAGCAGACAAGGCATTGAACCAGGGGGGTTTGTCAGTGCCAATACTCACAAATGAAGACCAGCCCCCATCATCCTGAGCGTACCCTGCGGAAAGAAGCAGAGCCACAGACTTCTTAGTGTGCAGAAAGATGGAATAACTCGACAAAAAAAAGGACACAAGGAACCCCAGGTGAGCTCTGAACCTCAGTAGAAGGTCACAGGAACGAGCTGGTGTTTCAAAGGCAGCCCAGCAGCCATGGAGGGTGCTGGGAATGACACTCTGACTGCAAACCAAGAGCAAAGCCCCCTTGGGGGAGATGATTTCTGTGCTGGCACTTCAAGTTTGTCCTGCACTTCCAGTTCTAAATACAATTTGAAGCAGAATGCCTTCAGAATGAGCCCAGGCTTCTTATCATAGAATCATAGAATCACAGATTCAGCTGGGTTGGAAGGGACCTCCGAGATCATCAAGTCCAACCCTTGATCCAACCCCGCCGTGGTTCCCAGCCCATGGCACTGATGCCACATCCAGTCTTATCTTAAAAATCTCCAGGGACAGAGAATCCACCACTTCCCTGGGCAGCCCATTCCAATGGCTGATTACCCTCTCTGGAAGAATTTCTTCCTGATATCCTAAACCTCCCCTGGCACAGCTTAAGACCCAGCCCTCTTGTCTTGCTGATGGTTGCCTGGGAGAAGAGACCAAACCCCCCCCTGGCTCCCCCCTCCTGTCAGGGAGTTGCAGAGCCAGAAGGTCCCCCCTGAGCCTCCTCTTCTCCAGGCTGAGCCCCCCCAGCTCCCTCAGCCTCTCCTCACAGCACTTGTGCTCCAGTCTCTTCCCCAGCCTCGTTGCTCTCCTCTGGCCCTGCTCCAGCCCCTCCATGTCCTTCCTGAGCTGAGGGCCCAGAGCTGGACACAGCACTCCAGGGGTGGCCTCACCAGCGCTGAGTCCAGGGGAAGAATCACTTCCCTGGACCTGTTGGCCACCCTGTTCCTGAGCCAGGACAGGATCCATTGGCCTTCTTGTCCCCCTGGGCACACTCTGGCTCCTGTTCAGCTTCCTGTCCATCCCTTTGTTTAAGACTATTTTAGCTCTCAGAGCAGAAGGCTTTTTAATTTCATTTTCCCTCTCCAACAGTGTGTCCTGCTGGGAGTGAGGTCAGGGGCAGAGGTGTTGGAACAGAGATATATAAACACTGATACTGAGCATTGGGTTAAAGAAAGACAGTTTGGGCATTCTCCTGTAAATGTCTCTGCTCTTGCCTTCCTTCACCACCTTTTCTTCTTAAAAGAACTTTTTCTTGCTTGTTCTCCTGTATCTGCTCCTTAATCTTTTCTTAAACTCCTTTATGCTCTCATATTTCTATTTGTTGGTTTGGAATTTTGGCTCCCACCCCCACTCCCCTCAATGGACTCTGCCCTGAAAGTATTAACTTAATATTTTAAAAACTTCTTGTTTAAAATTTTTTAACACTTATTGTTGTCAGAGGCTCTCTGCCAGTACACACTTACCTGGGTTTTCAGGACTTCTTTGTGTTTGGGCCCTACAACAAAGACACAAAAAAGTAAATTCCTTCTCTTTGCAATTCTCAAATATTTGATGCTTTTATTTTTAGAATATTTAGCTACAACAGTAGAATGAAGCTTATCTGGATGAGTTTAACTCTGTTCAAAATGCCAAAACCACATTATTTCATATTTCACATACAGGAACCTACTGTAACTAAACTGTCTGGAAAAGAATTCAAGTCAGAGGTCAAGTGCTTTGAAGCAAAGAGAATCAGTAAATACATTTATCAGGGGCCCAGTCCTGAAAACAGAAGCTTTCTTTACTAATTCAGATCAAGGTGTTGAAAGTCAAGTTCACAAATATTTGTAACAGTGAGAAATGTTTTTATGGTTTTCAATTCAAGTTTTGGACTCCAGTTAATGGAAAGGTGTAAAATCATGTGATCAGACAATGCAAAACTATGTTATGTAGAGTGGACTTGGGTTTTCATCGTGTAGGAACACAAATTGTTCTTTTCTCATGCAATGTTCTTGCAATTTTTGCTCCTTTTCTATTGCAGGAATATTCTATTCAGTGACAAGTCATTAAGAATTAGAAGTTGTAATGATGTATAGTCTGTGAAATGCATTAATGATTTATTAGTGCAATAATATGTGCCTGGACTTTGTAGGCTTCCTAAAGATTGATGTGCTCGGGGTGGAAAATTGTATGAAATGTGCATGTTACCTGTTCTGGACAGGACAGAAGCACCTGAGGTGTTCATGGGCTCAGGTTTTGCTTTTCTTCACAGCTGATATTAACTAAACAGAGCTTTATTTTAGGTAATAAAATATCTGTCTGAAAGCTTTGAAAAAGAAAACCGAATTGTTTTACTTACCATTTTGAAAGGAAAGAGAGCCTCCCTTCGTTTTTGTTTATTTCTTGACTTAATTTACTTACGATTCTATTTAAAAGAAACACAAAAACAGTTTAAAAAAACTCCTCGAAACCTGTCACTTGTCAAAGCAGCCAAGTCATTTTCTCAGCTGCTTTCCCTCAGTATTTACTAAATTAAAACTAAATTGTTTATTATGTGGTAAGAACACTGACTTTACCGTCTTATTGCAAAGTAGCACCACAGCACATCCAATCGAAAAACAGACTTTTTTTACCCAGATAAAAGCCCATGTTACTGTGCCACGTTTAAAAATTCACCTTAAAGCCAGGAAGCCTCAGAATCTCTGGGTGTTACAGACATCAGAACACTGCTTGAAATAATGGCCACGACATCTGTCGGATTTTGGGTGGAAAAATCAAGTAATACTTCAGGAAACAGAGTTTAGGGTTACAAAAGTAGGGATTAAATATACCCTGTGTCCTCTCCAGTCTTTTTGTGTTCCTTCCTCTGCAACCAAGTTATACTTAATCCAGGATCCCTCCAGGGCACCCCCAGCCAGCCCAGATATCTAGGATTGGGAATTCTGATATTAAATGAGTCCCTGAGAGAGTCTCTGAGGGTACAGGACAGTCATTACTGACATTCACAGGATTATCTCCACTGAGAGGGCAGTAAAGAAGTTTTCCTCTATGATAATTCTGCTTCTAAGAAAGCTTATGATGAGCCACGCTCTGGTTCTCAGTTCTCCTTATTTCTTTGTTTGAGGAATGTCTGACCAAGGAAGTCCTGTGACAGCCAAAGCGGATTGTTTACATACAACCGGTTAGAAATGTTGTTTAGGTCTGTCAGAGGCAGTAATTGTTGGAAATAAAAGCAGTATGAAAAAAAAAAAATCAGGAACTTAACATGTCTGTTTGCCTCAGGTTCTGAATTCTGTAAAATCCTGACTTCCTTCTTAATGTACAATTCTTTCCCAATGTCTCAGATTGGGTCAATCAAACTTGATACCAATATTGTAAAATATTTGTTTGTGGCCAGGCAGTTTCCACTCTATTTTGTTTTTCTTCTCCTTTTCTGACTTTTTCTGCTGCTCAGCAATAACAGTCCCCCTAGTTTTTTTCCAAATGACCTAATTTGTGCATCTTTCATGTGTAACTGCTCTTGTGGGCTGGGACAGGAGGCAGACAAGCTTTCAAGCAATGTAAGGTTAAAAACAAGCCAATAAACCCAAGCCATTTCAGGTCTGAAAAGGAGGCAGACGAGGGTGAGGAGTTGAGGATATGTACTGAAGGATCCAAGTATGAAAATACAGAGGAATAATGTAGTTTGGGGTTGTTTTTTTAAGGCAGTGCTTTGCAATCTTCTGATTTGAAGCCAATATTGTCCTACTCGCCCCTTTTGAAATACACACAAGTGTCAATAATTTCAGAAGGATTACAACCGTCTAAATCTGACATTGCTACCCAAGCAAATTGTATAGAGCAAGAAAAATGCCAGGTTATAGACACAGGGCTCCTCTTGCTCTTCTTTGCCGTGGAACCAGCTCAGGAATTTCCTTCTGCTGCAGGGGGTGAGGAAGTTGCTGTGTGAACAATAAATTCTGTGTGAGCCAGCAGGAAACCTTCTGGGCTGAGCAGTGCTCTGTGTGCACCAATGCTTTGGTCAAGAAGGGGATTATGGAACTTGTGTGTGGCTTGTTCTGTCTTGTAGAAGAGGTAGAGGGAGGATCTTTCATTATATTTAGGGGTTTTTTAGCTGAAGAAATAAAATGAAGATCAATGCTTTTAGAGATAATAATTCTTTTCGTTCAGACTTCCCTGGATGTGAATAAGAGCTGAGTCTTTGGAAGCTTTGTGGACTAAACCTGGACTGCCTGCTGCGGGGGTTTACACCCACTGGTTTTTGAGGAAAAGGCGACAGGAAAAACTTGCTCGTTTTAAAAAAAAAATTAACCATTTGCTACTTAAAATACAGCTTCAAGCTTATTTGAAATGCTCCAAAGCAATGGCTCAGAGGGGTTATTAGAAGGAGGAGAATTTCAGGAGGGTGACACTTCACAAGTAACATTATTACAGGAGGCTGGGGCACTGAGTGTGTCGCCATGGGGGGAAGGAAGTACCAAAACCACAGTGCTCTCCGAGCTGTGGGAGTGGATGATGGCAGAGGATAAGGCAACAGCACTTGCAGAAAATGTTACTCAGACTTCTCTTTCTACCTCCTCCACCAGTTGCTAAACTTAAAACTGGCAGGAAGTTGAAGCTTAAAGAAACCCACACAGCCAGCCCCCAAAGCTGCCCTCCAAAAATGGCTTTTGTGCACTTAGCTGCAGATCCTGGTGTCAGGAGTAAGGTCCACTTTATGTGTGTTGGGATAAAGGATTTAAGATGGGTAGGAGAGATAGAATACAAAGTCCTCAGGGCCAGGAAGTTGCATAGTTACATACTGAGCCCTGTCAAGAGCTTAGTTGGTGATAAAAGTCGTTGGTTTGGCTTTTGAGAAGAGTCTGTTGGGCAGATGTAATGTGTTACATTGGCTTTAAAACTGATTATCAGCTATGTTCTAAACCTTGCAACAACCTTTGGCATCCCAGCTGAGGGAATTTAAAAAGAGAAAACTCAAATTTTCTCATTTAAAAAGAGAAAGGCTGCACAGATTCCTTAATTTTTTTTGGTTTGAACTTCGACTCTTCTGGAAGTAGCACAACTTTCAGACTGTGCAATGTTTGTAGGCTCTGAACGTGCCCCACTCAGAGCTCAGCTCACTGACTGAGCTGGCACATGCCAGGAGTGCAGTGATGCTCTTCCTGTCGCTGGAAATTTTCAGGAGAGCTGTGGGACATAGTTTTGAGTGCTGTGGGATACAGTTTTGAGTGCTATAGGATATAGTCTGGGTGTTATGGCCTGTGGCTTTCTGAGCAAGGCTGAAAATTCCAAATTTCAGGTTGACCAGCAGCTTGACACAGAACAGTCAAAGGGATCAACAGCCTGCCTTGACCTCCTGAAAACCTGGAAATCTTTCCTCTAAGACAGGAAACAATAGGAGTGGCAAAGACCAGCTTCAGTGTTTATATCATGTATCAAACAACCACCAGAATTATTTTTAATTTTTAATGAGATCTTTGCTTTTTCTTCTTCATTAATTCTGACCACATTAAGTAAGGCACATTCTGTTGAATTCTGAATGAGCTTTAAAATATTTTTCAAGACTCACATTTGTTATCCACAAGTTGAAACCTTTATGACCCTCTGTGACTGCCAATAGTGTTAATGAGCAACAGGAAAACTTTATATGTCTCTTAAGCTGTATATTGGCTTCTTGTTTCATTAGATTTATTATCAAAACATTAATAACACCTTCATGATTAGGTCTGAGTTTCATTTAAAGCTTAGGGCAGATATTCCACGCCTGCTCTGTGTAGAATATGCCATATCCTCTCCCAGTTTAACCAATGTCCCTCTCACTCTTTCAGGACAATGTGTGTTGTTTGTGAGGCTTCAGTTGTGTCTTTTAACTGAATGGTATTAAAATACTGATTTTCCTAGCAAAGTTTTCTGCGAAGAGTTCAGCCCTTTTAATGGAGAATTCTAAACATTTTAAGGATTTTAATTTTCAAAACAGTGCTTAAATCCTTGTCTTTGCTTCATTTGGTTTTTAAAAACAAGCCAAAAGTTTTGTGAAGATGTGCACCCGTGACAGGGCTGGTGGAGATTAACTTCCAAATTAATAAGTCTCTTAGTAATAACACAAGACTGTGGAGTTTTTTAATTAGCTTCAGGAAATGACCTGTCATACTCTGCAATGGCAACTCTTAGCTGCTTTGTCTCCTTAAAAGCCACAGAATCATCCCCAAATAATGACACAGTGCTATTCAGGATCTGAGCAGCAGGTTTGCTCAAACATAATTTTCTATTAAAACCACACACCCAGCTCGGGAGGTCTGTGCAGAGGGAGGCTGTGGTTTGCAAACCTTGCATGGTTGCAGTGCTGGGTTCTGTTCTCAGCCCTGCAGCTCAGTCAAACCCTGCTAAAGCTACAGGAACAACCTCTTCTACAAGGACCTTTTATTCATTTCCTCACTGGCCAGCACTGGGAGTGTAACATTTGCTATTTAAATGAAGCTTTTTTTGCAGAATGTGCTCAGATTTCAGCGCTGCTCTTAAATATCAGGCACTGTAACTATAATATGCTGATGCTCTTTCAGCTTGTAGAAAAACTCTTCCTCCTAGTTGAGGTTTGTATTATGACAGAAAAGAAAACTGTGAATATGTTCTAGTGGAAATCAACAGCAAGGACTTTCTGTTTGGGTGAGAATGGGGAGGTTCTGGAGTAATGAAACTAATGGTAAAATAAATGGCAGGTTCTTCTACCCATGAATTTTATCCTGGGGTTTTGTTTTGGGTTTTGGCAGCTTGGGTTTTTTTTTTTTCCCTTTTGAATTGATTTTTTGTTCATTTGTTTGTTTTTTCTTGGTGGTACTGTTGTTGTTGTTGTTGTTGTTGTCACTGTTGTTGGTTTGGTTGTTGTTTTGGTTTGGGTTTTTTTTTTTGTGGGAACCAGTTCTCTTCCCTATTACAGCTCTAAAGTCTTGTTTTAAACAGTGGCTTTACATGGAGGACTCCCCATGACACCACCCTTTTTGCAGGTATATTCACAATAATCTAGTGAATTTTTTTCCTTGTTTGTAAGTGTGGAGAAATCTGAGAACAGGGGCCTTAGTTCCAGAGCTTTCCTTCAGATTTAATGATTTTACTTATTTATTCAGTTCCTCGAGTTGTGCACCAAGCTTCACTCTTCTTTTAAAGCTCTTATTCTTTCAAGTTCTCATTCAGAAACCCAAAAAACCTCACTAGAAAAGGCTGTTCATTTTCTTTTACAAGGTAAATGGACTGGGAAAATCAAATTTTCAAAGCATTGTTGGGACAGATGAGGAGACAGGAGAAACTCCACATTGATAGATATCATTTTATGTCTTCACCTATGGCATCAATATCTCTTGTGTGGGAGGGTTATTAGAACACCCTCTGACCACTTTTGACTCAGGAATTTGAAGGGAAATCACCAAAAGTTCTCAAAATTGTAAGCTCAAACAATAAGAACATGAGGCTATTTTGCCAAAGGACTGTTAAGGAGGGACAAAATATCAGAGAATTACAAGCAATGTGCTTTACAGGAGGGTAAAATGAGTTTTTCACAATCTGGTCTCTCAGTATCAGTAACATTGTTAAATGTTGCTTTTAATAGACAGTGAGTTCAAAAATTCTGAGACATCAGGGCATTTTTTTTCATAACATCTGGACCCCCTTCCTAACACATCATACCCCACCAATCCCTGTTATTGGGATATCTATTGTGTGAAAATATAGATCTGATTTTAAGAAACTTGTGATGTTTGAGGCTCTCAAGTTCAAGTCCTTGCCTATCTGATCAAAAATGAGCAACAAAAAACCAGCTATGTTGGAAAAGCTTGAATTCCCTTTTTTTTTTAACCTCCTTGTTTCTTTAGAAGACCATGAGGAGCTCCAGGTGTCTCATGGTCAGGAACCTCCTGACCTCCAGCTTAAATATATAGCAGAGAACTCACAGCAAAATAACCCCCTTCGTTTTTTTCACCATGAAATATCAGAAAAAAAACTGATTTCTGTGTTTCTGACTATTGGCTTAATGAGATTATTGTTCTTCATTTGATAACTTCCATGAAACTCTGAAAGGTACTCATATGAATCGAGAACTTCCTCAAGGCGTGAAGGAGCCAAGGAAAGCTGTTTAACACCCAATCACATGTTTCCAGACTGATTTATCTTGAACACCTACCTAAAGCAAAAACCACATGATGAAAACCCTTTGAACTCCTCAACTCTTGTGGACTGTGCCTGACTTGTTTTTTTCCCCTTTGAGTCCAAGTCAACAGTTAAGCAGTGAACAGTTAAATCACACTTCAAAGGGAATGCTTGCAAGAAAAGTTCAACCTTTGTGTAGTTGCTCTCAGTCAAAGGACTTATGCACAAGTTCTTTTGAACATCCCCCAGACAGCCTTTTTGTATGGTATCATCGTGCTTCAGCAGTCATGACAACACTCCTCCTATTTTGGAATATTCTGCTTTTTCTCTCGGCACACTCCAAGAAACGGGTCTCTGACCAACCGCTTGCAAATCATTTGCCTGATATTTCCTGCGAGTTTTCACTGCAAACCAGCTGAAATAATTTTAAATATTGAAGTGGTTTGGCTTTACTTACGGCACTCGGAGTTTGGGAAACTTCTGAATGTCGTTTTCAGACATGTTCTGAAAAGGAAACACACGGCACACATCACAAAACTGCCCACGGAACACCCTGAGACTTACAGAAGTTTGCATAGAAGAGCTCATTAATTACCATTCACATAATATTTAAGTGACTTCAGAAGTAGATACATTGAATCCCTTCATGTCTGTGTCGTGAAATCAGGCAAGACTGTGCACGACTGCAAAGTTTCAGGGCAAAACTGCAAATTTTAAGATAGAGAACCATTGGCTGGAGTTTTGTTCTAAGATCTGTAACATCAAGACATGTAGCTGGAAAATTCCTTGGACTTCAGAGGAGCCTTGGCAACCTAAGAAAAATCATTCTAGAAACTGGGATGGGGAGGGGGAGAGTGTTTCTTCCCCTTTGAACCATCACACAGCAGTGGGATTGGGATCACTCCCAGCTGTTCCAGAGCTTTGCTGATGCTCCTGCACAGTCACCCCTTCTCTTCTTCCAGCACAAGCACCTTTAGGGCACATTCAGGCCTTGTGAAAACTTTGGACTTAGTTAATTCAGTGTTTTGTTTAGTTAATTACAAGCTTCACAAATTCTCTTTGGAGCATGGGGGACAGTTTGGTCCTTTCCATCTTTTTTACTGGCAACAATAAGTTTCTAATCACAATGGAACAACGTTGATTTAAACCCCCTGGGTCTTTGCTTATTGGTTTTAATGCTCTTAAACTTCACTGATTTTGTGTGTTGCTACAGAAGAAATCTAATTTTATCTCCAGAGGAATGAAGGAGTGATTACAATGCAAGGCCAGTCATTCTGCACAGGGCTTTGTCTTCTTTGGTATGAGAGGACAATTAACAAATGTGGGACTTCTGTAGTTAATATTTGAAAACGAGAACTTCCTATAAAGGAAGAGATGAATTCAAGACAAGGTTGTGGTTTTAAAACTTGTCAGTTTGAAAAATACTAAAAAAATATGCATATTGAACAACACGCTTGGGTTCCCAGCTTTCCATATTTAAAGCAAGATGTCTGGCTGATTTTAGCAAAAGCATGTACTTCCCAAATTTCCACCTCAGTAGCCACCTGGGATATGAGTGCTCTGTATCTGCCAGTGCAAAATAAGGAGGAGACAAAACAGTCACTTGATTGGGATTTTACAGGAAGGAATTTTATAACTCCACTTACCAGAAACCTTTGTCCATTTATGCTGTGCTTTCTCACGACTTTCTCACAGTCCTTGTACTTTAGCTGTCAATGAAAAGAAGATGATTATTGCACCCCTAATTGTAAGTATCAATTGAGACACTTAAATACATGGCTGGCTTTGAGTAGATGCTTCGAGCTACCCTTTTGTGTGTTATGACCTGTCTAAATGGCTCGTTTGGTTCCACAAACATGGATTTTTATGGCAGAGATTCTTCAGTGGACTTGAGGATTTTTCATCCATTTAGAAAGATGTAATTCCTCACATTTACCAACCATCTCACAGTTGCCTGGCCCCAAGAGATATTTAGAAAATGGATATTTTGGTACTGACGGGGATGAGCAGTTGCAGAAAACAAGAATTACAGCAAAAACCTGGAATACTAAAGGCCTGACCCTAGTCACAGAATTCACTGTTGTGATTGAAAGGCCTCCAATCCCAGATGGAAATCCCACTTGTTAATCCTGGAAATTACTTATAATATTTGGGAAGCTTTTCCACAATATTGTTTTACAATAATATTTAGGACAAGGGCTGGTCATGTACAGGTTGATTATGTAGCTTTAAACATTTCCAGTAGATGTCTTAAGTTTTTTATTTTTTTTTTTTATTTGACCAGTAACAGCACAATATAAGAACACAACTAATATTTTTGGTCTGGCTAGAATGCATTTTTCCATTTCAAGTTGATCAAGTTCAAAGCAGAAGGAACCCAAAGAGCAGGCAGACAAAGTGATTTTTGGAGGCTTCGAGGCAGAAGAATGGCCCTTGTCCAGGCTGAAACTTTAGTTAGTGAAAGTTATGGAGGCAAATGATCCTGTGCTGCTGGGATAATTCCCCTAAAGCAGAGAACATCTTACAGGGAACGTTGTCCTTTCGTAGCTCTATCCCAGTTTTTCTGTTTAAGGAGTAATCTTGGTGTGAGAATGGATCCTGAAAACATCTAAACAGCAGAGAGAATATTTTTAAGAGCCAACTCTGCTAAATATTTCAGGATACAGATTAAGATTTTGTGCAGGCTGAGGACTTAAACCTGTGAGTAATTTCTTTCAGACAATAAGCACTATCATGGCATTGTCAGCACAAGTCTGTGCAGGGGGAGCAACTGCAACACTTGGGACTGAGACCTGAACTCATTCTTAAACCAGTTGATGGAAAATACTGTCTAGCTATTAAAAATAATCTTTGGGATATTCCAAATATGAACATTTTTGCTTTTTCTAAAAAAAAAAAAAAAAAAGAAGAAAAATTAAAGACTTTGGAAATTATTTGAAAATTTGGGGGTTTGTTGGTTCTTCCCTCTTTTGAATGCATGGTTTGATTTAACACAGGCTTTAAGTTAGCACACCTAGAATGATGAATTAGATGTTATTATTGATAAGAATGAAGAGTTTGTATTTGACAGACAGTGAGGACTTTATTCATGCCCTAATGCATCACAGTATTGTCACATAAATTCCTGATGGGTGTGCTGGCTGAGTTTTGCTCATGTGAAGGAGTAAGCCAACAATGAACTGATGAAAATCGTACCCTGTGTCATGAGTAAATCACGTCAGGTGATAGAAAATTGGAAGATGATTGTCCTTTGAATATTATTCCACAATTAGCTTATTTGAGAAGGAGAAAAAAATGCTTTTTCCTCTTGGAGTTGAATCCTGGCCTTTGATAAATTTTAGTGATATGTGTGAAGGAAATTATATGAGTTTATCGGGGGAGATCTGGTCCCTTATGAGAGGTGAATTAGCCTGAATTAGGCTGACATTGTTGTCTTACCCAGATTTCTTAGATGATTTAAAGCAGCTTGTGCCCTGATTCACTTCTCCAAATGTGGAATGCCAAGATTATCTCTGTCCTGGGGGGTATCTCAATCAGTAAAAGACAGCTACTAAACAATAAATGTAACCACGTCCATTCACTTATGGTAGAACTGACAGTTAACCCGTTTATCTCTGTTCAGAATATCAAGATCAGCTCTTTCAGGAAGCCACTTCCCTTCTTAATTTCTTGGAAATGGGGATATAACCCCCCTCACTGCATCAGAGTTGTAATGTTTTTCGTATTTGTCTGAAGTTACCTGTTGATAATGATCTCATCTGTTCCATCTCCAGTTTTTGGTTTCACTTTCCTGTGCCACCAACCCCTGCCCGCTAAAATTAGGGGTTTGTAAGTAGCTGGCAATTTTACTTCTCTGTGTTTGATCTGCTTCAGTTTTGCATTCTAGTGTCAAACTTGCCTCAACTCCCCCAGATAAAAATCTCTTTATAGAGTTATAGGAGCTGCTGAAAAAATAAACTTCACGTGATCCCAAAATGAAGCCCAAAGTGTCCCAAGGTTTTACAAGTCCAGCCATGGATGCCATTAGCAAAGACATTGAGGCTCATTTGTGACGTGGAGCAATTTGGGGGAAAAAAAGCTCTCTTCTGAAAATCATTGATGATGCCACAGAAAACTTGTAATCTTCACACCTTAATGCCTTCCACAGCTGTTAATGTTACACCAACAAGCAATAACGTAGCTGCAAAGTGTAAAGCCACCAGTTTCTCTTATACCCAATTTAAAAAGCACTTTCAAGCTTCATTTATAGATTTCACTGCCCAGTTTGGCTCAGCTTTTTTATCCGACAGCGGTTTTGCTTTCGGTGCGGCTGCAAGCTGTGCCCGTTGTCAAAGACCTAAATCTGGCACAGGCAATGTCACAGGAGCTTCCTCCTGGGTCACACGAAGGCAAAACCCCAGTTAAACTCACCGTCCTAAAATACTCTGCCAGGTCATCCGCGTTCCAGGTCACCACGTCCGAGCGGTAGGGAATGTTCCGCAGGTCCATGGTGAGTTTTTCCTCCTCTGGGTGCTCAGAGAGTGTTCATAGCAGTGCTATCAATGAACCAGCCATGGATTCCCTCTGTGTGAGCCCTCCCAGCCTGTCCAGGAGTTCCTTGCCCGGCTGGTTCTGCCAAAGACCTGCCCTTTCTGCTTCAGAGCTCCGTTGTTAGGACGTTCCAGAGAGAGATGCTGCTTCCTCTGACACAAAATGGTCTCTTCTCAGAAAAGTTGCAGCCAGTCAGCCTCACCACTTCCTTTCTCTGAACATAAATAAGTAAACAAGGAAGCACAGCAAAGTGGTGAGAATGTTCTGCCTGCCACATATAAGTCAGCTCCTATGGACCCTGTGTGCTTGGAATTGCATATATTAATGTTCTTGTATTTACAGACTCTGTACAGCATAAAAATATTGCTGTGTTATCTGCATAGACCTGGGTTACTCCCTGTGCAAGTTTACCCCTCCAAAGAAGAAAATGTTCACTTAAGAGAAACTTCTATTTACCTCACTACCTGAAGTGTCCAGTACATTTCTTTGATTTGTACTGCAATAAAAGGTTATTGTTGGAATTGTGCAGGAGGAATTCAGGACTCATGGAATTATGGTCAGAATTCCTTCAACTAAGGAATCACTCACTGAAACTAAAAAAAAAATAATGGACAAGTTTAGATGGCAAATTATTACATTGCCATTGTTCCAATGCTTTATTTTTCAGCTACCTCTTATGAGCATTTCTGTGCCTGAAAAAGAATCTACAAAACCATAAAATTATCAGAGGGTCACGAGAGACTTTCATCTGTCATGTACAGCCAATTCAGGCACCTTCCTGTCTGGAGGTCCTTTTGGTGAGATTACACTGAGTAATTACAACAGGCCTGGTTTTTAAAAACAGAATATTCATTCTCTCTTTTCTTCTTGTGATGGTGAGAATGCTCAGATCACTACTAACAAGTGCTCCACTAGGCTGCACAAAAGGTGATAATCTGTGCCCCGTACTAGTTACAATAGGTGCATAGTCCTAAAACACTGGAAAGTTTCTCTTCTTTCTATAATGATCAAAGAAATGCTTATTAGATGCTCCCTTGCTTCCAGTCCCTGAGGACCTTCTAACCCTGGATCTGTAATCTGCAACTACGTTGCATATGAGTGCACATATTTGAGATCAGATCTTCATGGTATTCAAATAAGAGCTTTCCTTTTGAAATCCACAGGCTGATATAAAGTAGCTTACTCCTTTTTCTGGAGATATTTTGGTCCCAGCTGTTCCCAGCAGTGCAGCATTTCTCAACCCCGTGACACAGCCGTGTTTTCTGGGTTCTTATCTGAAGTGATGTGAATCATCTGAGGCGTGTCCTGACAGTATCACAGAAATATCATCACCTTCAGGTTTGGGGATGAAACAGGACTAAATGAACTCCTGCCAAAGAATCCTGAAAGGAGAAGTTGCTCTCCTGGTGCATTGTCAGCAGTGGTGAGGGGGAGGTTACACGACTCCATCTCGGACATCCCAACACATCCTCTGCATTTCAGAGAGAGACAAGTTTCTTACAGCACAGGGACAGGAAGAAGCCTGTGCTATAATTTCTAATTGTTCATTCTAATACAGTGTTTCATTACCTTTAATCTGATTTCTATTCCAAATTGTCTTAGTTTAACAAGATTACAACTCAGAAACTGAGAAACTTGTGTGGAAGTGTGGAAAAGAAACAGCTTTTTATTAACAAAATCTGAATAAACAACAAATGGTGCAATCAAAAACTTTCAGGAGAAACAAAACGAAGTCCCAATTCCCCAGGTGGGGGAAGAAACCCAGGGCAAGCTGGGGAGGGGGTGGGGGAAAGGCAGGACTGTCCCAGCAGTTCAAAAGCCGCTCTCAGCCACGTGTGCTCGCAGCCAGCAATGAAAGAGTCTTTTTTCCCACAGGCAGACTTGAAAGCAGAATCCCTCACTCTGAGATGGGTTGGTCTCTCTCTCTCAGTTGTCCTCCGTGAGGAGGAGTGTCATTTGTACTAATATAAAACTCATTAGCCTGGCCAAAATTTATTCTGGTGACGTTATAGAGGAATTGCAGCATCATTTACTCTGATGCTGAGCAAGGAGAAAAGCAGTCACCTCTAAAGTCAATCTAGTCCAGAGAGCAGCTAACACAGAAGTTCTAACACATGCATCTCCTCATTGTTTGCTTGGATCCTGTCTCTGCCCCGTGAGTACATTACAGCCACATGCACATTCCAGGCAGCTTACAAAGCCCAGCTGCACATGCACTTGAGCTTTGTCTTTCTCTGCAACTTCTTTTGCAATGTTACAAACACATCAGATGTGGTGGCCAACAGAGGCTTTCTGAGGAAACACTTGAAACACCCCTACATTTGAATTTGCAGCGATACTCCCAGACCAGTGTAACCACTTTAAACTGCACTTCCAGCCTATGTGTGTGTTTGAAGATGCCAGTGGGAAATGTTCAACTCACCATGCATGAGTGACGACCCCCAGTCCCAACCAGACTGCTCTTTTCTCTTTTATTTGCTCCTCTGTTCACTCTTCTCACTTGTTTGTTATTCCTCTTTCTCTCTTCACTGCTGTTACCTCCAGAATTATCACGTTCTCCCACATGTTCCTGTTTCCCCCTCAGCTTGGAGAGGCAATTTCAGCACGGCTGGTCCCTGAGAATGGACATCAAGAGAGAAACAGCTGAATGTCCACAACTGTGCCAGAATCTTTAGTCAGATTTGGGTGGGAGCGTAAGGGAGGATGTCTGGGAAGCCACCACATGGGATTTGTTTGGAGGAAGACAGGTAGACTCGAGCACTGGGGCAATTAAGTGAACCCCAGCCAAGCAGACAGGGCCACTGAGGGTTCCTGGGGCAGAATGTCAGGTTTGACAGGACACATGCAGAAATTTGGTGATGATTAGAGGAAATCCTAACTGTCTGCTGGGACTGAGCACATGCTTTGAATCTTAGGAGTTCAATTTTATATTTCAAGAAATGAAATAGGCAGCACAAGACACATCTGTTCTATAACATAATTTGTTATATAATTCAGTTGGCAATCTCATCAAGTGGGTTTTAAACTCTTAGATTTTCAAATGCTGAGAAACATTGATATTGCAGCTATTATCAGGTGCATACATTTCCACTGAGACCTTTTTTTTTTGCACTCTTTTTACAAAGTTGGTGTTTTAAAGGCATTTTATACCCTGCAGTGGCACAACCTTCACATAAAAAATGTGTCTCCTCGACAGCAGCTGCCAATGGTACAGCTCTTCTGATGCAGTGATGGTCTGGTGACTGATGTTTGAAAATGTGAGAGTCAAACCATTTTAGGCAACGCAGGGGGGAAATTCACACTGCTCACATTCTGCTGCCTTCAAACAGCAACGATGTTTCTCATTTTCTCTCACCTCTTTCTGGCGGTGTCCTGCCCCTGTTTTAAGTGGAGTCAAGGGCTTGCTCTGAACAGCTTTCAGAATGGTTTATTTTTCTAGAATAACTCAGGTTACGTGTCTGTTTCCCCACTATTTGCTGTAAAAATAAGGTAAATAGTTAGAGATATTCTAAAAAAGAGTATTGTTTTCTCTGGTATATGACTTATTCACTCTGTTGGGGTCATAAATGGCATAATGTGTCTAGTTTGTTTAAAGATGCTGCCAAAAAACGCAGAGAAGCCCCAGCAAACCTCAGCAAAGACGTCTACTGAGGAAAGACTGAACAAACCCTTTGCTTAGTGTGAGAAAGGGAAGCTGGAGATGAGGGAAGGAAAAAGGAGGCAAACTTGGTGACTCTGGGGGACAGCAATGAGCTGCTCTTGTGACCTGTGAAAGGCTGTGCTCCCAAGGAAAGCTGCTGAAGCTTGAGAAGGAGGAACTGTGGACTGAGGAATTCTCCTGCCCAGAGCCTGGGCTGGTCAGTGCAGCTCAGCTCAGTTCATCCAGTGCCAGCTGTGCTGTGACACTGAAGGGGCCAAAAGCCCAGCTGGAAAGGAGGTTGTGTTTTGGATACGAGACTTCTCTGCTAATACAGGATTTGCCAGGCACAGAACTCCACCAGTGAACACACTGGCTTTGGATTTGAGTGTGTAAGTTTGACAGAGTTAAGGGTGAAGATGAAGAAAGTTAAAACCACACCCCTCAGTCTGGAGTAACTGCTCCGATCCTCCCCGCCTGGCACAAAGCACAGGATTCCTCCTGCCAGCTCCAGGAAAGACTCTGCCAAGGGGGCAGTTGGCAAGACCTTGGCCCTGCAAGGCTCCAGTCACCCCCAGGGCTCTCGTCCACTGGCCCAGCTCCCTTTTGCCATAAAGCTCCTGCTTTAGCTCCCAGCTGGCCCCTGGCACTGCTGTGTCCCTCAGAATTGGGCTCTGCTGGAAATCAGCATCCCTGGGAGCTGCTATTCCCAGATGGAGCTGAAGCCCAAGGTATTCCCATTCAGTGCTTCCATAGCAAGCTTTGCCTTCCATCTGCTTTGCCTTCTTTTATTTTCTGGTGGGGTTTTTTTGGTGCGTGTTTATTGAAGCAACTCAAAAAACCCCAAAACTGTTCTTTTGCAGCAAAGACAACTGGACAGCAATAAAAATGGCAATTTTTATTTCATCAAAGTTTTTTAAAAAGCAGTATTTCAAGTCTATCCACCTATTCTTACAGCTAAAGAAATCATGATTATTTTAACTCAGCCTGTTTTTTGATATGTTCATCAAATGAACTATGGATACCCATGAACAGCTTCTTGGCTCTGACATTCAGACTGTAAATGATCTTTTTATTTAAACAGGCAGTTGTTTTAACCCAAACAAAGCCAACTCTATAGAAATTGCAGAGTTACACTGTAAACTGGTCGACAAGGTGGGATTTTGGCCACTGTACCCATCACAAGGAAGGCTTGTGGAGTGAATGCTGCAGTTGCAGGGCATCTTGTCCATTCACAAACCCAGAGTGGATTCTGGTCCTAGCAGGATATTTCCAATTCTCTAAATATTTCAACAGCTTACTGACCAATGAGAAAAGCATTTGTGATTTTGCAATGCTGAGACAAAGGAAAAAAGCTCCAACAGCTTTTACGCTGACGTGCTCATTTCAGACCTTCACGGGTAAAGATTTTGCCAATCCTGAAAGTTTTTGAGAGCGAATTTCACAGATCAGAAAATAGATGTCTGGGAGGAAAACAAGCTGCTGGTAACCAACATCGCCTGGGGTACAGTTTTGTTTTTAATGTTAGTTTAGTTTTCAATATTTATGTTCCTCTCTGTGACTGGCTCAGAGTTTCCAAGGAGCTGAATTCTTGAACATCCCATGCTTCTCAAATTTTCGGGGTCACCTTGTGTTCAAAATGTGTATTCATAAGTGTATTCATAATAGGAGACATTTTTTCTCAGAAATATGGATTTTGCTTATATTTTAAATTGTACACATGTACTGTACTATGAATGGACTTCCAGCAATCTCAGAGTTCTGCTCAGGGTCCAGCTGAGGATACTGGTGATGATGATGATTAAGGTGATGAATTCATTGGGCCACCACTTCCACCTGGGTTCAAGGATAGTGATGACCATAACGCCAACGATAATACAGAGGAAGATAATGTAAGTAATTTGTTCCTCTTTAATGTTTTAACACTGGGTAGACTCTGATTTGTATGTGTGCTCTTCCTGTATGATCAAATTTCCAGGTGAAATATGACATTCTCGAAATGCAGAGTTGCTGTTTCTTCTTAATGATTATTCATTGCATGAAAATAATTGGTTTTGTTTCAAAATACCAGGATTTAAAACAAAAAAATATGCGTGTCAATCTCAAGGGAAATTCATCGTCAATTACTAAATATTGTTTACTTTTTTGTTATGCTACGAAAGAACTAGATAAATATTTTATACTTATATTTTAGATGGTTTATTTTCCAAAGCATATGTATAATTTTTTTACAAGAGAAAGAGGAGGCAGAGGTAGGTTTGAATCCAGGGAGAACAGAGCCAGAACTGTTTTGAGAAAATGAACTGTGGTAACTTATAGAAGAAATAGAACCTTTACTCGAAGTATCCCGGAATGCCCAAACAAGGAACTTAAAAAAGTCCTAGAAAATTCACTAGGGATGTACTCAGACAAAGAAGATGTCAACTAAATAAAGATAAAAATAAAGAACAAGATAAAATAAAGAACAAACGTAACAGTTTTGGGTGGTGGAACACAACAATGCTGTCCCTGCTCAAGAACTGAGGTCAAGATGATGAAGACGCCCCAGAAAGACAAAAGAACTTCCAGGGGTGTGGCTATGTAAACAACCTAATGAATATGTATAAAGGAAGCCAGAATATCTATTGAATATGTAAAGAGTGTGTGTAATAAAAAGCTCTGTCCATCTGTCACTTGGCATGTTTTATTAGAAGAGCTCTCCTCCCAGTGTCCCACATGCTGAAAAGAAGAATTCCATTTTTAACATCTACAAATTGGCATTAAGAAGTTTGTTTCTGGTTAAGAAGTTTGTTTCTGGTATCATTTTTGGCCTCCCAGATGGGACAGCTCTGCCTGACCTGCCATGGATCTGAGGGATCTCTGGATCTTCCTGCCAGCACCAGGACTTTCCTGGAGAAGACCACAGATCCCTGGAGCAGTCTGGGACACAGGTAAGATCCCAGTTGACAATAAGGCATTTTTTGGGGAATGCTGCCCATATAAGACGTGTGGATTTTCCAGTGCATTGGGTGGGTTCTTTGGTGTTTGGCTTTGTTTTATTGATTGATGTTGTTTTGCATTTGTATTTGTTTCTGTACTGTAACATTTTGGGTCTGCTGTTCAGAGATGGGTAGCGGACAACCCGAAGGGGACATTTTGAAAAAGTCCCCACTTGGCTGCATTTTAGGAAGACTGATGAACCCCCCGGGGAACAGCTACCAGGGAGAAATGAATTAAGTATTGTAATCAAAGGTAGCCATTATGGAACATTGGTTCCCACCTTAAAAACAGCATTCATTGTAACAATGTGTGTTATAATTCAAAGCGGGGTGAGGTTGTGGATGCTGACACGGTTTTCACTTTGCAGAACCATCTGGAATGGCAGCAAGATTGTGGTGTGAATCCACCCCTCTCGGACCCATTGGTGTGAACCCTGGAAAAGGAGAATCAAGGGAAGCAGTTAAAATGTTGTTTTTTCAACGCTTGGCACAGGAAAAATTTGTTCTAAGCATCTCCCTGATAAGGAGGACGAGTTAGATCTCATGGTTGGCCCCCCTCGCAGGTTGGGTGGGGGAACAGATAATCAAGATGCAGAAACCAATCTTGCAAGGGAACAGGCATGTGAAGAGGCAGATTTAGCACGTCCAGAAGAAAAGGTAGAGAGAATGTGTCAGAGAGAGAAGAGAATTTCAGTCCAGTTGCAGGAAGAACTAGAGCTAGACAAAAAGGGGTGGTAGTGGCTTCCCCTCCATGAAATAACCCAGACTAAATGGCAAAAGCATTCAAAATTATGATTAAAACCCAGGATTTGGACTAGAAGGATATTGATGCCGTGTTAGAGGTGTTGTTTGATAGCATGGAGAAAGAAATGGTTGTTAAAACTAGGAGGAGTTTTTTGGAAGAGCAGATTTTGATGGGTAACATACAGATTATGCTGGACACTAAAGTGGTTCACAGTGTTAGATTTGAAAAATGCCTTTATCAGTATCCCTTTGAGTTCTGAAAGTCAAGAGCTTTTTGCTTTTGAATGGGAAAACTCAAACACAGGGAGGAAAAACCAGCTGACTTGAATGGTCCTCCCACGGGGTAGGGGGGTAAAAGAGCCCCACAATATTTTGGAAATCAATTGGCAAAAGAACTGGAGGACTGGACAACTCAAAATCCTGGTGGAGCCTTGTTACAGTAAGTGGATGACATTTTGACAGGCACCGAAACTAAACAGCAGCGTTGGGATCAGGCTGTGGCAGCACTGAATTCCCCCGGGATGGAGTGGATACAGGGTATCAAACCCCAGAGCGTGGGTAGCTGAGAGCACAGTAACCTACCCCGGGGTTTGGAAACCCTCCAGGGGCAACGGAAGCTGGGATGGGAACAGAAAGAAACAATCCCTCAACGCAGCCACAAAGGGGGAGAGAATTGTGGGCATTTCTCAGGATGGTTGGGAAATGTCCACCGTGGGTCTGCCATTAGGGGTTGCCAGTACAGCCACTGACAGCTCAGAAGGACTGTAAATGAACTAATTAATATGTGTTAAGAATATCTAATGAATATGTAGACAGGGTGTGTAACAGAAAGCCCTGTTCACCTGTCATTTGATTAGAGGAGCTCTTCCCCAAACCTCCAGCATGCTGAATAAAGAAAAATGCCCTTTTTAACATCTACAAATTGGTGTTAAGAAGTTTGTTTCTGTTGCTTTTCAGTAACTGAAGGCTTTTTTTCTTTTTTCCTTTTCTTTTCTTTTTTTTTTTTTTTTTTTAATTTGTTTGTGGGGACTTTTTGTTTATTTTGATTTATTTGGGTCTGGGGTTTTTTTTTTCTGTTCTGTACTGGCTGATGGGTCACGAACTACTTCATGTTTCAGATTTAAACTTTTAGAATTAAAATTACATCTTCCAGAGAAAGTTGAGCACTTTTTATGTGTTTCTTCCTGTTTGACTGTTATCCCCTGTATAATGTAACACATTGTGATGTTTAGACATTAGTTTCAGGTAGTTTTATTACAAGTGATTTATAAATAGCAAGGTGTGACACTGAAAGAAATGTGAAGACAGACACTGAAGTGTCTGAACTGCGTGCTCTGAAAATTTCCTACAACTGCCTATTTTTAACTGTTCTGCAGAACTCCCACTTGTTTCCCCTCCCATATCACTCTTTAATTTATCCAGGTTCAATAAAGCCTTTGAGCTCCTGGACATTTGTGTGAACCAGATATAAGATACCAAGTCTGGGAAGAAACAGAACAGCTCTTTATTATAATTGTTTTTCTTTCACACGGTTTGGTCAGTTGGTTGAGTTTTGTTTGGTTTTGTTACGGAAGGGTGCAGATGTCACTGAGCTGAGGTTCTGGGAGCAGATTTTCTTTCTCAGTCTCCATGTACTGTTCTGTTGGACATTGCTGGGTTGTGAAGTTCTGGTGATTACAAACCTCTCACATTCAGTCTTCAGCCTGCAGTCTTCAACACAGGGAGCTGTTCATCCAAACACCATTTATAAGCTGCCTCTGTAAGCACATTGATTCAGAACACGTTTTTTAAAGTTACCAAAATCAGGAGAGAGGCTTAATTTTGGAATTAACAAAATGTGGTAGACTATTAAGTTGGAAGTATGAAAAAAATTGCCATTTAGAGCTCTGGACATGGCACATTTTCAATCTCTGAATGAGAGGGGAACTAGAGAAAGGGGATCTCCAGAATTTATTCGTTTACTAATGAAACCCTGAGGACTAGACATAGGAATAAGAAAAAGACTTTTTATATGGGTAAAACCTGAAACTGTTTTATGCTTGTTCCTGAACTATTGTGCAGCAAACACACAACTTTGTGTGATGCAGAATTGATTTTGTCAAAAGTCTTGATTCTTCTACCTCCCTCTTACTGACAAATAACACGACTGAAGGGTCATGTCCAAGACGCCCTGATGGGTCACACAAACCCTGTCTGTCTGTGCTCACGTGTGTACTCTGGGTACAACTGTGCTGGGCTTGGCTTCTGGAGATGTTGGATGGGTGTGTTTTGACCCTCCAAAAAATTAATATATTAACAGTGTCAGTCAGCTCTTTGACCCAAAAATATTCTGCCCCATTTAGTAACTTAATCAGTTGGTGGAGCCATATAATCCTGATTACAGTTATTTTTTTCCCTTTAGAAAAAAACAGCTATTGTCCAGCATCAGCTGAAAAACACTTTTTCAGTTCACTTCATTAACATCTTCATGCAATTGCTAATCAGAATAAGAGCCTTAGGCACTGCTTATGGCTCTGGGCTCAGTTCTGACAATTGAGCCTTGCCTAGACAGGCACGTGTGGTACAAACTGATGGGTCAGCACAGGGGGGAACTTGTTTTCTGCACCACCTGTTTAATGAAATTACTCTTTCAGGTGGTTTGAGAAGCAAAAAAAATCTGGTTTGGTATTAAGAGATATGAACTGAAAATTTCTATGAAGGAAGTTATAAACCTTTATATAACCAGGGTGAGCATGAGGAAAAAGAGAAACCCTGCCTAATTATAATAAGATGGGGGAAATCGTGAATGTTGCAAGATTCCAAAGATGCTTTAAAATGGACGAATGGAAAATGGGAAATTCCCTTTCATGCAGTAGAATACCTGCAGCTGTTACTGTTGTCCAAATAAATATCAGCGGATTAAAATCGATACAAATATATTTATGTATTTCTCTTTTATCTCCACCCCGTGAATAAAATTGGAGATCATGCAGAAGATTCAGTCTCATTTTGCCATCTAGTGGCAACACTTCGGTTTGCTGAGATACATTTCAGAAAAGCGAGAGGGTGTTAGAAGGGTAAGAGCTACTAATTTCTTGGAATAATCAGTTATTGGTCAAGATATTCAAAAGCCTAATTACATTTTATAGCAGCAGTGCACAAATAGGCACATTGCTAATGTGGATTTCCACTTGAAGGTACCATTTTTTGAGGTAATCCAGGTGTGTTTCTTCATATCTTTATGAATCTGGACCACTAGTGAATTTTTGCCTCGTGGATGTGAATCATTAATTTCCCTTTCCACTTTTTCTTGGATTTTTACCAAGATGGTGGTGTAGCTAAACATCTTATCTTTAGAAATATAAAGGACAACTCGAGGCAGACTGGCTGGACAACCTATTTTTTTCTCCCTAGGGAAAAAGGACAAAACTTTTAAACTTTTTTTTTTTTTTTAAATTATTATTATAATTATAATTTTGTATTCAATTTACATTTCTTTGGTATGATTTTTTTTTTTGTGTGTCTGTACTTCAAGGTTTATAGTATTAATTTTTTTCCTTTTCCCATAGTTCTGTGAGATATTGTTCATTGTCTGGACCTCGAAGATCCCATGGTACTGCTTCTTCATGTTTTTCTATGAAGAAAAGCAGGAATAATAAAGCAGTCTGAAGACTTTTAGGATCACATTGATCTGCACCATCCTTATGCCTCCTTCCAAAGTGAATCCTACAGGCTGTTTGTTGATCTCTCCTCATTGCAAGAGCTTTGAGAGCTGATCTGTTACTTGCAGGAGCTCAGCAAGGAAACACAAAAGGTGCTTTGGATTGTGCATTCGGACTGTGGAATGTCAGAGAAGATGCAGAGCCTGTATAAGGGGCAATATGGAATAATTCAGTATAGCCCAGCAAGTGACAGTGTTGTGAAGGGTTTGGAATTGTTCTTTGAGGTCCTGGACAGTGGGGCTGAATTCCTCTGCTAGAAATAAATAACACTGTCCCTGAAGATGAGGGTAACCCAGGTTCTTGTTAATAGATCCCTTGGGTCGGATTAGAGTGAAACAGCACTGAACGACCAATCTTTATAAAAATATAAAATATATATAATATATAAATTTGTAGGGTTTATTTTAGAACAGTTTGGTTGCAGTGGAAAGCAGGTATGTAGCCACTTCGGTTATTAGCTATAGTAATGCAGCAATATAAACATATAAAAATAACACTTAAGAACACGTATAAGGAAAAGAAAGAGGGAGGGTAAGAGTAGAAGGATCTCACCGCACGTGTACCCAGTGAGGACACTTGATTGTAGTTTCGATGTCTGTGTGTCGAAGTGATGGTCACAGTCCTGATGCACCGGAGACGGGAGAAAGCCCACGCACAGCTTAGCTCGTTAATTTACGTTTGGGTTTAGGAGGAGGGGAGGGGAGTTTTGTACTGCGCCTCACTGGCAGCACTCATGGCCCATCGAAGGGGATGATAACGGCCCTACTGTAAATACGACTGTCCTGTGTGAATGCAACGCTCCTGGGGAGGCGAAGAGATCATCAGCACGATAAAACTGTCCCAGCTCTCAGCCTCGACCCCACTACCGGCCAATTTGTTTGGAGTTTGCTGTCATCAGCCTTAACAGTTCCATGTCTCTCACACACACCCGTGCTCTTAACCCTCGTTTTGTTATGCAGCAGAGATTTAGAGCAATGCACTCTCCTGCGCATCGGGAAAGTTTTTGAATGATTTCTTCATAGCAGATGTTTCTGACCCGTCAAAATTAGTCCTTCTTAGTAGGTACTGGAAGAAGCAGCAAGAAGCCTTCCAGCTGTCAATGCGAATAGTTTCAAACCCGGAGTATCTTTTTGGGACATTTTTATCTGGGGTCTAATGACTGGGCTGATGATTCTGTTATGACGTTCGGTGGTACTGCTGGACCTCTTGCAGGAACTCCTTGCCTTCCCCTCTGGCCCCCGCCTTGCCTTGCCTTGAGTACAAGTAGAAAAGATAGGCATGACCAAGGAGGGAAAGGCAGGGAAAGCAAGAGCAAGAGGGGAGGGAGGCACAGGGAAAGCAAGCCCCCCAGGCCCGCCCGGGGTGGAGCGGCGCGGGAGGGCGGTGCTGTGCCCTCTCAGACCACAGGGCAGGTGTAGGGAGACGGCGGGAGGAACAGATCGAGCGGCGGCGATGGAGAGGGAGGTGAGCGCCGTCGGGGCGGCCGGGACTGCGGCGGGCGGGGGGAGCGCGGTGCGGGCACAGCTCACCCTGGGGTGACCCTTCCCGCGGGGACAGGAGCCCCCGAGTCCCAGCTGGGAGCTCAGAGGGAATGGGCTCCAGTCCCGCTCCCGGAGTCATCATATCCCACACCTTCCCCCGGGGTGAGCCGGAGCCGGCGGGGTGCCCGACAGCCCCGTTATCACCGAGTGCTGGGGGGGAGAGCCGGGTCCTGCCTCTCCCTGCGACCCCACGCAGCCGACCTCTTGGCATTCACCGTTAGCGAGTGACCCTTTCCGTCCGGAGTATCTTTTTGGGACATTTTTATCTGGGGTCTAATGACTGGGCTGATGATTCTGTTATGACGTTCGGTGGTGTTGCTGTACCTCTTGCAGGAACTCCTTTCCCATTCTATATCTATAAAGGCCATCGGTTAGTTCCTAAAGCTTGTAAGAAATCACTTGTTACCGAGTTTATTTTGGTTGCTGGGACTTCAGCATCCCTGCTGTTTAATACCAGTCACATCTGTCCTTGATGGTTTTAGGGAGGTGAGGGGACCATCCATGACAGTGTAGGATGTAGACAGGAATGGTGAGTAGGAAGTTTAATTGCGATATTACCCTGCATTCATAATTCCACTCGTTTGAGGGACTATGAAGGACTAAACAGCACTCGCTGCTGGCTGATATATTTCAGGAGCCTGGGAGGAGCATTGTGACGTGTATGCTAGTTTTTGTTGTGCAAATATAATATTAGACCACTTACCCTCCACTAATTGCAAACTGAGTAAGTAAATTCCCTTTCTTTGGTTGGAGGTTGTGTTTCACGTGTTATAGTTATATTTCCCTCTGCCAAATTCATGCTATTAGGTGGAGCTCCTAAAAAGTAAAATAATACAAGTCAGGGTGGGACTAGCCCGGACAGGTTACCCCATTAAAAAGAAGGGAAAATCCACCACGCACTAATCCTGTGTTTTGTACTGCTGCTGTCAGGAGTTTCCCAAGCAAGTGGGCCACAAGGTTTAGTCAAAGTCAGAGGCACCGTTCCAATTTGGGGTAATTTTACCATTACAGATTGTCCTGGTTGCAATGCTGTCCGATGTTCCCTTTTAATGGAAGGAGGAGCACCTGATGCAGGTTTTGGAAAGACAGCTCAGCTCACGGGGCTCCATGTGACTCCACACCGATTATTGAGTCGCTGAAGTGCTCTGGGGAGTCCAACATCCCACTCAGTCCCTGTAGTTTAACGATCAGTCCCTGTAGTTTAACGATCAGTCCTCAGTCCCTGTAGTTTAATGCTTTGTTAAACTCCCTTTGTGATCCCTTTCTCTGATTCCATTTGCATGGGGACAGTTCCACTGAATTTCTTCCTTGAATTCATCCTCATCTGGCCCATTCACGAACCTCTTTACATGACAAATTAGAGCCACTATCACTTGGGATGGAATCAGGAGACCTCAGCCAGTGTCTTTCCATCCTGGCCTTTGGGTACCCTGAGCAGGCCAGAGACTCCTTCTCCCCCGGGAGGGTGGATTGTGTCCTGCAGAGGGCCTGAGCGGCCCCATGGAATCCATTTGCCATGGAGATCATAAAGCTTTTCTTTTCCTGACATATAGGGGTGATGCTTTAGCAGGGTGATCTGATTATAATTCTAATCTACACTGAGGACATTCCGTGAGAACAGTGTCACAAGTTTTCCTGTTTAGGGGCCACCCTTTGCTCTGTGCAGCAAAATAAGTGGCTTCTTCATCAGCGTGACCAAATTTCTGATGTAACCATTCTCCCAATTGATACCATTTCTGATTTAGGGAGTCTTCTGTCTTTATGTCCCTGATTTTAGTTAATCCACCAATCTTTTGATTCCAGTTTATGGCTGGTTTGTTATCCTTGGCATGGGATTTAACCCATCCTATCTTGACCAGTGTTTTCCTGGCTATATTCAATAATAATTGCCAGTCTTGAGATCTCCAAATGGGAGATCTGTTTAATTCCCAATTCAGGGATTCCCACTGGCAGAGCCACTGTGTGGCTCCAGCCCAAACAGCACAGGAGCCCACAGAGATAATTCTTGCTCCGTTCTGAGTTGTTAGAAAAACTGCTCTTAACCCTCCTACTCATCCCTTCGCCCTCTTCTGCTGTTTGTTTGTGTTGATGTTTAATGCAACAGCCTTGTATTGTCATTTACCATTTACCCTTTTTGCTGAGGCATCAGTGAACCACATATCTTCTGTTGGCATCCCCTTAGCCAGGGGAGGTGCACCTAAAATTGGTGAGGGTTTAACAGGTTGCTGTAATGCCAATGGATGTGCATTTATAGTCATTTGTAATTTAGAAACTTTAGTAGGTCCTTCTGTTAATTCCATTCCTTCTGCAACTGCCTTTAGGTAGGAATTCATTTCCTGACTGTAGAGCTTTGTGCAACTCCTTCTGGGGGAGCAGAACCCTTTAAAATATATTCCAGCCAATTAAATTATCCTCTGTTTTGTACAGGCTGTTCCTGGTGTATTTTTCTAAGCTTGTTCTGCTGCTTGGACTAGAGAAGAAGGTCTCTTTTTCCATCACAATATCTCTATCCTGTCACTTCAAATGCAGGGAAACTAAATAGTAAAGGTCTCTTTGGTCCCTTGGGCCCAGTTTAAAACAGGTCACAGGAGGTCCCACGCTCTGCAAACCCCCATTCTGCTATAATGAGATTTTGGGGTGCACTGATCCCAGTGATTGAGATGGTTTTTAATTCCAGTATTAGGGTCTTGACTCATGTTCTCCTCATGTTCTGAGTTCCACAGTTTCCCCTTTTGTAACAGTGAGTACAGTGGGTGAGCAATGATAGAAAATCCAGGCACATGTTTTCTCCAATATCCTAAAGTTCCCACAGGCATTGTAATTCATCAGAGAACTTAGGATTTGGACTTATTCCATGCTTTTGTAAGTGGTCAGTGACATCACTTGCCATCCTGCTGACTATTTGTTGTGAATGAGTGTTTTAAGAGTGCTTAAAGAATCACCAGCAAAAGTTTTGGCAAAAAACAGGTTTAATATAATCTAAATTTAATATAAAACAGCATGACAAAGTTTGTTGGCAACATTCACTCTACTACTTACCAGGTGGTTAAAGGACACCAAGAAAAAGCAAACAAAAATTCAAAATCGATCAATCCAAACCAAAATAACCCCAAAAACTATCTGTGTGGAGACTGGGAGTAGGGAGAAAATGATAGAAAAGGGTAAGGATAAAAAGGAATATGGAGGATCCTGCTGTTGAGTCATAAGGTTTAAAGTAGACCCCTGTAGTCCAGGACAGCTCAAAGGGTCTCACTTTGGACCACTGTTTATAGGGCCAACAGACAGTGGGCTTTAGTCATAGGAATTTTCCATCCTGGCCCCAATTCAGGTCACTATCCTTCTTTGAAAGTTTGATAACAAAAATATTATTCCATTTCAATTGTTATTCAGGCAAGAAAAATATGTTTCCAAGTTTCCAAGGCTGTTTGTTAGACAGCCCCAGTTCCTGAGAACACACAGTGTTTCTGATAAGCTCAAAAGGAGCTTATCCCAGGTGCTGTTTGTCCAGGCCAAGGCCTAATGAACATTTCTCAGGTCATAGTGTGTCCTAGTGTGGTGTCTCCAGACTCTCCTTAATGTTCTCAAAAGCCTGAGGGGATGATGGGAGAAGAGAGCTGGTTTTCTGGGGCCCCAGTCTGGATTCTGGATTCCAGAATCATGGAATGCTTTGGGTTGGAAGGGACCTTAAAGCTCAGCTCATTCCACCCCCCTGCCACGGGCAGGGACACCTTCCACTAGCCCAGGTTGCTCCAAGCCCCATCCAACCTGGCCTTGGACACTTCCAGGGATGGGGCAGCCACAGCTTCTCTGGGAAACCTGTGCCAGGGCCTCCCCACCCTCACAGGGAAGAATTTTTTCCCAATATCCAATGTAACCTACTCTCTTTCAGTTTAAATCTGCTATGATGCAGTGGGTTACCTTGGCTCTGTGCTCCAGCTCCCTCTTGCAGCACCAGCTGCTGCCTGTGTGGCTTCCCAAGCCCTTGCAGGGCTGTAGGGGACTGTTGGTGACCTTGGGGTCTAACGAAGTTGCTGGACTGAGTCATGTGGAGCAGGCTGGGACAGGGGGCAGGGCCGTGTTGCTGTGTTGCAATGGCCGTGTTGCTCTCACCAGTTTCCTGAGAGCAGAGGGGTTCATTTTCTCCACCACGCATTGGCTGGCACCGGGTTGGCTGTTCCCTCCTGGGGTTGGGATGCTCCCAGCTGGGAGGTTGGAAACATTTCGCTGTGACAATCATCTCCCTCCTCAGAAGTGGACCAACAGCATCAACCAGGACAGAAAGACGTCCCTGCTCGCCTGGGAGAAGGAGACCGGCATCGAGCTGGTGCAGATCAACGGGCAGCGGCGCTACGGAGGGCCACCCCCAGGTACGTGAGGGGGGCCACCCCCAGGTACGTGAGGGGGGCCACCCCCAGGTACGTGAGGGGGGCCACCCCCAGGTACGTGAGGGGGGCAGCTCGGTGCCCTGGTGCCCCGTGGGCACGGCAGCTCTCCCCACGGGCCCCCCTGGCTGTGTGCCCGCAGGCTGGGTGGGTGACCCGCCGCCCGCCGGCACCGAGGTGTACATCGGGAAGCTGCCGCAGGACTTGTACGAGGACGTCCTGATCCCGCTCTTCCAGAGCGTGGGGAAGCTCTACGAGTTCCGCCTCATGATGACCTTCAGCGGCCTCAACCGGGGCTTCGCCTACGCCAAGTACAGCAGCCACCGCGGTGCCAGGGACGCCATCGCCGCCCTCAACCACTACCCGGTGCGCCAGGGCTGTGCCATCGTGGTGTGCTGGAGCACGCAGAAGCGGGAGCTGAGCGTGGACGGCCTGGCCGCCTCGGTGAGCCAGCAGGAGCTGGAGGCCACGCTGCAGAGGGCCACCCAGGGCATCCTCAGCGTCACCCTGCACGCCAGCCCCCGCCAGAGACAGGCCAAGCTCGCTGTGCTCAAGTACAGCTCGCACCAGGCTGCTGCCCTGGCCAAGAAAGCCCTGATGGAAGGTGAGTGGTGCTGTGGGATGCAGCTGGGGCTGGGCTTCCTGGTGTCCCTAAGGAAGGGTTGATCCCACCTCCAGGCTTGGCTGCAAGGTAACTTCAGCCTTGAGACACCCCTTGTGTCTTGTGGGATACCAGCTGCTCTTGGTGTGGTTGATCCCTTATATCTACAAGTCCTAGTGGTGGTGGGATGAAGAGGCTGCTGGAGGTCTTCAAAAAGTTGCCTGCTCAGAGCAGGAACATCACCAGTGCCATTCCAGGGTATCCAGAGTGTTGACCAAGTTATTAAACCCTCCCAATGGAGCTACCCTATCCCTCAGTATCTCTTAAACCCTCCTGATGGAGCTGCCCAACCCCCTCAGAGCTCCGTCTCATGATTGCACTGGGACACCCTTCCCAGACATTCAACTGGGACCTTAGACCTCCAGAGTCCTGTTTTGTACCCATTTGTGCCCCAGCTGAGAAGCATTTGACTTTGGCATCTTGCACCTTGTCCCTAAAGCCAGGCTGCCCCTAAAATCCTGGGGATCACTGCAGCAGATGCTGAGGGGTGGGATGGGGTGATGCTGGAGGGCAGGTGAGCATGTCCTGTCTCTTGCAGGGAACCTGAGGCTCAGGGGATCGGGGATGAGGGTGGAGTGGCTGCACCCTGACCTGAAGCAGAAGCTGCAGCTGTGGGAAGAGAGGGCACCAGCCAGCCAGGTGCAGGAGAACAAGAGCCTGGCAGCGCCCAAGCCACTGGCCCTGCCTCCAGCGGTGCAGAACATGTTGGACCACCTGAACACCCTGCGCAGGAGGCAATGCCTGGGGATGCCCCTGTTCCTCACTAAGTGCATCCGGGTGAACCCCAACGGGTGGCTGCAGTTCTGGTACCAGGTGCAGATCCCGGGGTACCCCATGCCCTTCAGTGGGTTCACGTGGGTCCGGCAGGATGGGCAGGGCCAGAGCAGGCACGAGGAGGCCAAGGCTGCAGTGGCGCTGCACATGCTCCGTCTGTTAGGTGAGCCTTTGGTGAGTCCTCCCGTGGTGTCTGTGCCAACCCCCCACCTTTCCCAAAGTCCCGGAGTGTCTCCTGGGAGTGTGGAGTGTGTGTCTGGGGGGAGAACTCAGCCTGGCAGGCAGGGCTGAAACACTGTCCACCCCCTGCTAGACGGGCCCCTGCTGGCTCTGAGCTCTGGGTGGGATTCCTGGTTGGAAGCAGAGGGTGCAAGAGGAGGGTTTGGGGTGAGAGCAGAGCCTGACGCTCCCCTCTCCACAGCAGAGTCCCAGCTGGCATAAGGAGCTGCTCTGCCGGAGCCACAACTGAGCCTGAGTCACCGGTGCTGCAGTGCTGCCAGCGTGTCCGAGCCCTGCCGGGGCCTCGGCCCTGTTCCAGCTTTTCTTTGGGTTTGTTTGCATTGGTTTCGGAGCTGGCTCTGGAGGATCAGGGCTGCTGTCCTGGTCCCCAGCAGCCGCCCTGTCCCCAGCCAGCTTTTGCACTGTTTTGGGCACGTTGGTTTTTCTGCCCAGTTTGTCTTGTTTTACATTGGTTTATGCTGAGGTGGAGGAGCCCAGTGCATGTCCTGGAGGAGCAGTAGCTGCTTGGAAAGGCTGCCAGTGTTAGATGCCAGCACGGTGGACGTGTGGACGAGGTGAGGACAGGGCCACACACAGGGACCATCCTGGTGCCCATGGATATTCTGTGGGCTGGAGGAGCTGCTGTCCAAGGGAGTGCCTGTGGGCTGTTTGCTGTTGCACCATGTCCAGGAAGCAGCCGTGCTCATTCCCGGCTGTCCATGAATGATTCCTCAGGACTGGGAGGTCCAGCCACATGTTGTTCATTTGGGATTAAAGAATTCTGTACCAGCTGTGTCACATCATCTTTCCCTCCCGCATCCTCGGCTCCCTGCCTGTCCAGTGTACCTTGGTGCTCTCCCCCCACAGCAGCAAGGGCAGGGAAAAGGACAGGGTGGGATTTGGAGCCTCCACAGCCTGGTGGGCTGCTCATCAAACCAGACAGGGTCCCCTCACACCCCCACTTTGGGAGGGGTCCCCTGTACTGGTGCAGTCCTGGCACACAGACAGTGAGGCCAGGGGTCTCCAGGCTGAATTCCACCACCCCCCTGAGTGGGATGGGACAGGTGGCTGCTGGGGGTCCTGGCTCCTCCCTGAATCCCTCCAAGGCCCCACTCACTGCAGGATGTGTGCAGTGATGGCGGGGCCAGACCCGTCCTTGAAGCCTTTCCTGCATTCCCAGCCCAGCTCCAGGCAGGTGAATCCTGAATGGGGCACGAGGGCGGTGGGAGACCCAGGACACGATGGTGCTGTGCTGCTTCTCCCCAGCCCAGGAGGGACAGCAGGGGTCTGTGTCCCAGGGTGGGGTCCCAGAGCTATCCCAAGGTGTCCTCTGTGTGTCCTGAGGGGTCCAGTGTCCACCCTGGAGGGTTCCATATCCATCTTGGGGGGACTCTCTGTCCTTTCTTGAGGGTCTGTGTCTGTCCCAGGGGTCCCGGATCCTCCAGGTCACCACGTTGCCAGTTCCACAGAACTAACATTTAGTGGAATGTTGAGAGAATCAATCAAGAGGCCCAACAGATTTCTGGGGCTCTGTGGCCGCCTTAAGTAACAAATTGTAACACTCTTCTGAATAATTTTATATCCTGGCTAATAGGGTAGTACCTGTATCCCCTGTGCATCCAGGGCCATATTCCAGAGCGGCAGTAAAGCAACGCCTGTTCCTCCATTGGTATTAACGAGTTTCGTTTCTGATTTTCAGCTACAGCTCCCCCAGCTCCAGCAGCACCTCTGGCCTTGTCCAGTCCCATCCCAGCAGGTGCAGCCTCAGCTGCAGTCAGATTCCAGTTCTGGAGGTGGTCCTGGTCCCTCTGCCCCCAACCCTCCCCACTCACGGCACATTGTGATGCACATCTGGACCTACCAAGTCCCTTTGGCAGCACCCAAGTTCCATCCTCCTTTTTTTTTGGAGACCCCCAGGATCCTCCAAGAGCCTCCTGGTGCACCCTTAGGTGCCTGTTTGTACTCCCTGGAGATCTGTCTGGCCCTCCTGGGGCAGGGCGCTCACCTGCTGAGGCAGAGCAACACCACGGGCACAAGGCGCTGGGAAGTGAAAGGCACTGGGTTTATTTGTAACAGAGAGAATGTCTAAATTAGTTAACAAGGGCTAATTGCCGCCGGGGACAGCAGGGCAGGAAAGGGAGGGACCTGTTTTGCCCAGCCCAGGCACCCCAGGACCCCAGGTCAGCCCCGCACTCGTGAGAATTGTCCTGCCTCACCCTTCCCCCCCTCCCCCCCCCCCGTCCCAGGAGCCCCAAATACACCAGCAAACCCCAGAATTACCACCACCCCCCCCGAGCTGCATCCCCACCAGGGGTACCCAGCCATATCCCCCCATATCTCAGAGCCACCCCATCCAGCAGGGATCTTCAATCATGACACTTTCCCCCCCAAGCCCCCTCCACTACAGCCATGTCCTCCATCCCTGGGTCACCCACACCAGGGACTTTGTTGTGACCCCCTCCCCCGAGTCACTCCCACCAGGGACCCCCATCCACATCCCCCCCCATCTCAGGGCCTCCCCATCCACCAGGAACCCCCAGCCCTGTCCCCCCCCATATCTCAGAGCTCCCTCATCCACCAGAGACCCCCATCATGACCCTCCACCCCTTCCACCAGGGCTCACGTCCTCCCCAGTCCCTCTCACCCCAGCCATGTTCCCCCCTCCCAAGGACCCCCAGCAGGTCCCTCCTATGTCAGGGACACCCCCCCTCTCTTGGGACCCTCAGCCACCCATCCCAAACTTGCCCCCAGTCTGGGGCCATCCCCGGGGCTCCTCGCACAGGGGCCTCTAAACCCCAAAACCGCATCTGTACCAGGGAATGTTGCCCACTGCGGGGCAACATTCCCCTGTCCTGTCCTGTCCCGTCCCGTCCCGTCCTGTCTTGTCCTGTCTTGTACTGTCCCGTCCCGTCCCCTCTGCTCCTTTAAGACACCGCCCACCGCCCAACTTGAGTGGCAGCCCTCGCAGCCAATCAGAACGCCCTCGCCCCGCCCACCAACGCTGTAGGATACGCGCTTGGCCGCGCCCTGTGGGCGGGCACTCCCGGAGACCGCAGATCTGATTGGCCGCGCAACGCGGAGAGGCGGGGCGGCAGCGCTGAGGGGGCGGCTCCCCCGGCGCGGGGCCATTCAGTCACTGTCGCTGTCACTGTCGTTGTCGCCTCCCCCCGCCGCCGCCTCCTCGGGCTCGTCGCGCAGGTCGGCGAAGAAATCCTCCCCGCTGCCCACCGCCTTGCTGCTGAGGGCCCGCAGCGGCCCGCCCCGCTTCTTCTTGCGGCGATAGTCGTCGACCACGAGCGAGCGCAGCGCGGACACGTCCCAGAACTTCACCTTCTGGTCGTGAGCGCTGCTGGCCAGGAGGGTCCCGCCCGGCCCCACGGCCAGCTGCTCGATGGGCTCGCCCAGGTGCTGCCCCACGCTCCCCACCACGCGGTTCGGCAGCACGTTCACGGCCCTGGTACCGCGAGACGAGGTGAGGGCCGGGGGGGGGAAATGGGGCACCACGGGCCCGTCTACCCCCCGCGACCTGTGTGCCGGGCAGGGCTGAGCCCGTCATACAGCCTCCCCATCCCCTCCCACCCCATCCCCATCCTGCACCTCCCCATCTCCATCCCACTCCCCACAATCTCTCTCCATCCCATCCCATCCCACCCCCTTCCCATCCTATCCCCATCCCATCACAACCTATCCCACCCCCAATTCCTCCCCACTCCTCCCCATCCCATCCCACCCCCCACAATCCCTCTCCATCTCATCCCACCCCCTCCCCGTCCCACCCCATCTCCATTGCAATCCCCTCATCCCATCTCCATTCCACCCCCCTTCCCTCTCCATCCCACTCCCCAAAATCCTTCCCCATCCCACCCCATCTCCATCCCACTTCTCCACAATTCCTCCCCATTCCACACCTCCCCATCCCTCTCCATCCCACCCCACCCCGTCTCTCCACTCCCCCTGACCTGATGACCCCGTCCAGGGACCCCACACACACGATGCTGTCCGTGATGGGCACCATGCAGTCGATGGACTCTGCCCTCAGCGCGAAGCGGTCGCTGGCGGCCCCAAACCCGTCCCAGTTGAAGAGGTAAATGGTGCCCTCACTGGAGCCACACGCCACTTTCCTCCCCCTCTGGGCATGTGAGGCAGAACAAGAAACTCAGAGCATGGACATGCATCCATGGCATCCTGATCCGCGTCAGGGGACAGCGCCAACCTTCAGCAGCACCACGGACGTCAGGTCCCCGTTCTGCGGCTCCGAGAGGAGGTCAAAGCGCCGCCTCTTCACGTTGTACACGCCCAGGGTGCCATCCCCGCTGCGGAAGGGACACACCGTGAGCAGGGGACACGGCACAGGGCGCTGCCTCCAGCGGACACGGGGAGCCCGACCCCCGGTACCTGGCGGTGAGCAGGATCTTCCCGTTGCCATCCACGGTCATGGCACTGATGTATTCCTCCTGCTGCCGGGCCTCCAGGATGGCATCGCCCCTGCGCAGGTCCCACACCTTCACCGCCCCGCCGTCATCGCCCGTGGCAAAGACGTGGTGGTCGATGGGCAGCACACAGTTGAGGGCCGAGCTGCAGAGAGCCCACGGTCATGGATCACACAGCGGGATAACCGCTCCCGGGGCACCGGGAACAACGCTCCAGGCTCTGCCTGCCCGCCTCCAGGAGGGAAGGGAAGGGGTCCGGGATGAGCCGCCTGTGCGGACTTACCCGTGGGCTTTGGGGAAGCGCGTTTCCAGCCGCCCCTCCTCCACCGTCAGGATGTGGATGGACTTGTCCTTGGACACGGTGAAAAGCTCTGGGGAGCCGCGTCAGTGCCCCCAGCCCCGCCGTGCCCCCCGGTGCCGCCCCACGCGCCCCGCACTCACTCTGCCCGTCCTGGGAGAACGCCACGTCCCGGCACGACTTGAGGTGATGCCCCGAGGACCAGAGCTGCCGGTTCTCCCCCTCGGTGCAGGAGTACGAGTACCTGCGGGCACGGGGAGTGCTCGCCGGGACCCGCGGGCGGTGCCGAGCGGTGCCCAGGGCCGGGACCCCTCCCCACGCCCCCGGCCCCACTCACAGGTACACATCGCCATCCACGTCGCCCGCGGCGAGCAGCGGCCGCTCTGAGTGCAGGGCGATGGCGTTGGCCGTGGCCTCGAAGCAAATGTCCTCGGGGGTTTCCCGCAGCCGCGGCTCCCGCGCCGCCGGCTCCTCCGAGGAGTCCTGGGGGCAGCGGGGCCGTGGGACCGGGGCCGTGGGGCTCGGGGGCATCGGGGTCCCGCAGCCCCACGCGTGCTCACCTCCTCCATGGCGGCCGCCATGGCACCCTGGGTTTTGCATGTCCACGCCCCTCGTTTGAATAACACCGCCTCTTTGTTTATGTAGGACCGCCTGCATTCCTCCAGCGCTGCGTGGACCGGCCCCGGCCGGGCGGGACTGCGGAGTGTCACCGGTTCAGGGTGTCACCAGCTCGGGGTATCGCCAGCCCAGGCTGTGGCCGGCACCCCCCAGCGAGTTCCAGCCCGTGGGCCCTTGTGGCCCCATTTCACCAGGTCTCGCCTCCTCCGCCTCCTTTTTTTCACTGTTCACCAGTGGCAGCCCCACGGGTTCCCCAGTTCACACCACGGGCCTCCTCTCGCTGCGTCCCAGGGGCACTTTGGTTCCTTTCACAGCCCGAGGGGCCCCAGCCCAGCCAGGAGTCACCATCAACACCCCTGCCCTTGTCCAGAGGGGCCATCCCAGCTCCCTGCTGGCCCTGCATGGTGGGGACAAGCTTTGCCTGGTGCTGGCCCCATCGCACCCCCCTGCCAGCGGTCAGGGCAGCTTGTACATCCCCTGCTTCAGGCCCTTCCACTTGCTGTACTCCAGTTGAAGGTCCCCTTTCCTCCCCCTGCACTGAGGCACAGGATGTTCAGCTGGGATTATTGTCCCCAGATAGGCTTAATCTGTTAATTTTATCCAGGGGTGCTGCTCCCCACCCCAAAAGTCTCCCACAATAAATACCCTTAGCCAGGGTTTGCCCTGTCAGCCCCAAGAGTGCCTGGTAGGTGGAAAAGAAGTCCTGGCATCCCTGCTGCTCCAAGCCCAGCCCAGGCACCTTCTCCTGCCCACACAAACAGAGGCTCGGGCAAACTTATTGTAACTTTATTAAGGGTACAACATTTACACTGCACAGGCTCTACAGCAAAGAGTGGAGAGAGGGGAGAGCCCCCCAGCCCAGAGCAGAAAGTGGACGGTGTGTGGGGCAAGGAGAGCACACCAGCACACTCTGGGAACAGCACCCAGCAGGCTGGGCTTCCAGGAGTGGGAGGAGATGCTGGAGACATCAGTACTTGGGACGTTTCACTTCAACCCTGGAAGACAGAGAGGGGCAGGAGGGTGGTGAGGATGCAGGGCAGGCAGCTCCATCACCCTCCCATCCAGAGTTCAGCACCAGGGACCACAGTTTCACCCCACAGAAGGGTGAGGGGACCCCAAGAGGGCCCCTGCAGCTGAGCCCTGAGCAGACACAACTGTACTGACCCATCAGCCTCCAACTTCTTCCTCTTCTCGATGATCTGCAGAGAAAGCACAAAATCCCATTACCCTCAGGGAATGTGGCTGTTCACAATCTCAGCAGAGGGGCTGGAGGGTCCCAGATACACCCAGATCACTGGATCCAGCCCAGAGCGAGCTGAGCTGAGCTACAGTTGGAGCATCTTGTTCCCCTTTTGCTCCTTGTTGGCCACCACAGACCATTTGTTCTTACCTTGTCCATCCCATCCCATACTCCTGGGGTGCCCATGGCCAGCTCATCCTGCCAGGACAATCCCCAGCTCTGCCAGCTGGCAAACAGGGAGCCACCAAACATGCCCTGTCCCCTCCAAGCCCCTTTGGATGGCTCCAAACTTATAGTTTGGGCACATTCATCTTCTGCACAGCCCAGAGCAAAAAACCCCTGACTGAAGCCCCAAGTATTTGACTGATGCTCTTGCAAGGAGCAAATCCAACTGCTCAAGAGCCGGCCCTGCTGCACACACACCCCAGCAGTGTGTGGCTGGATCAAAGAGCCATGACTGGGACAGTGAGGGCAGGACTAGCTGGGAGCTGTCCTGGGCTACACTGGCAGCTTGTGGATAAAGTCCCCAGGCCCCAGCACCAGGCACTCACCGCGCTGATCTTCTTCCACTGCCGGTCCAGCTCTGCCTTGTCATTCGTCTCCTTGAAGCGGCGGGTTTTGCGCCCCTCAGACATCTTGATCCCGTACTGGAACGCTGCCCTGGGGAAGGAGCAGGACAGCTCAGTGCTTGCAGGGAATTCACAGCCTGCCAGAGGAAAGGATGCGTCTCCCCAGCCGTAAACACATACTCCAGACCCGGCCTGGGCCCCCGAAATCAGGGCTGGAGTCCTCGAAAGTGATTCCAAGAGCAAAGACAAATCACCAGGCCCTGGACCCACAGCTCCTCCTCAGGGCCTTACCAGGGCACACCCATCTTGTTTAAGTTCCCCCAGCACCCAGGTTGGCCAGCATGGCCACCCCACCCACAGGGGGTGGCCCTTCCCAAGGGCTGCACTCACTTGGGCAGAGCCTCCTTGTTGTTCATGTACTCGCTGTACTCCTCCTGTGTGTCGAAGTCCCAGCGGCCCAGAGGCCCCTTCTTGTTACCCTGCAGGGAGAAAACAAGTCAGAGGAGCTCCTCAGTGGCTGCTGGCCAGGGCTTCTGACACAGCCCTATGTGCCCAGCCACAAGCTCAACCTCCCACCAGCCTTGGCTCTGGATCCCCTCCCTGAAAAGCTCCAGGCAGGAGACATTCAACACCCAGCTCCAGGGTTTGTCTCTGCCATGGGATCCTCTCAGCCAGCACTAGTGCCCAGTTTGCTATCTGCTCCTAAAGGCTGGTGACAAAATACCTGATCCATTTTGCTGTAGTCCACTTCTTCATCACTGTCCACAGCCATATCATCCATTCTGGGAAGGAAAAAGCAAGGAAAGGGTTTAGAGTGGGTCCATGGGACATAGAGCTGGTGGGAGCCCTGTCTTGTGGCCTCAGACCAAATGCACTCAGTTCCTGGACCAGAGAGAAGAACCCCCAGGGCTGCAAGCCCCGCAGGTGACTGTACCACAGAGCACCTCAATGCTCCCAGGATGACTCTACAGGCTGAAAGCTCTTCCTCTTCCACTGAGGGAGGCCAGAGCTCCAGATGGATTACCAGAGAATTCAGCACATTCCCAGCCACTTCAGCCTCTCCCAGGCTGGGAGGGGCTGCAGCTCTGAGCAGCTACGTACAGCAGGGAGCAGCTAAGAAAAAGCCAGGTCTGCCAGAACCAAAGACTGGGGGAACATTTTAACAGTCAACTGTAACCACAGACAAGGCCAGGCCTGCTCCCCCAACAAGCAGTGAGGCTGATGTTCAAGTTCCTGCAGCCAGAGAACAGCAGCCCCCCTGCACACCCTGATCCCCTTTACACACCCCACTCCCACCCCGCAGCCTCCCGCTGTTCCTTACGTGGCAGGGTAGCACTCGGCATAGCTGTTGGACATGCCAAAGAAGTCTCCCAGCTGCTTCTTGTCCTCTGGCTTCTTCAAGGTGACAATAGTTAAGGAAAGCACCACCACAAGCCCTACAGCTATAGGCTGAGCACAGCCAGCTGGAAAACCACCTCCTGCCCCAACACCGCCTAATCGGAGGGTGCAGAGCTTACGTTTGGTGTAGGAACAGCAAGGTTTGGGCAGCATTTCCCTGCTCCCAGGTGAGGAAAGACGGTCCCACAGCCATGCAGGGGCAGGGCCTGCCTGCAAGGGCAGCCTGGGCCCACACCCAGGCAGGCTGGCATGGACAGTAAAGGATATGCCTCTGCTCCTTCCCAGCCAGCAGCTCCAGCAAACTTCTCGTTGATGGACTTGATGAGTTCCTTGGCTGAGCCAGGTCCTGGGGTAAAGAGAGCAGCAGGGTAAATTCAGGGGGAGGAACAGGTCACTGCAATACACACGGAGCTGGGCAGAACCTCCCTGGGACAGGGTAACAGGCAGGACAGGCTGCAAGTGAGGTAGGAGAGCAGCAGCAAACCAGTCTGGCACAGACTGGGGAGGGCCGATCCCAGGACAGCTGGAATGTTAGAACGGTTGGGGTGGAAGGGACCTTAAAGACCATCCCATTCCTCCCCCTACCATGGGCAGGGACACCTTCCACTATTCCAGGTTGCTCCAAGCCCCATCCAACCTGGCCTTGGACACTTCCAGGGATGGGATATCCACAGCTTCTCTGGGCAACCTGTGCCGGGGCATCACCACCCTCACAGGGAAGAATTTCTTCCTAATATCTAGCCTAAATCATCTTTTAGTTTAAGACCATTCCCCCTTGTCCTATTACTTCTCTGCCCACAAAAAAAAGCCACTCTCCCTCTTTATTATAAACTCCCTTTAGGCACTGGAAGGCTGCAATGAGCTCTGCCTGGAGCCTTCTCCCTGGAATCCTCCTCAGCTTACAGGCAGCATGAGCTCTGCTCTGCTGCCTCTGCACAGTTCACACACACAGAGGCAATTCCCTCTGCCACAGCAGTTCTGAAATCTCCAACCCTGTACAACGTCTCTCAGGTGTCCACACCACTTGACTCACCTTTGTCGATGTCTGTGGGCTGCAAAGAAGAGAGAGAGACACAGTGTCACCCGGGAGGGCTGAAGGCAGGCGAGTGACAGTGCTGCATGATGTGCAGCTCTGTTTTAAGACTCTGTTCCAAGCCTTCAGAGCTGAACTACAAACACTACGTTTGTGCTAGTCCTGCCTCAGTTGCTGAGAGACAGGACAAGCACCCAGCCACCCACCAACCCCTGGGGACAGACAGAGCTCAGCAAGAGCTGACACTGTCATGTGTAGAGGCACCCAAAGCCCTCAGGGTGACCCCCCAGCCCCACAGCCACAACCCCCAAAGGGCTCAGGTGGGACTGTCCTTCCTGAACAGAGGCTCACCTCATCATCAGCCTTGGGCTTCTCGAAGTAGCTGTGCCTCTTCTTCTCCTCCTCCCTCTCCCGGTCCCGCTCCCTGTCTCTCTCCCGGTCCCGGTCGCGCTCTCGGTCCCGGTCGCGCTCCCGGTCCCTGTCACGCTCTCTCTCCCGGTACCTCTCCCGTTCCTTGTCCCGTGGCATCTTGGCAGTGGAGGGCACATAATCCCCAATGTCTTCAAAGATGCTACAAGTGGGAAAGAGCCTGTGGTTATGGGTGCTGCAGGACGAGAGGCCACAGTCACCTCCCTGTGACCTGGAACCTGGTAACGGAGCGCAAAGCACGAGCACCGAGAGCTAGGGATAGCAGATGTGGAAGTGGCATCCACATATGTCAGAGGTATTGCTGCATTTCTGTTCCCTTCTGCTGCTGCATCTCCATCTTGTGGTCCAGAGCAACAGCCCTCACCTGCCTCAAGCCCGAAATCCAAACCAGTGCTTGCCTCCAGCCTTGTCCTACAAACTGCAGGTCCAGCAGCTCCAAACTCAGCCCTCTCCAAACGTGGTGGGCCAAAAAGACATTCCCTAAGGCAGAGAGCTATGACCTCACAGCCTGTGGGCAGGGTGACACTTACTTCATATCAGCTTCAGGAGGCTTCTTCTCATCCAGCTTCCCTGCAAGGACACAACAGCAGTGAGAGGCACGTCATCTGCTGCTTCCCTGTCCCCAACCCAGGTTCCAAACCCCTGGAGTGGCAAGCCTGGAGGATGTCACCACATCATTTTCAGCCCCCTCAGGAAGCCATTGCATCCCTCCCCAAGAGGGGACATTTCCTAGAGAGCTAGGCCTTCACCAGGAAGTTCAGAGCAGCGTGAGGCACCCTCACAGCTCTCATTTCCCAGCAGCCTGGCCTTCAGGACACAGTGCTCAGGAAGTGCTGTTCTCCAAGCCCACTGCCTCACAGAGCAAGGGAATGGCACACCCCAAAACACGTCTCATTCCCTCAGGTTGTGCTCCAAGCACTGAATCCTACTACTCAGTTCCCTTCAGCTCCTACCTTTGTCCTTCTTCTTGAGCTTCTTGTTGCGAGTGCCTTGCCTGAGGTAGGAGAGGATCTGCGTGAGCTTGCTGATGACAATGTCGTTGGTGGTCAGGGTGGTCTGAGCCTGAAAGGCAAATCCATGAGGAAGCATCCTGCTCCCTTGGCATGGACCCCCCCCCCCCAGAAAAACCTGTTCTGGCCCATTCAGACCAGTGAGGCCAGCTGGGTACCTCCATGGTGGGGCAGTCGGCCTTGCTGCGGATCAGCGTGGTCGGGATGTCGGTGTCTGCGTACTCATCGTCCAGATCCACCACGTAGGCCATCCTTCCCGGCAGGAACAGCTCGTTCCGCTCGTAGGTCTTGCTCTTGAACAGAATGCGGTAGATGTTGCGGCCTGGAGAGCAAGGGAAAGTGTGGGAGAGCAGTGGACAAGCCCATGGAGCATGTTCAGTTTATCAGCAACACAAGAATCGCCTCCTAAGCGACACATTTCCTACAGCCCTCAAATCCAGGACTCCCTCTAATGACTGAAGGTTTTCATTCCTCCATTCACCCTCCAGGATTTCTCCCACATTCACGGCACAACAAAAGGTGGGGAACAGCCACACCCACACAGTCTTACCCAGCCGGGTCTTAAATTCAATTTTGTTCTCGGGATCTTCATCTTTCCTGAATGAAAACAGAAACCAAAAGTATTAAACCAAGCAAACACCTCCACTGCCTCCTCCTCTCTGTGAGGCAGCTGCAAAATCCTTTTTGAGAAGTCCAAAGTCCTCGACCACTCACTTAGTCTCTTTCTGGGGCTTCTCCATCATTTCTTCCTCCTCCTTCTCCTTGCTGGCGATCTCAGCCCGTACCTGGATGTGGAGACCATCCACGCATTACAGCCAACCCCGGCCACTGCCACCAGTGCCCAGACCCTTCAGCAACCCTTCCCACAAAGGGAAATCCACACTGTCCAGATCAAAGGACCTTGGAATAGAGCTACCACCCTCTGCCCGTGGGGGAGGGCAGGGCAGAAGAGCAGCCCAGTGGTGTCTGCGCTCACCTTCTGCAACAGCGCGAAGTCCAGACCCTTCACCAAGTGAGTGTGCTCCATGTCACCACCCAAGAACTTGGACTCCTGGATCAACTGCCTCCTCTTCTCCGCAGCAGATTTATCCCTGGGCAGTGAGAATGGAGCCAGTTAGAAGCCAGTTAAGGATCAGGCTGGCGAGCCCAGGCCCCACCACAGCTCACGTACGCCTCGGCCGTGGGCCCCACAGCCCTGTAGTTGGCCGTGGTGCTGATCAGCTCCGTCTCCTCGTAGTCCTTGTTCACTCCATCCCTCCTCTCCTTGGCTCGGTCCCGGTACTTCTCGGCCAGTTCCCTCTCGCGCTCGATCTCCTGCTGCCGCAGCTTTGCATAGTAGCTGGGGGTGGGAAACACCTCCGGGTTAAGAGTGACACGTTCATGTTTTTGGGGTCAGATAACAGCCTCTGAGGCTCCATGTGTCTGTCCTGCTCCCAACCCCCTTCCCAAACCCATAATAAACTGCCATGGGATACAATGTGCCTGGAGGACACCAGGCAAGAGGAAAGTGCTGTACTGAGGCCAACTAAAGAGCAGTTCCACCTTCCCTTCCAAAGGGAAGGGGTCCAGCACAGTCCTGCTGTGCAGACATGCCCCAAAGGACACAGTGACCACTAGAGATGCCCCACCACTGCCCTCCTCTGCCAGACACCCACAGAGCCTCTCCTGCTTCTTCTGGAGGTGAAGCGTCACCCTCATCCTGCTGCTGCCCTCCCATAGCTGTTCCCACAAGCAGTGACAGGCCCTCAGGCTGAGCTCTTCTCCAAAGCTCCAAAATAATCCCTCTTTAAGAGCTCAAGAGCTCAGAAGCTCCTTCCATGGGAGGGACACGATGTATAATGACAAGTCCTGATACAATGCTTTCCCCATTTACCTTTTCTTCTTCCTCCTGCGAGCAGCTGGATCTTCATCCTCGTTGTACTCCCGGGGCATCCTGGAAAAGGGTGAGAAAACACATGTGTATTCTGCAGAGCCACAGGGATGGCAGGTGGAGAGAACAGTCCCTCAGACACAGAACGGCACTGAGGAGCTCCAAGATGGAAAAGCACAGTCCCTCTCCCTAATTTCTCCCTAATTCCACTCTGCAGCAGGGAGAGGAGGGGAAAGCACTGATTTTCACCAAACAAAAACGAAATCTGCCTCCTGCACAAAGTGTCTTACCAGCATGAACTTCCTTCTGGTTTTGACAGCAGCCCTGACCCACGTGCTTCCCCACTTCACACACTCATCAGGAAAACCCCCTTTAGATACTCCGCTGCAGAGTGCAGGGGAGAACATGAGGTGAGCACAGAGCCCCAGAGGGAAAGCAAGCCTGGATTGTCCCATGGTCCTGTGAAACAGTCCTACTCACTCATGGTGGCGAGATTTGGACGGTGGCGCAGATGTCGGCGCAGCCCGCGGGGTCATGAGGAGCTTCCTGAAGTCTTCATTGGTCAGCTTGGATCTGCAAGGGAGAGAGGCAACAGAAACCATCATTCCCAAAGAGCTTTGGTGCAGGACAGCTTCCAAGGAGGCAGTGGGTTTGCCAGCAGGTCCTGTGTGGTAGAGATGGGCATGGGGTCTTAAGGATGGGGTGCACCAGCGAGTCCCAGCTTCTAGATGGGCATCGGGCTGGGGTCTCATAGTGCTGGCCCAGTCCCACCCCAGTGCTGCCCAGTGCCCCAGAGCTGTACTCACTGGTGGAAGGAGTGCGAGTCATCCACATCGTGGCCATCAGGGGCCAGGGGGTTGGAAAACGGCTCATCTGGGGAACGGGAGAGAGAGAGCTCAGACAGTGCCTACGTGGCACTGACCCCTCTGCCCACCCACTCGGCCCAGCAGCAGGGACGGGAGCAGTGTCCACCCGCACCTCCGAGTGGATCCCAGCCCGCCGCCGCTTGTGCTCGAGACAAAGGCGTCCCGGTGCCCCTGCGACACCCCCCGCCCCAACCCCCGCGGCTCCGCGCCCTCCCAGGGGTGTCCCATCCCCGCGCCCCCAAAAACACCCGACACCCCCGCCCCGAGCGCACCGCGGCGTCAGCCCCACCGCGCCCCCGGCCCGCGCCCCGGGGATCTCCTCACCCCCGGAGGTCCCTTCCTGGCAGTCTCTGCACCCCGTCCCCCCGCAGGGGGGTCCCTCGCACCAGCCCGGGATCCCCCCGACCCCTCGAGAGTCCCCCCGCTCCCGCAGCCCCGGCTGGGCCTACACCGCTCCCCCTCACACCGGGCCGCCCCGCCCCGCCCCGCCCCGCGCACCGCAGCACCCCCCGCGCGAGGGCCGGGTGTCCCGTCGCGGGTGTGTCGCGGTGTTCCCGGTGCTCCCGGGTGCGTCGCGGTGTTCCCGGTGTCCCGCACTCACTGTCGCGATCCGGCATCGCTGCACTCGTCGCTCTCTGTCCCGGCCCTGCTCCGCGTCCCCTCTGCCCTGTGCTGCCCTCCCGGCGCACCCTCCGCCGCCCGCTCCCATTGGTCGGCGCTACAGTAGCGGCCGCTCCCATTGGCCGGCGCGGCGCGGCGGGTGCTGCGATTGGCCGAGGCACCCCGCGGTCCCGCCCCCCCGTGTTGTTGTGAGGGCAGAACAAGATGGCGGCAGCCGCGGTGAGGGGCATCGGGGGCGGGCTGGGCCTCAGGATGCGGGAGCTCCGCATCCACCTGTGCCAGCGCTCCGCCGGCAGCCAGGGCGTCAGGTCAGCGCGGGGACCCGGGGACAGCTGGGAATGGGGTTCGGGATGCCCTCCTGGGGGGTCTAGCTCAGCCGGGGAACCCCTGGGTTGAGCATCGGGGACCCGCCGCTCCTCCTTTCCCCCGCAGGGAGTTCATCGAGAAGCACTATGTGACCCTGAAGAAGGCGAACCCCGACTTCCCCATCCTCATCCGAGAGTGCTCTGGTGTCCAGCCCAAGCTCTGGGCGCGGTACGGTGAGTGTGGGGTGCCCGCCGGGAGGAGGCACCTGCGGGGAGCCAGAGAGTCGTGGAATCGTCATGGAATGGTTTGGGTTGGAAGGGACTTAAAGGCCATGAAACACTCAAAAGGGAGGAGGTGGGTTGGGAAGGGAAAGGCATGGGAAAATGGGGATGGGGAAAATCATAGAATCACAAGATGGTTTAAGTTGGAAGGACCTTAAAAACCATCCAGTTCCACTCCCTGCCATGGGCAGGGACACCTTCCACAAGATCAGGTTGCTCCAAGCCCTGTCCAGCCTGGCCTTGGACACTTCCAGGGATGGGGCAGACACAGCTGCTCTGTGCCAGGGCCTCCCCACCCTCACAGGGAGGAATTCCTTCCCATGGGATACAGCAGTGAGGGTTCAGGGGTTACAGTGAAGGATGTTGGTGGAGAGGGAGCCCTCGGGACAGGAGAGGGATTCACTTCAGGGAAGTGGCCTGGGGGAGGCAGAAAAGGGCCTTTGGCTCAGCAGGTAGTTTCCAGCCTGTGGCTGTGATCACCCACCCCCACCCTTCACTGCACAAAAATTTGGCTGGTTTTATTTACACTGGATTGTCAGTGAAACACCAAGGAAGGAGCAGAAAAGCACCTATGTAAAGGCTTTGTTTTATTCCAAAAACCATTTGGGCTTGACCAAAACAATTTAGAAACTGTCCTTTGAAGAGATGCAATGACTCTTTGAGCACAGATTTCCCGGTGTGAGCACACGGACCAGTGGAGTCTCTTGTCTGTGCATGACTTTTAGGGAAGTGGAGCCCTGGGCTGGGGCTCCTGTAGGAACAGGGAGTTTTTCAGACTGTTTTACTAAGGTGCTGGTGAGCACCTTGCTGGGAGCAGGCTGAAAGGTTGCTCTGGAATGTGTCTCTGCCCAGCCAAAGTTAACAAGGTGTTAACTTTCCCTAACAAGGGAAAGGTGTTTGGCTCCTTTGGCTGTCTCCAAGGGAAAGGAGGAGAATAAGGAGAAGGTGGCAATGACAACTTGGGCACAGAGGGGGACACTGGGGAGTGGTAGATCTAAAAGAGTGCTGGTGGGAGCCTGGGCTGTGATACCAGTGGCACTGGGGAAGCCCAAGGCAGGGTTTGGGTTGCCCTGGCACCAGAAGAGGGCCAACATCCCTCCCCCATCTCACCCTTCATGTTTCCCACAGAGTTTGGGAAGGAGAAGAGCATCCCACTGAACAACCTGACGGTGGATGAAGTGGCCAAGGCCCTGGAGAGCGCTGTGAAAAGCCAAGCATGAGGACAGACAGTGAATACACACGTGCTGGAGACTTGACTGATGATCTTTAATGTCAGACATGTATCTTTAACTTATCAATCCATAAACACAACGTGCTTACCCTGAGCTTCACGTGGTGGCTGGAAGCCCAAAGGAATGGCTGATCCAGCCCTTCACACCCTCCCTGGCACCAGCAGCAGCTCAGCTCTGCTCCTCTCCAGGCTCTGGGGGGCACTGGGCTGGTGGCTCTGGGGTGGTGACAAGGACCAGCACTCCCCTGCAGCCAGAGCCCTGAGCAGCCCTCGGGAAGCTGGGCATGGGGTGGACAGACAGTTTATTCCCCCTTGGAGCGTGGGGGAGGGCAGGGAGGTGGCAAGGCCTAGGAGAAGGCAGGCAGTGTGGTGTGGCAGGGACTGGGGGCTCCCAGGGGCTGCCTGACCACGTCCAGCAGAGCCTGTGCCCGCTCCTGCAGCTCTGGGGTGTTCTGGTGCTGCTCCAGGGCCTGGTGCCCGCCTTGCCTGGTGAAATCAGCAGCAGCCTGTGCCAAAGGAGAGGGGTGAGAGCTGGCCAGGGGCTACAGCTGATCATGTCTGCCCACAGCCACCACAGCCCAGGGAACGGGGCTGGAGGAACTCCCCAGAGCCCTCACGGACACCACATTCCTAAGCCAGGTAAATCCCACCATGCTGATGGTTGGTTGGGAAGGATCTTAAAGACCATCTTGTTCCACCCCCTGCCATGGGCAGGGACACCTTCCACTAGCCCAGGTTGCTCCAAGCCCTGATTAACCCAGCCTTGGACACTTCCAGGGATGGGGCAGCCACAGCTTCTCTGGGCAACCTGTGCCAGGGCCTCCCCACCCTCACAGCCAAGAATTTCTTCCTGTGGTCTTCACTAAATGAAGCAACCACAGTGGAATAAAAAGAATCCACCCGTAATAACCCCAGAGGGTACAAACAACCTGCCCAAACCCCAGTCCTGGTTGATGAAAAGGATCTTCCCAGAGACACAAGAAGGGCTTCCACCTTCTGCATCACAGTTTCCCTTTGGGCAGGGAAGTGCTGAGGGATGGGGGGTAGTGTGGTGGTGACTGAGGGCAGCATATTTTAAATTATAATAATCATAATAATAATAACCCCCTTCCATAATAATAACCCCCACAATAAGAATTTCCTGACCCTTTATTGTGCCCTGGAGGCCCCCCCAGCTCTCACCTGTGGGCAGTGCAGGAAGAGGAGGTGCAGCAGCTCCAGGCACTGCCCCAGGGCCTCTGGGTCGGGCAGGGCGAGGATGGGCAGGAGCAGGGGCAGGATGGGCTGTTGGAGCAGCCGCTGGCACTGGAACGGTCCCTTCTCCGCGATATTGCACAGCACGGTCAGCACCTGCACGGAGCAGGGAACACCTCGGGGGCAGATTCCTGACAGGCTGGGGAGGGCTGGGAACAACTCCCATGGCATGGAATCACAGCATGGTTTGGGTTGGAAGGGACATTAAAGGTCATCCAGTTCCACACCCATGCCATGGGCAGAACCACCTTCTACTAGCCCAGCTTGCTCCAAGCCCCGTCCAGCCTGGCCTTGGACACTTCCAGGGATGGGGCAGACACAGCTTCTCTGGGCAACCTGTGCCAGGGCCTCACTACCCTCATAGCCAGGAATTCCTTCCCAATATCCCATCTAACCCTGCCCCCTGGAAGTGCGAAGCCATTCCCCCTTGTTCTGTCCCTCCAGACCCTTGTCCAAAGTCTCTCTCCAGCTTTTTTTGTCCTGCCAGATGCTCGCCCAAAGCCACGTGCCCACCAACCCCCTGGATTTTCAATGCTCTTTACAAGCCCTTTCCATGCCCACCCCAAAGCACTGTTTATCCCCGTGCCAAGCAGACCCAGCTGTGCCACCCACCCCTTGGCAGCGTGTCCCCCCAAGCCCTCTAAAGCTTTGGCGTCCTCCAGAGCAAGGTGTCAGCAGCCTCCCCTGGCTCACTCCAAGTTAGCATCTCCCTTGGAACTGCTCTTGTGCTGGGACAAGGCTCTGCCAGGGGTAAATACAGCTGGATTGGCTTCAGGAGAGGTGGCTGGCGACTGTCACAACAAGAGACCTTCTGCCAAGCTGTCCCTACTGCCCCATCCACCCTCCAACTCCAGCACTGTCAGGGTGGGATTCATGTTCCTGGAACTCCAGCGCTTCCCCACGGTTCCTAAGGCACAAGGTGAGGTCTTACCAACACACTGGCCATCTGGGAGCACTGCAGGAGCTGCAGCAGGGCCGGGAGCAGGTCCAGGGAGAGCAGAGCGGAGCAGAGGAAGGGACTGTCCGCTGGGGGGGCCGAGAAGGGACGTGTCAGTAAAACCGGGGCAGGTCCCAGCAGTGCTCCGGCTGTGCCAGGGGACACTCACCCGTGAGGTTGTTGAGCAGCCACAGGCACTCCTGGACCAGGAATGGGTGCTGCTGGAGGAAGCATTGCAGGAGGAGGAACAGGGCGATGAGCAGGCGCTCGTCCTGCACCTGGCAGCCCGTCTCTGCCAGCAGGTTGCTGAGACACCGCAGCACGGGGCACACGAGCTGTGACAGACAAAGCGACACACACAGCCCTTCAGCTGGACCCAGGAGCAGCAATCCCGGGAACAGCCAGCACCCTGCCCGCCTCTCACCAGCTCCAGGCCCTCGGGAGCATCCTGGGGGATTTCGGAAGCCAGGTGGAGCAGGAGTGAGGTGAGGGTGGGCACAGCCCCCAGCCCCAGCAGCACGGTGTTGGATTTGTGCCTGCAAAGGGGAGGGACAGTGGGGTGGCTCTTGGAGCTTGGAGAGCAAAAACTGCCACAGCCCCTTGCCAAACAACAGGGCCTGGAAATTCAGAGCACCCTCCTGAACTACCACAGGGCTTATTTCATGTTGCGATAACAGGGTTTTTTCTAAGCTTCCGAGAATGTTTAAAAGCCCATAAAAAACAGATTCACTGGAATTATCAGTATGGGTCTGGAAGCAACAGCCCCAACCCTTCTTTGAGTACCCCCACATTCCTTGTCTCCTGTGGCAGGCAGGGATTGCTGGCACAACCAGCCTGGATGGGTGGCACTGAGCCAAGCCCACAAGTGTGAGGATTCAGGGAGCTTGCTTTGGGAGGCGCAGGGGACAACTCCAGACATGAGGAGGAGATCTGGGGGCATTTCAGAGGACCAGAAACAGCCTCCTCAGGTTTATCACCCATTACTACCCCATAAAGGAACTCAGTGATCCTGCAAACAGCCCATGTGTGCTCAGATATGAGGGCAGGATACCCAGGATGGCAGAGGAATTGCTTTCCCAAGGGAAAAGGGCAAGAGGAGGAAATCCAGTCCCCTCACAGGACCATGAGCCTTCATGCCTCTGTTTGGCTGCCCCTGGGGAACTCAAAACGAGGAGAAAAGCACATTTACCTACAAATGATGTAGTGGAGACACCAGGCAAACTCCACGGCTGCTCCCAGCCCAGCCTTGAGGCTGAAGCACACGAGGCGAAGCATGTGCTGGGGGAGGGCAGAGTCCAGGACCTGCCTGGGGTCAGAGAGCAGAGTCAATGGAGGCACGGGTAGGACAGACACTGACAGGGAGGCACTGACCCTGGCCACTGAGCAGGGAGATGCCACACCCTGCACCAGGAGCCACATGCTCCAAATAAACCTGGAAGAGACTCTCAGCCAAAGGCTGCAGCCTTGGGCTCTCCCTCTCCATGGCAGGGCCTGGGGGCACTCAGGACACCTCGGCTGAGGTCAAATTTTTGGCACTGAGGGCTGTCAATCTGATCTTTTCCTTCACAGGAGGAACACAGCCAGGACTTCCCTGCGAGCCCACCCTGCTCCACACTGGCTTTCACCAAAATACCAGAGCCGTCTGCTTGGATGAGGCTGAGGGAAAGGAGCCAAGCCCTGTGCCACGATCCACACCTAAACCCCCACAATTCAGGTGGGATTCTGCCCTAGATTATTAACACCACTGGGATGGGAAAGGTCCCATGTCCCCGGCACACAAATACCACACTGAGCTCCAGGGCCCATCCTGGTGCAGGATTCAGAAGCTCAGACTCACGGGATGATCTCCATGGGTGATTCCTTGGCTTGGAGGAGCTGTGAGAGGACATAACCCACACCTTCCAGCACGGCCTCGTGTGGGGACTGCAATCAAACAGAACAGAGTTGATCCCTCCTGGCAAAGCCAGGGGCCCACAGTGCCAGACCCAACCCAGCAGCTGAGTCCCACTGTGCCCAGAGGAGAGGGGGCACAGAGGGCACTGGGAGGGACACAGGAACCTGTGGCCACACCAAAGCTGAGCCATCCCCCTCCCCACACTCGCTGGGCTGTGGCTGTAGGGGTCTAGGAGCCCAAATGCAGACCTGCAAAGCACTGCCCCAACCCAGGCAGAGGGGAGAGGCCTGCAGCTCCCTGTGTTACACACTGTATCAGCAAGCCACTGGGTGGGAGAGATTCAGCTGGAGAGGAGCACAAGGTGGTGAGCTGAGCCCCAAAAATGGAGTGCAGGAGAGCCCAGGAGTGACCCTCACACTCGAGGGAACAGCTCCCTGCAGAGGGGTCTGTGCCCACAGCCAGGGCTGGAAGGAGGGCTGCTCACTCAGGGCTGTCAGCCAGAGAAGTCTCTCTGGGGCAGGGCAGGAGGAGAAGTGTGGCTGAGCTGTTTCACCCACCTGGATGCAGGATGCCAGCACTGGAATGATGCCCTGAGGCAGAAGTTGCTTCCTCACAGCTTCACTTTCTACTACGAGGTTCCCCAGTGTGTACAAACACAGCTCCTGCAACACACCAGAGCAGTGACCCTGTCTGTGCTCCCCTGGGCAAAGCCCAGGTCCCACACCCTCCTCCGAGCAGGGCAGAGCTGAATTCAGACACACAGATACTGCTGGACTCTCCAGCCACCCCATTCCCAGCTGTGTCAGCTTCAGTTGGTTCTTTTTCTGTCTGGCTCAGGCTGGGATCTGATCACTTCCACTTTGGAGGGCATTGAAATTGCAACAGTCAAGTCTCATCGCTGGATCCACTGGTGGTGATATCTTTCCTCTCCACTATCTACTCTTATTTTTATTTTCTTTTCCTTATATATTTTCTTAAGTGATATCTTTATACTTTTATATTGTTATATTTCTGTAGATAATAACCGAAACATCTACATACCTCCTTTGCATTGCCATCAAATTGTTCTAAAATAAAGCTGCCATATACATATAAAAATATATATTTTTATATATATATATATATATATATATATATACCCCAGTCATTCAGTGTCAGGTCACTCTAATCCCACCCAAGGGGTCTATCATTAACAAGAACCTCAGTTACCACACCTTCAGGGGTGGGTTGTAACACTTGGGCACTGGGAACAGTTCTGCTCCAAGGGGAAGGTTGGACCAGAGGCTTTCCAGAAGGCCCCTTCCCACCAGCACTCCCATGTGAGCCAGGTTTGGCCAAGAGAGGACAATACCAACAGTTACCAAAGGATCCCCTGGTGGCAGAACACGGATCTCACCGTGAACTCCACGCTGTGCCCCGACAGGTACGTGAGGAGGTAGGAGGTCACGGGCAGACAGGCCTCAGCCACAGTGGGGTCACTGGAGTGGGACAGCTCGTGCAGACAACGGGCTGCCTCCAGCTGCATGTCGGCCAGGCTGCTGGTGAACAGCCCCGTCAGCGTCCGGATGCTGCCGTCCAGCCTGGTGGGACCCAAAGGCTGCTGTCACCTCCCACCCTGCTCTCACCCACCCAGCCACCAGGACAAAGGGCCCCTCGGGACATGGTAACGGCCACACCAGAGCCGGGCTGACCTGACAAACTTCTGCTGAGTGTCCTCATTCTGCAGAGCCCGGCGGAGGCGGCCGAGAGATCCCTTCCTGTCCTCCGAGCCCCTCTGCACAGCTCTGAGCAGCTCGAGGACCTGGCCACGGAATCAAAACATAGGTGAGCTTTCAGCAGTACCAGTATTAAAATTTCTTCCCATTAATCCTGGAGGCAAAAGAACCCAGGGCATAAAGATGGGTACAGAGAACCTTACTGTGTCTGGCAGCAACTCAGAAACATTCCCAAAGCCACCCCTGCCCAGCCTCCTTCACCTGCTGAGGCTGAGAAAGACCCCTGAGACCCTCATCACTACAGAGAACGTCATGTTCTTCACCTCATCCTCGGAGAGTGGGTCCGGCACGGCGTCTGCTCCATCCTGTCCCCCCTCCTCTGCCGCCCTGTCCTCCCGCAGAAGCCGCTTGCTGACCAACTGCTCCTCCCGCCGGGCTTTCCTGAGAGCTGCAATCGGATCAGGACCCGTCACCACCCGCCTAGGGCAGGACGCTTTTCCATCCCACCCAAGAGCCCCTTATTCCTCCCTTAACCCGAGGAGAAACTGTTCGTTCCTCCCTGTGCAGGCCTGGGAGGGATGTGCAAATCCACAGCTGGGATAATGGGCAGGAGCGCCGGACAGAGCTGCAAGGACCAGCAGCAGGGACCCGAGGCTGCTTTTACGAAGGATCATAGAACCAGTAAGGTTGGAAAAGACCTGCAAGATCGTCAAGTCCAACCTCCAGCTGAATACCACTCTGTATTCCAGCTGAATATCCACCAGCTGAACACGGCCCAAGTACCATGTCTACTTGTTTTTTGAGAACAAGTCCAGGCATAGGGACTCCACCACTGCCCTGGGCAGCCCCTTCCAATGCCTGACCACCCTTTTGGTGATGAAATTTTCCCTAATACCCAACCTAAACATCCCCTGGTGCAATTTGAGGCCGTTTTCTCTTGTCTTGTCCTGTCGCTCGTTCCCTGGGACGAGACTCCCGTCCGGATCCACCCTCCCGTCAGGGAGTTGTAGAGAGCGAGAAAGTCCCCCCTGAGCCTCCTTTTATCCCGTCTGAGACACGGGCGGGATCTTGGAAAACCCAAACTGCGGCAGGATGGCTGACGAAATGTGGAATTGTTGGCGGGATTAAATTTTTAAGCTGTAAAACGCTTCCCCGAGCGGGCAGGACCCACCGGTGCCACCACTGCGCGCACCGCGGGATGCGCGGCCGGACGGAGCGGGAGGGTCTAAGGGGACAAGGCTGAGCTGGGGCGTCCCTCCCACCCACGGGGGGGACCCACAAACCCTCCCTGACCTGCCTCTCGCTCCCGCCGCAGGGCCCGCAGCTCCTCCGCACCGCGCCCGGCCCCGCGCCGGCCCCGCCGCCGGCCCCACATCGGGAAGGAGGAGGAGGAGGAGGAGGAGGAAGAGAAAGAGGAGGAGAAGGAGGAAAAGGCCGTTCCCGGGGCGGTCCGGGGGCGGGGAGATGCGGAACCCGGCCCCCCAGCCCGCCCCGAGCACGGAGAGGTGTGCGTTGCCGGTGCTGGGTGGGATGCCTGTGCTGAGGCCAAAAAAAGCCCAAAGATTCGCCAGAAGTGCGAACCAACGAGTCTCGGGGCCCTGGAATCTTCCACCGTGGTGGTGGTGGTGGTGGCTGAGGGGCAGAGGAGCTCGTGCTTCCTCAGGAAAGCGTCTGGGGAATTTGCAGCTGGTGGCCAGAAGCTGACAGAGCTGCCAAAAGGGGCAGTGACAGGAGCTCAGACGGCAGCGGTGATTTTTCCACAGTGCACACAGCAGCAGTTTGATGGAATAACACAATGGTTGGGGATGGAAGGGACATTAAACTCATCTCATTCCACCCACTGCCATGAGCCGGGACACCTTCCACTAGCCCAGGTTGCTCCAAGCCCCGTCCAACCTGGCCTTGGACACTTCCAGGGATGGGGCAGCCACAGCTTCTCTGGACAACCTGTGCCAGGGCCTCCCCACCCTCATAGCCTAAATCCTTCCCAATATCCCATCTAACTCTGCTCTCTGTCGATGGGAAGCCATTCCCCCTTGTCCTGTCACTCCATCCCTTATCCACAGTCCCTCTTCAGCTCTTCTGGAGCCCCTTTAGGCAGTGGAAGGGGCTCTCAGGTCTCCCTGGAGCCTTCTCTTCTCCAGGTGAACCCCCCCAGCTCTCCCAGCCTGGCTCCAGAGCAGAGGGGCTCCAGCCCTTGGAGCATCTCCATGGCCTCCTCTGGACTCACTCCAGCAGCTCCACATCCTTCCTGTGCAGAGGAGTTTCATGTAACCCAAGGACGGAGAAGAGGAATCATGAAATTGCAGAACTCCTCTGCACAGGAATGCCAGAGAGTGTGGGACAGGCAGCTCCAGCCCCAACTGTTGTGGCACTAATGTGTTATGCCACATTACCAACAAAAACCTGGGAATGGCAGTGTCCAACCATGCAGCTTTGTTGCCTTCCTGAAGCCCTTTCCATATCCAACACAGGCAGAGAAACCCCTGGGAAAGAAAAAAATTCCTGAGAGATCACAGAATCCCAGAATCACTGATATTGGAAAAGACCTCCAAGATCATCAAGTCTAACCTTTGACCGATCACCACCTTCTCAACCAGACCAGAGCACTGAGTGCCACATCCAGCTGTGTCTTGAACACTCTTGGATCTTTCCAAATGCCTGGTGGTCTGCACTCTTAACCCCTCGGAGCAGGCACAGCCACCAGCTGCCAGAGGAGCACGGGGCAAGTGATACGAGTTCCTTGGCCAAGCTGTCAGCTTGCCTTAGGTGAGGGAGTGCCCTGTACAGCATGGAGCTGGTCCCATCCCCATCCTATGTGGAACAACCCTGGGGACGGTCTGGATGCCAGCTATCACAGTCCTGTACCCTTCTCCACTGCCAGTGGGCTCTGAGGCACAGCGATCCCAGAGCATCTGAAAGGAAATGGCTGATCCTGAGACTGCCTTTGGGGAATCCTGACCACACTCCACTCCGTGCCCCTTCCCAGGAAAGCGAGCAGCGCTGGCACTCTGACCACAGCCCTGCCCAGCCCGCGGGGCAGCGAAGCAGAGGTGATTCGGGCGGCTGCTGCACGGCGCATTGCTTCCCGTGGCTCAGCCGGCGCTGCCCTGTCAGGAAGTCACGCCGAGGGCGCAGGGGCAGTGCCCGGCAGCCGGTCCCGGGGTGTCCGTCGGTCCCGACCGCGTGGATCCAACCGCGGGCTGCGGGAGCGCCATCGGCGGCTGGAACACGGGGGTGCCCCCGCAGGCACCGGGGCTCATCCGGCCCGAGGCAGGGGGAGATCAGGTGCCGGAGAGAGCTGAGAACTTGGAGTGCCTGGCCCTGCCTCATCCCTGGATTTGGCAGCGGTTAGAGGAAGCAGACGTGAGGGAAGGAAACATTTCAGAGCCGGCTGGTGAGTCACTGGAAAAACTCACCCTTGATCCCGCTGCCCCCCAAAGTGAGGGAGGCTTGGTGCAGGTGCTGGAGGAGAGTTTCTCCCCGGGAGGGTGGTGCAGCCCCGCAACACAGAGAGGTATGGAGAGATCCATCCTTGGAGGATTTTGGGATGTGGCCAAAAAAAGCTGTGGCTGATCGGGGCTGGTGCCGGCACAGACCTGCTAGAAGCAGGAGGCTGTAGTGGGGACCCCCAAAGACTCCCCATGACTACAAAGCTGAGTCAGCACATTTTCAGGAGCCTTTAATCTCTGCTTGCTGCTTTTTTTGCAATCTGGTGACCAGATTCTCCTGTCAGCAGTGCCTGGTGCTGACAGGGACCTGTAGGGACCCTCAGAGGTCATTTTCCACCGTCCCTTTGGGGGCTGGTGATGAATCAAATTACTGGCTGAGAAGAGGGAAACCATGAAGCCCTCTGTTGCAATTTCCTGCCCCAGATTAGAGAGGAACAAACAGAGCTGGGGTTCTCCCTTCCCATGGTCAGACTGACACATCTGGCTTCCCTGTCCGTAACTCGGCATTTCTAGTTTCTCCCGATTCCATGACATTCCCTGGTCACTTAGGAGCAGGAGCCTGCAACAAGGCAGCCCAGGCAGGACAGTGCAGAGCCTCAGGAGCCACCCTGCTTTTGAGATGGGATGGGACCAGTGCCATTGGCTCCCTGCCACAGAGAGGGTGGCACAGGTGTAGCTCCTGGGTGTTGGCTGCTGGTCTGAGTGTTGCCCCGAGTCACGTAGCCAGTCAGGTAGCCCTCAGTAGCCAGGTGGGTGCCCATGGGGTGTGCAGAAGCAATGAGGACAGTGCCATGTCCCCAAGGGGTGGCTCTGCAGGGCAGAACGTGCCTGAGCCAGGATGGGAGTCCTGCAAGTCCCCTTACCTGCTGTTCACCGTTCCCCCTCGTTTTCAGGTTGTTCACCATGAGTGTGGCTGTTCTGCTCCTCCTGGGGCTGGGGCTGTTGGGGGCAGAAGGCAGAAGAAACAGGTGTTACTTCAACCGCACCCAGGAGCACTGTGTGTGCTACAACCTGACCGAGGAGACCGCGGGCAGCCTCATCCAGTGCCTCGCTGCAACTGTGGTGGAGTTTCGGGGGGGAGAGCTGGAGAAATACATAGCCTTCCCCATCAGGGACCTGGACGACTCTGCCATTGAGACTCTGGGCTCCCTCATCATCCAGAAAGTAATTATTGCTGATGTGCTGGTGCCTGAGATCCTCTTGGCCCGTGTGCTGAGGTTTTTCTCCTACACCCACGTGAAGGAGCTGGCGTTTGACAGCTGTGTTTTCCAGGGCACGGGTGACTGGCATGGAATGGATGGCCAGAGCTTGCCCATATTGTCCCTGAGCTTCAACAACGTGACATCTGCCCCGCTGATGGGCAATGAACAGGCCTTCTCCAGCCTGAGCATGTGGCTGGAGATGCTGCAGGAGCTGGCTGTCACCAGCTCCAGTGTCACCAGCCTGCCCTGTGCCATTGGAAAGGTGTTCAGAGCTCTGCACACCCTGGACCTGGCACAAAACAGCCTCGGGGATGGGAGCCTGACACCTGCCTTCTGCCAGGGAGCTTTCCCTCAGCTCCAGGTGCTGAGTCTGCAGCACAACAACCTGACGTCCTACCACAGTGTGTGTGAGGGTGTGCAGCTGCTGCAGGGGCTCCAGAACCTCAATCTCAGCCAGAACAAGCTCATGGCAGACCCATCCTCCTCCTGCCAGTGGCCAGCATCCCTCCGGGTCTTTAACCTGTCCCACACTGGCTTGGAGGTAGTGCTGACACCTCTGCCTGCCAACCTGGAGGTGCTGGACATGAGCCACAACCACCTCCGTGCCGTGGACATCTCCCTCAGCTCCCTGAAGAAGCTCTTCCTGAGCCAAAACCTGCTGCAGGCCGTCCCCTCCCTCAGGAATTGCCCTGTGCTGGACACCCTCCACCTGGACAACAACTCCATCGCGGAGCTGCCGTTGGATGAGGTGACGCTCCTGGGGCGCCTGCAGGACGTGACTGCGGCCAACAACCCCTTCAACTGCTCGTGCTCTGGGGCTGGGGGGCTGCAGGCACTGGCAGCTATGGGGCACCTGGGGCAGGGCTGGCCACAGGACTACACGTGCCAGTCCCCGCCGGGCTACCAGGGCTGGCGGGTGGTGGCCGTGCCGGTGTCGGTGCTGCGGTGTCACCGCGCCGCCGTGGTCGCCCCGCTCTGCGTGGCCCTGGCCCTGCTGGGCCTGGCAGGGGCCCTCTGCCTGCTCAGGGCCAGGCCCTGCCACAGGGTGAGATGTTGGAGCCTTCCCAGCAGTGCTTCCACGCAGGAGCTCCAAGGGAAGGCTCACAGGCCCCCCAAGTGAGGGGCTCTCTCGGTGTCCCCAGCCCGGGCTGCCCTGGGGAATGTTATCCCGCTGTGCCTTTGCCCAGACAGGTTTTGGGGCACCCCTCACTCAAAGCGCCGTGCCATGCTCTGTCCCAGGGCTGTACCCTCCCTTGTGGCCAGCTCCAGCTCCCCAAGCCCAAATATGCCCCCATTGCCCCTGCAATGTCACCTGCCCCAGATAAGAAGAATTCAGCTCCATCATATTCCCACTGGCAGCACTCAGATGCCCCAAAACTCTCTGGGGTCTGGTGTTCCCTGCCCAGACCCCCACAACACCTTGTAGCCACCCTTCCAGCCATCCTTGGAGCCTCTGTGGCCCCTCTGCTGGTCCTCCATCTCCTCACCTGGGGCTGTGCCTGGGCCAGGATGTTTGGTCTGTGAGGATGCTGCTTTGCTGCTCTTCAGCACAAGAGAAAACCCACAAAGACAGAAAAATAACTAAATTAAACACCCCCCCACGCAAATGCCAACGAGGAGGAGCAGCCAAGACCCGAGCTCTGGAGGCACCAATGGACACGTCCCTCTGGTGTGACCTTGAGGATGTTCAACCAGAAACTTTTTGTGAAAAGAGGAAAATGGGTTTATTCTGGGTTATGCAGAGAATACCTCGTAGTAAAGAGAAAATTGATTATGGGGTGCTGAGGGAGAGCAGAGGAATGCAGGACAATGGGGAATGCTTATGGGAAGGATCAAAAGGAGGGGGCGAGTGGGGAAGGGAAAGGCATGGGAAAATGGGGACTGGGGGAATCATAGAATCACAGGATGGTTTGGGTTGGAAGGGACATTAAAGGTCATCTCATTCAACCCTCTGCCGTGGGCAGGGACACCTTCCACTAGCCCAGGTTGCTTCAAGCCCCATCCAGCCTGGCCTAGGACACTCCAGGGATGGGGCAGCCACAGCTTCTCTGGACAACCTGTGCCAGGGCCTCCCCACCCTCACAGAGAAGAGTTCCTTCCCAATATCTCATCTAACCCTGCCCTCTGACAGTGTGAAGCCATTCCCCCTTGTCCTGTCCCTCCAGGCCCTTGTTAAAAGAAGGGGCTGGTTGCAGGTTGGCAGAGCTCACCTGGCCAAGCCCTGCTCTTCATCCCCTTGACCTGTCCTGCCTTCTCATTAGGGTCCTGGCTATTTTCCAGGGTGAAGTTCCTGGGTATTTTCTGTGTCCCTCCCTCTCTGCTCTGTTTGTGCACAGGTATATGTGACCTGTGAGCAAACACAGCCTGGGCTGGCTGGGAATGGAGGAAAACCAGACTGTGGGAAGACCCAAGGCTGGAGCAGGAGGGTGGCTGAACAGGGCCTGGGGTGCAGGCACCCACAGTATTATCCTGCTGTGGCTTTGCCCAGCCAAGTTCTGGGGAACCCCCCAAAGCCCCATGCCATGCTCTGTCCCAGGGCTGCACTCTCCCAGGGGGGTTTTCCTTGTGGTCAACTCCAACTGCCCAAGCCCCAACATGCCCCCAGTACTGCTCCTGATGGAGCTCCCAGTGCTGCCTGTTCCATCTGTGTCCACCTGGCATCACCCTCACACCTGAGGCACAGGTGAGGGGGGTTTTGGGGAGGCAGGGCACTGGTTGTCTTCTACATGGGGAATGGTGGCGAAGGGAGGGATCCATGTGCATCTCCTCATCGTGCCTGGTCCTGTCCGAAAGGAGGAGTGGGGCTGTCCTGGGACCTCTCTCCTGTCTCCCACCATCTGTGTTTCCACAGACCACGGAGACCCTCAGCTTTGGCATTTCCTTCTGTGCTCTCTTGCTGTGACTCATCTCCAGTAAATGTGTTTCTGTGGTTTGTGGTCTCTTCTCATGCCTAGAAAACCTTCATGACAGCCCAAGGTCCCTCATCTCCCATCCATGACTTGCAGAGATGTCCCTCTTGGAGCCAGGAGCACACCAATGGTGTGAGTGGCTCCAGGCACCCACTTGCCTCCCGTGGTCCTGCTGATTCCTTGGCCAGCAGGGCTCAGCCTCTGGAACAGGGTGCCTCCAGGCTGAGTCTGGCTCTGCCCACATGGCTGTGCCTGACTCCCATCAATAATGCAGGAGAACAGGATACCACCCTGTGTAACCCCATCCCCTGCCCTGGCCAAAACAGCAGCTGCTGCTGCTCCTGCTGAGGTGCCCATGGACGCTGGGGAGGTGAGTGCCATGGTGGGGGACATCCCAGGGCAGTTTGGAGGGATCTGTCCCCTGATTTTGGTGTGGTGTGGCCAGGGGCTGCCCAGCTCCCTGGGGACTCATCCAGTGCCTGGTGGGTGCTGAGTGCATGGGGCAGGACCTGGCTCATTCCCCCTCTGTCCTGGGGCAGGGCCCGGCTCATTCCCCCTCCATCCCAGGGCAGGACCCAGCTCATTCCCCCTCCATCCTGGGGCAGGACCCGGCTCATTCCCCTCTATCCCAGCAGGCTGAGCAGGATGTCAGCGTGCGAGCGGCCGTGGGACTCCACCAGGCAGCAGGTAGAGCTCAGGACATGCCAGAGCCTTCACCTGAACCCCCACAGCAGAGAACAGGGGACCAGGGTGGCCACCACGGCTGTGGTGGCACTGGAACCACTGGCCATGCTGGTGGGCCTGGCCTGGGCTGATGGAGAGGGAGTGTCCTCCCCACCCTGGTGGCTCTGAGCCATAGTGGGAGGGCTCGGGAATGATGTGAAGCCCCCAGGCTGCAAGGGGAGCAGGACAGAGTGTGGGCAGGTAGGGGTAATGCCCACCCCACCCCACACTCAGCGTTTTCAGGGCCGGGGGAGAGCTGGGCGGATGGCATTGAGGACACCCTGCAGCTCCTCTTCGCTGGGAAGGAGCCCCAGGTGAGAGTGGCAGGGACAGGGACATCCCCCAGGGACAGGGACATCCAGGGTATGAAGGGCCCTGGGGGACCAGGTGGGAGCAGGGGGTCTGTCCCACCGCCTGCCTCTCCTGGGACCCTGGTGGCTGCTGAGGATTTGGGCAGGTCCTGTCTTACACTCCTGGGGGCTCCTGGGGGTTCCCACACAGCAGGGGAAGGGAGGAGGTCTCCCCTCATCACTACCCATGCCAGGCCCTCTGTGCCACCCCTGCCACCTCCATCCCAGTGTGCCCAGTTCCTCCTTTACCTTGCACTGGTCGTGCTGGGATGGGGGAAAGCTGAACATTATCCCTTGTGCCAGGAGAGCAGCTTGGCTGTCGATGGTGTTTTCCGCCTGGATGCAGGACAGGTACTGTGAGCCCCAAGTCCTTCTGTGCCAGGGACACGCTGGCCCAAGCCACGGGCTGGGACACCCAGGGGCACTGCCAGCTCCTCGGGGGTCACAGGCACTGCTGGGACACGGGGCTTGGTCCCATGGGGGGCTCTGTAGGTGTTTCTCATCCCTTCCCTGTTCCCTCTCGGTGCGGTGCCATGCCACGCCATCCATACTGGGATACCTGTGCTGGGATACCTGTGCCACATCATGTGTTGCCCTGCCCTGATCCATGCCAATGCCCTCTGTGCCATGCCATCCCTGCTCTGCTGGATACGTCTCTCCTGCCAGGAGAAGGTCCTGGAGTTGGCAAGACCCCAGCTGGCCCTGGTTCCCCTTGGCTACAGCGTGTCCCTGCTGCTGTGGGACCCCCACGGCCCTGGGACACAGCTGCCCTTCCAGAGTGTCATCTGGCAGGTGAGGGCACAGGGGAGAGGTGACAGGGAGGGGTGACAGCACAGCTGTGCTGGGCTCCTGGGTCACCCAACGGGCCCCAATCCTGCCTGGTGTGAGACCAACAGCTCCCAGCTTGTCCCCAGGTGATTGACACCATCTTCCAAGAACTGGAGGCCTTGGGGGATGACACACAGAGACTGCAGACAGTCAGCCTGGTCCAGGTATGGCAGGAGCAAGGCAGGATGTCATGGAATGAGGGTCCCATTTCCTCTCTGCAGCTGCCCAGACCCTGCTGTACCAAGGGCATGTATTACATTACATATATTATATATTATAGTATTTATTACATACTGGCATCCAGTACCCTCATCCTGAGGGTGACCAGGAGCTGGAGATCTTTGAATCACAGGTTTTCTCACCTCTTTCCAGGACCTGCCAGGTGTGGGAAGCCTTGGCTGCCCATGGAGCATCTCCCAGGCTCCAGCAGCCTAGTGAGATAAGGGGAGCCCTCAAACCCCTTCCTGCCCATCTCATGGCTGGGCTTTTCCTGCCAGTCACTGATCCTTGTGGCCTGAAGGTCACTCTGTGTGACCTTGATTGGCACAGGAGTGATGCCAGCTCCTGCCACCCTGCTGGGCCCTGCCCTTTGGCTCTGGGATGCTGCCAGGGACCTGCCAAGCTCCACACAGGGCATTCCCAGGGCTCTGCCCTTCCCTGGCCCCAGGGACGGAAAAGCTGGGAGTGACCCCAGGATCAGCCCTTCTCAGCCCTCACCTGTGCACAGCCACGAGCAGCCCAGGCCCCTGGGGAGTGCAGGATGCCAGCAGCCCCCTCTTCCTGCCCCCCTGCCTTTACACAGTCCCCCTTTCCAGGTCAGTACCCACGACAAAGCCTGGGACCTGCTCCATCCTGATGGCCGAGCCCTGCAAGTGATGGATGTCACACCCCTGGGCCTGTAGGTACCTGGTGCCCCATGGCTGGGCAGGTGCTCCTGGGGGGCTGGAACCCCAATGTCGAGGGTAGGGCTGGGCAGGGAACACAATGCCCAGGGAGCACATATCCCCCAGGGCATGCAGGGGGTGGGTGCCCATGGCCCTCCTCGCTCACTCTTGTCCCTCTCTGCTTCCAGGATGGTGGAGGAGGCCACGGAAATCGCCGTGCCCGATGCCCAAGCTGCCATCAGTGCCTATGCCAGGGGGCTGGGTGCCATCCCAGCGCTGTTCCAGGGGTGTGCACGGCAGCCCCTCGCAGATGGGAACCCAGTGCAGGGGTGAGGGCAGGGAAGGATTGGGCTGTGGGGTGCTGGAGTGGCTCTGGAAGCTCTGCTCCCACACATGGCTCTCCCCAGGGCCGGCAGCCTCTTCACTCTCACCGTGGAGCGGGAGCTGGAGGGTGGCAGGTGCCAGCGCTCGGCCCTCAGGATCCTGGTGTCCCCGGGGGCCACGGGGCCCTGCCCCAGGCTGTACGTACTGGAGCTGAGCCGTGTCCCCCTCCAGCTCCCTGTGTGCCTGCTATGGGCTGCGGGGATTCTGTACCTGGAGGTGAAGCAGGAGAGACCCAAACACCCCACAGGGAGCCCGTGGCTGGGAGCCAAAGGGGTTGTCACCTCCCCTTGGGGATGTGGGCTCCCTCACAGTGTGACCAACCCATCCTTGGGCTCCTATGGGTTGGGGCTCAGCCTGCCTGGCACGTGGATGCCAGTGCCATCCCAGGGTGCCTCTCACTCCACGTGCAGGGAACCTGACACGGGCTGCCAGCCCTGGATTGTGGAGCGGCTGCTGGAGGGGAACAGCCTGACCTTCCTGCTGCTGTGTGTGTCACTGCCAGGTAGCCCCTGGGACAGGGACACACTTCGGGGTGCCCCTTCCCTGATGTTTCCCCCCATCCTGCCCCATGCCTGGCACTCAGTCCCGGGAACACTCGCGGTCATTGGAAGCCGGACACTGGCTCCACTCATCCCCATCGTACCAGAACCCCCCGTGCTGGTGTCCCCTCATGGCCCCTACCCAGGGCTTGCTGCTCTCCCAGACACCTCCAGGGAGGAGATCCTGGGAGCCCTGGGGCTGGCTGAGAGGGTGAAGGGGCTGGCCAAGACCATCTCTGCCACGCTCTGGGACCCTGCGGAGGAGATCACGGCACGCCGGAGGGAGATCCGAGGGCTGCGGATGGAGCTCCTGGCTGGAACTGCCCTCCCAGAGCAGAGGACAGCTGTGGCCCAGCTGCGGAGAGCCCTGAGGGAGCTGCAGGTGGGGGAACACCCCTGGATCCATGTGGGACCAAGATGGCACCGATTCCCCTGCTCGGGTGAGGTCTGGGCTCCATCCTGGTGCCAAGGCCCTTGTCAGGCACTGAGGGCTGGGGGTGGGGCTGCCCAGGGGGTGAGATGGAGGGGTGGGATGTGTCCCAGGAGCTGTGCCAGGCCTGGAGGTCTGCAGCATCCCAGCGAGGACCCCCAGCCCCCTTTTCCAGGTGCTGAAGAGTCAAAGGTGGGAGAAGAAGCAGGCGGCGGCTGAGGTGCTCCAGTCGAGTGAGATGCATCAGCCCAGTGCCAAGGTGGGCAGAGGTCAGGCCAGGCCCCCTCACCCAGGGACAGCCCAGGTGCAGGAGAAGCCCTGAATCGTGGTTGTGTCCCTGTAACATCTTGTCCTGCTCCCACAGGACCACGTCTCTGCAGGGAATGCAGCACCAGGCCAGCCTGGGACCCAGACCAGTGCCACCCTGGAGCCAGCAGGTCCGGAGCACGGGGCCAGACACGCATCCCACACCTGGGTGGCAGATATGTGGGCACGGAGCATGGCTCTACGGGGTGGGAAAGGCCTCCCTCCTCCATTTGAGTGGCTTTCTTCAGCCTCCACGTCACACTCATCCTCCTCCCCTGTCCCCATGCAGGACGGGGTGACAGCGGGAGCAGCCAGGGAGGGGACAGCAGAGCTCCAACCAGTGCAGGGCAGGAGCTGCTGGAGGAGCTGTCCCAAAGTGAAATGCCACAGCCACGGCCATGGCTTGGGGGTGACACGGTGAGTGGGAGCTCACAGGGTCCCCATGCAGTGCCTGCAGCGCCCTGCACTGGCAGCACTGGATCTCGGTGCCATCCCAGACTGCTCCACTCTGTGCCAGGCGGGGAGCCAGTGCCAGCCATGCCCATCTCTGGAGGTCCAGCATGCCCTGGCCAGGGCACAGCGGCAGCGGCTGCGGGCTCGGCACTGCCGGCACCTCCAGCAGGAGCTCGGGGCCGGGGCTGGGTCAGCCCGGGAGCACAGCGGGGAGGTGGGCACAGCCACACCCCACCACCCTGCCCTCGGGTCTCCTGCCCTGGTGCTGCTCTCCCGAGGGCAGCTCCAGGGAGCAGGGACACCCCAAAGCTGCCCTGCCCTTGTCCCTGTCCCCCGCAGTGGGACACAGCACGCTGGCAGCAGGAGGTGGCTGTGCTGGGCCTGAGCCTGGAGGCAGCGCTGCGGGAGCGGGAGGCGGCCGAGTGGGACCTGGAGGCCCTGCTGCGGAATCACCAGCGGGAGCTGCAGGGCTGCAGGCAGCACCTGCTGCAGGTGGGCAGGGAGGGCTAGGCACTCACCTCCCGGCGGTGCCAGGGCCGTGCCAGACCGCCCGGGCATCCCGCAGGTGCTGCGGGACCAGCGGCGCCTGGCGGGGGAGCAGCGGGAGGCGCTGGAGCGCCGGCACCGGGCGCTGCTGCAGGAGCTGCTCCGGGACACGCTGGAGCTCGCCGAGCACAGCCGGCACCCGCGGGAGGCCAGGCAGCGGTGCCTGGCGGATGCCACCACACAGACCCCCTGAGCCACCTCCCAGGGTGTGGGGACAGCTGGCCTGGCAGCACGAGGGTCACCAGCCCCAGCCCCAGCGGTTACCTGGGCACAGCCTCCCCTCTTGCCCCTCCCCTCCAGCTGCTACTCCCTGTGGAAACCTGTCCCAGGGAGGGAAAACTGCTCTGTGCCAGGCACTTGACTGGCAACCCCCAGCTGGGACCATGTGGAATAAAGCAGGTGCCCCCACCCATGACTGTCACCAGGCTCGGACACACCTCCAGCCCCCAAACCTCTCCCAAGGGACACAGATCCCCTCCTGCAGGGAGAGCAGACACAGGACAAACACAAGAGACAGACACACGGATGCTGTTGAACTGCAGCTTTAATACCCCGGGTGGGTTCTGCCTGCCAGGAACTCGGTACAAATCCAGGAGATGTCTCCCTCTTGGGAGCAGGTGAAACAGTTCCCATATCCCCCCTTCCCTGTCTGTTCCACACAGACACTGCGTCCAAGGAGGGGAAGCGGGACCTGAGGACAGTAGGGCTTCAGCCAGGAGCTGGGCTGGAAAACTGTGGAAGTGGGAGAGGCCCCAGGAAACAGCACCAGGAATGGGGAAGGGGGAAGCAGCATCCATGGGAGCCGAAATGGCACCAGTGCCACTCTGGGCTGGCAGAGGGTGCTGGCAGAGCCAACCGCTGCCGGAGCATTCCCAGGCCACTGTGGTGTGGAGAAGCAGCTTGAGGACATGGGACACAGAATCCCAGAATCACTGAGGTTGGAAAAGACCTCCAAGATCATCGAGGCCAACCTGTGACTGATCACCACCTTGTCAACCAGACCAGAGCACTGAGTGCCACATCCAGTCATTTCTTGGACACCTCCAGGGATGGGGACTCCACCACCTCCCTGGGCAGCCCCTTCCAATGTTTAATCACCCTTTCTGGGAAGAAATTCTTCCTGATGTCCAACATAAACCTCCCCTGGCACAGCTTGAGACTATGAGGCACCCACACAGGGCTCAGGACCCGCCCTGAGGCTGGGCACACCTGATCCCATGGGAACCCTGTGGCACTGAGCTTGGCCAGGCTGGAGCAGGACCCAGCTTCCCCCTGGAAGCAGGGACAGGGCACTCCTTGTTGGGGGGTCCTTGGAGCTGTGCAGGCGCCCAGCAGCAACAATCCCAACCCTAAGAAAGGGCTGGGGCTGCCTGGACACGCAGGAGGGAGGCAGTGGCTATGTGACTCCGTAGTAGAGGTGCACAGCGAGGCCGATGCACGCCACGGCCACGAAGAAGAGCAGGGTGAGCTGCAGGTCAAACAGGGCGACAGAGAGCAGGGCATTGACCAGGATGGAGCAGGAGATGATGAAGAGCCTGGTGATGTTGCTGCTGTGCTTCATCACCACCGACATGATGAGGCCGTTGAGGGCCTGGCCGAGCACCACCAGCAGCACCCACGGGGAGAAGCCCCGCAGGAACCCCCCCTCGGCACTGCTCCACAGGGAGCCCGCCAGGTTGAGCAGGACCCCGAAGAAGTAGAGGAAGACGTTCTGGAGGCCGAGGGGCAGCGGCTGCGCCTTCAGGATGGCTTCAGTGTAGACAGCAGACAGGCCTGAGATGAGGCAGTACACGCAGAGCAGCACCAGCCCCACGGGTGTGACGTGCAGGTGTGTCCCGCCGGGAACGCCGTGCCCCCGGAGCCCCCCCCAGCTGTAGCACACCCCGGCCCCCAGCAGCAGCAGCAGGGCCAGCCAGCGGCGCGGGCCCAGGCGCCAGCGCAGCAGGAGGCTGTGGAGCAGCGCCGTGCTCAGGATCTTCAGGTTGCTGAGCACCTGGAAGGTGCTGGGGTCCATGAAGAGCTGCATGTGCACCACCAGGTTGTTGTTGGCGGCGTAGAGCAGGGCCGAGAGGGCGAAGGGCGCGGCGTGGTGCCAGGACGCGGCGGGCGCCGGTGGCTCCCCCAGCAGTGACAGCAGGGACAGTGCCAGCTTGGTGAGCTCCACCAGCACCACCACCGACGTGGAGCTGAAGGGGATGGCCCCGTCCACCTTGCACAGGGTCAGGAGGGGGGCGTGGGAGCCGTAGATGGCCACAGACAGCAGCAGCATAAGCGCCCACAGCCCCCTCCGGAGCGGCCCCTCGGCAGCATTCCCAAGCATTCCCATTTCCAGCTGTCAGTGCAGACAGGCCAGACAAGACTGTCACCCTGCAATACCGAAGAAGAGACCAAATAACCAAGGATTTAATGAGCCTGACTCGGGCAGGATGTTCCCTGCTACATTTGTAGTGCAAGAGGAGACCTGGGCACTGTGGCAGGGCACAGCAGCCCCTCAGTCCACACGGGGGAGGTGAGGGTGAGAGGAAAAGGCAGCTGGCAGCCCCTCGGGGCCCCCTTGTGGGTTAGTAGAGTGCTCACCACAGCCGTGATGCCCCGTGCACACCCATCGCAGCCCCTGAGTGCCGCAGTGCTGTGATGTAAAGCCCTTTTCCAGGGAAAAGAAGGGTGCAGGTGACGTGCCTCCGGGAGCCCCGGGTCTGCTCTGTGCCCGCTGCCCGAGGAGCACCGTTCCCGCAGTCCCTGCTGCCTCCGGGCTCCTCCGCGCTAGTCCCGACCTTTTTTCAGCGCGTTCACATAATCCCGAATCGTCTTCTCGACGTTGGGCACGGCGTAGTTCTGGGCGGCGTAAATCCCAGTGCAGGTGCCGGCCACGAAGCCGAGGACGGCGGAAAACCGGAGCTTGGCCACCACGTACCCCGCCAGGAAGCCTTTGAGGAAGGGTGATGCCAGCAGGGATCCGTCCTGCGGGGTGGAGGAAGGCACAGTGAGGCGAGATGGCGGGGGAGACACAGGGCGAGTTGTTTTTCCCCAGAGTTTGTTTTCGCCCCCTCAGAGGGAGCGCCGCGAACCCGCGCGTTACCTGCCCCACGCCGGCCTGCACCTCGTCCTCCACCCTGCGCTGCAGGCTCTCCAGCTGCCCCTTGAGGAAGGCGAGGTCCTTGAGCTTGGGCAGCGAGTCCTGCGGGAGACACAGAGATGATTCCTAGCCCTGCCGGGGAAGACCCCTCAGCCCCGATCCGCCCCACTCACCTTATCGTCCGCCATCTTGGCGCCGCCGCCAGCCGCCGCCCATTGGCTGTCGCGGGGCGCACGTGACACCTCCGCCTCTCCGCCCCGTCGCTGATTGGCTGATAGGGGACACGTGACACCTCCCTTTCCCGCCCTGCCGGCCGTGCCCGCCGCTGATTGAGCGGCGCGGGATCACGTGGCTCTTCTTCCCCCGCCCTCCCGCCCGGCGCCATCTTGAGGCACCTCCCCCTGGAGGACTCAGCCGGGGCCGTCCTTACCCGACCCCCCGCGACATTGGGGGCTCCGGGGCTGCCTCGGGGAGGGATAGTGGAGCTCGCAGCCGCACCTCGCTGCGGTCGGGGCACCCGAGGGGGTGCCTGGGGATGGAGGGGCGTCTCTCACCTTCCCAGGGCTCCCCCTCTGTGGGGGACACGGCGGGGGCGCTCAAGGGGGTGTAAAATCCCTTTTACCTCGGAGGAGATCAAGGCAGAGTTGGTGTTTATTAGAGGGCGTTTACTGGAGAGGTTCAAGGCCTGGTTGGATAAGGCTTGGAGCAACCTGCTCTACTGGAAGGTGTCCCTGCCCGTGGCAAGGGGGGGTTGGAACTGGAGGGACTTTGAGGTCCTTTCCAATGTCAGCTTTATCTTGGAGACCCTCTTGTTGAGCCTCGAGGTGCGGGAAGTGATGTAAATTGCTTAGGCAGAAGTAATGGTTAATGGAATGTTATATAAGGGTTAGTGGAATGTTGAGAGCTCTGTAATGAGTCAAAAAAGCCCTTTCAGTGGTGACCCTGCAACATATAATGGCTTTAAATTATTTATTAGGTAGCCAAGGAGGTGCTTGGCACAGTTTAATTAAAACCAGGGATTTTGCGGGTTATGTGCGTGTTACCCTTGTGGGTCCTACAGCAGCACCCACGCGGCTCTGAAGGTTTCTGGGCTGTCAGGCAACTCTGCAGCTTCATTTAGATACATTCCCGGGGTGTGTTATCCTGCTCCCACTGAGCACTGGGAAGAGAGAAGCAAAGGGAGTGGGGAGGCAGTGACAGGTGCAGCCCAAAGCAGAAACATTAATATTAATAAAATGAATATAAATATTAATTAGTAGCCAGTTCAGGTCCAAGCACTGCTGAAGGCTGAGTGCTGAGCTGCTGTTTCCTTGCTTTGCAGATTCCAAATTTTATCCACAGGCAGTTGTGGACTGGAACCTTCCAGTTCCTCAGCCACTTTTCAAGCAGGATTTTTACTACATGAAAGGTAAAAATAAAATAAAATAAATTGATGCAAGTGCAAAGGCCTTTTTTTGGACCACAACCACACCACTTGAGAAGCGCCACTTAGTGCAAGGCTGACTAGGAAAATTTGGATATCAGTAAAAAACAACACCTGAGGGCAGCAGAGCCCTGGGAACACTCCCTGCTCTCCTCACTGGAGAGGTGAACCCCTCTCCAGCCTCACCAGCACTTCCTGCAGGACAATGTGACAGAGAGCAGGTTTATATTGGATATTGGGAAGGAATCCTTCCCTGTGAGGATGGGGAGGCACAGGTTGCCCAGAGAAGCTGTGGCTGCCCCATCCCTGGAAGTGTCCAAGGCCAGGTTGGACAGGGCTTGGAGCAACCTGGGCTAGTGGAAGGTGTCCCCTCCCATGGAACTGGATGGGCTTTAAGGCTCTTCCAACCCCAAACATTTTGGGATTCTCTGAGCTGAAGGTCAGTTTTTCAGGTTCATGGATGGGTCACTGGGGGGCTCCTGGGGTTTCTGGTCCCCCCCAAGGAGAAAAGGCCCAAGTGTGTCTCAGAAAGGATGGACGACCCGGCCACCTTTGGCTGGAAATGGAGCTGGGCTTTTACATCCCACCAAATCCTGGTGGGAAAACAGCTGAGCTTTGAGGAAGGGCTGGGAGAAGCCCTGTCCTTGCTGCATCCCAGCTGAGCCCGTTCCCAGCCCTGCTGGAGGGAGGTGCAGCCCTGCTGAACCTGGCTCAGCTAATCCTGGCTGTGACCTTCCCTCTCTGCTCCACCGGGATGGGGATGGCCCTGGGACGTGCCCAGCTCACCCTACTGGGGTGTGGTGCCATTGCTGCTCCCTGTGGCTCAGGGATGGATCTGCCTCCAACCCGGGAGTCCTGAGTCAGGTTAGAGCTAAAACTGAGCTCTTTGTGCTGCTGGGGAGCTCAGGGGGAAACTGGTTATGCTGTGTTTGCCAGCTTGGGCAGCGAGCTGCCACTCCTGAGGTTTGGTTTTCCTGCCTCTGATCCTGCAGCTCCCTCTGCCAGCAGAGCCTTTCACCTTGGCCCTGGCTGTACCCTTGAGCAGTGGCAGGAGCTGAGCCTTTGCTGGCAGCTCTGCTGCTGCTGGAACAAGGCTGTGCTGTCACATTTCCTCTGGGCTTGTGCCTGTCTTTCAGCCTGTCCCCTGCTAATATGGCCTCAGCTTATCAGCACTTCCAGCCCAGCAAGATAAGGAGCTTCCCCATGGGAAGGGAGCAGGGCACCAGTGAGGATTCCTGGTGGGCTGGGAGGTGTGAGCCCCTGGGGCTGTGGTGGCTTTGCTGCCCACGTGGCCATTCCCATGTTGCTGAGCTCAGCCCTGATCCCAGACATTCCCCTTGGATCTCAGCAGGTGCTCCCAGCGTTTGCTCCATGCCCTTGGGAACACTGCTCAGGTGATCAGGACCCACACCCCAGTGTTCTCCCTGCTCCCAGGGTGTCTCCTACCATGAGCAGGAGGTCCCTCACCTGCTGTCCCGTCTCCCTCTGCCCCAGCAAAGACCCCTGCCCCTCCTGCAAACCCGCTGGCTCTTCACAGTGGCCTTTGCTGTCCCAACCCTCCCTTCACAGCCCTCTCATCTGCCGTTTTTGGCTGCTGCACAGATGCAGCGCAACAGAGATTAGGCTGCAGATTAAGGTTTTACTGCATCCTGAAATGGGTTCCAATTCCCACTCCCAGCAGGGCCAGTGTGCAGCCAAATCTCCTCTGAAAGCTCACTGGGCCGGAGCTGGGGAGAGGCATCTCCCACCGTGTCCTGCCACGTGGGTGGAAGATGGAGGAGCCCTGACATTCTGCACATATAGCCCTGATAGATGCATTGCTGAGGCACCTGGAATTCTGTGTTCAATTCTGGGCCCCTCACTTCAAGAAAGACATTGAGAGGCTGAAGAGTGTCCAGGGAAGGGTACAGGGCTGGGGAAGGGTCTGGAGCACCAGGAGCGGCTGAGGGAACTGGAGGGGCTCAGCCTGGACAAAAGGAGGCTCAGAGGGACCTTCTCACTCTCTGCAACTCCCTGAGGGGACAGTGGAGCCAGGTGGGGATCAGGCTCTGCTTCCAGGGAACAAGGGACAGGACAAGGGGAAATGGCCTCAAGCTGCACTGGGGGAGGTTCAGGTTGGACATTGGGAAGAATTTCTTCTCCAAAAGGGTGGTCAGGCATTGGAACAGGCTGCCCAGGGAGGTGGTGGAGTCACTGTCCCTGGAAATGTTCAAAAAACATGTGGATGTGGCACCTGGGGACAGGGGTTAGTGGTGGGCTTGGCAGTGCTGGGGGAATGATTGGACTCAATGATCTTGGAGGTCTTTTCCAACCTTAATGACTCCATGATTCTGTCACTCTAAAAGGAGTTGGGCAGCCAAGGGCAGGAGCAGAGCTGTAGTCTCAACCCCAGCCTGCACCCACCAGCCCTTCCCATCAGCATCTCCCCACCCTGAGTGAATCTGCCACACTTTCCCCTTGGCCTGGAATGACAGGGAAATCCAGTGCCCTGCTGTGATCCCGACAGCAGTGCCTGGCTCTGCCCTCCTTCCCTGGCAGGGCAGCTGGCTTAGCTGGAGGCACACAGTATCCACACAGAGGCAGCAGCATCTCCCAGGATGCTTTTGTGTGTCTGGTTCCAGGCAAAGCTGAGAGTGGAGCCAGGAGGGAGCCAGGCCCAGCACTGTCACCATCCCCAGCCAGGTCACCTCCTTGGGGCCCCTGGGCTCCCCAGTCCCCCAGGGTCTCCGTGCCTGACCCATCCCAGAGGATGGTCACAGCTGTGTCACATTCCTGGTGCTGGAAGTCCAGGCTGAGGGCAGGCACCTGAGACCTGCCAAGGGACCTCATCCTTTGCCAAAGGCCTGGGAAGGACCAAAGGGTAGGGATGTTGCAACATCAGAGGGTAACAAGCCAGCTGAGCTGCCTCCTACCCCTCTGCCCTCCCGGGGCAGAACTGGCCACCGAGAGCCTCCTCCCGCTCTTGGCAGAAGGGGAAGCTGAGGATGGAGCAGTGGGTTCTCCCTGCTCCGTGTCCTTGCCAAGCTGTACCACGGCACAGCTCTGCCACTGTCTGTGGCAGAATGGCCTGATTTCCTCTTCTCCTGGCTCCACATCCCGGGTGGGTGGAACGTGAGGATGTTTGTGTGGGGCTGTGCAGTGGGTCCATCAGGGTACCCTGGAAGTCCCACACACACTCCTTGTGCCAGCAGGAGCCACGTGATGGGTCAGGTCACGCTGGCTGGATGTGTCTGTGCTGGGATTTCCAAAGCCACACCACAGTGTACTACAGAATCATGGAATACCTTGAGCTGAAAGGGACCCACAAGGATCATCAGTCTAACTCCTGGTTTTGCCCAGGACACCCTGACAATCCCACTCTGTCCCTGAGAGCATTGTCCAAACACTCCCTGAGCTCTGTCAGCCTTGGGGCTGTGACCACCACCCTGGGGAGCCTGGTCAGTGCCCAACCACCCTGTGGGGGTAGAACCTTTCCCTATCCAAGGGCAAATCATGCCCAAGATTTAGGACGCTGCAACTCATCCCAGAGAAAAAACGCTTTATATAACACAAATCAAAGCAGATATAAAAGAAATAATACACCAACAGATGAATATGTGAGCTGCACACAACAAAAAAAAACAGGAAGCATGTCACAGGGCTGTGGCCTGAGTCAGCTGCTCCAGTAACCGCAGCACACAGGAGGTCTGGGTGGGAGATGGGGGGTCTTTGCCATGGGCAGCACGTGTCGGAAGGGGAAGGGGGTTGGGGAAGATGGAGCAGAGCCCTGAGGCAGCACTGAGGGGCTGGGCAGGGGGTCAGAAGCCATCACTCCTCAGCGGCTGGGGCAGGTCTGACACACTGATCTGCAGGTTGAGCTCTGCTGAGTCCAGGGCAGTGGATGGGGTGGGTGGGGGGGTCTCCTCGTGCACAGCAAACTCCTCCTGGTGCTGCTGCCGCAAGTGCCACAGGATCTCTCTGGACAAGAAGTGGGTCTCTTCTTCTCCTGGCTCTGGAACAGAAGAAAGACAAATCCCACCTTCACCAGTCAGCCCCAGGCAGGGGTTTGGGCAGGGAGCAGAGTCTGGGAGATGCCCCAAAATATGCAGAATTTCCTGCACAGTCAAAATACAGCCTTTACTTCCCATTTTCAGCACGGCAGAAGGAAGAAATTAAACCACAAAGTGCAGGGAAGAGAGTAAAATTACAGGCACTATGTGCTGGATTCCTAGTAATGCTTGTTGTGATGGGAACTGCCTCACTGGATTGGAAATGCTCCTCCCCATCAGAGAGAGCACTGAGATCCCTCTGAAAAACAAGCAACATTCATTTCAGCAAGATGCTGATCTCATCTGGCAGAGGTGGGGAGATGGGGGATGAAAGGAAGATGGGAAGGAGGGAAAGCCTCGCTCCCTGCCATCCCCTGTCAGGAGGAATGGCACTGAGCCAGCACACACTTGTCCCACTGCTGGGGAGGGCTCGGCAGCCCCAGCCACTTCTCCCAGGAACATCAGCAGGGAAGGGAGCTGCTCCTACCCCTGGATGTCTGCTGTTTTTAATCCTTGAGGAAGTGTTCTTATTGTCTCAGGGGTAGACAGCTCGTCCCAGTGCTTCTGGGGACTTCAACAGGGTTGACTAGCGCTGCCAGCACCCTCCACGCTCCTCAGACCCACAGCAAAAAGTCCTTAGAATCATAGACTCATGGAATATCCTGGGTTGGAAGGGACCCACAAGGACCATCAGTCCAACTCCTGGCCCTGCACAGGACACCCCAACAATCCCACCCTGTCCCCTAGAGTGTTGTCCAAACCCCCCTGGAGCTCTGGCAGCCTTGGGGCCGTGCCCATTGCCCTGGGGAGCCTGGGCAGTGCCCAACCACCCTCTGGGGGAAGAACCTTTTCCTGAGATCCAACCTGACCCTGCCCTGGCACAGCTCCAGCCGTTCCCTTGTGTCCTGTCACTGATCACACAGAGCAGAGATGGAGCTGCCCCTTGGGAGGAGCTGCAGACCCTGGTGAGCTCTGACCTCAGTCTCCTCTCCAACTGAACAATCCAAGTGTCCCCAGCCACTCCTTGTATGGCCCCTCCAGACCCTTTCCCATCCTCATGTCCCTCCTCTGGACACTCTCTACCAGCTTTAGATCTTTCTCATACTGTGGTGCCCAAAACTGCCCCCAGCACTCGAGGTGAGGCTGCCCCAGGGCGCGGCAGAGCAGGACAATCCCCTCCCTCACCCCGCCGGTGATGATGTGTTGGGGGATGTTCCCGTTCCCTGTGAGGCAGCCCCTCCCTCCCATGGCAGCAGGGAACCCCATGGCCCCCTGAGCGGGGAGATCAGCCGAGCTCTGCTCAAACCTTGCCTGCTTTCTCCTGTTTGTCCTGATCTGAGGTCACCCAAGGCCTGGCAGAGCAAGTGCTGGACACCCCAACCCTTCTCCTCACTCACCCTCGTAGGCAATGAGCCGGTAGGTCCCTGCACACTCCTTGGAGCTCTGCAGGATCTCCTCCAAGGTCCTGTAGAAAAGCTTGGCCTGCTCCAGGCGCTCCTCCCTGCTGAAGGCAGCACACTCGTCCTGGGACATGGCGTAGAGGGACTGCAGGGGGGTGGCATATTCCACTGCACAGTGCCAGAGCTGCAGGGACGGCAGGAAAAGACATGGGGACAGGAGGACCTGGGAGAGGGCTGTCAGGAGAACTTGCTCTGGGCAGAGCCCTCAGGACCCCTGGACAGCTCCTTGGCCTGCCCTGCACTGGTGCTGTGTGCTGGAACACTGGGACAGGGACACTGGGTCTGGTCCCAGTGTCCCCCTGCCCTGTGCAGAGCAGGGAAACAGCAACTGGCCTGGCAGGTCCAGGTGGGCTCAGGTGTGCCTCTGCCCACAGGGTGCAGCCACTGGCTTTGCCAGGGCTCCCAAGAGCAGACTGGAGAGTGATTTTCCCCAGGGAATTTGGTCCCCTGCAGAGACACCCCTTGCCTGTGATCACACCTTCTTGGTGGCTTTTCTGCCAGATAAAGGGCACTGGAGAGGCAGCACCAATCTCTGCTCTGTGTGACCAGTGACAGAACCTGAGGGAACGGCTGGAGCCATGTCAGGGGAGGTTTAGGTTGGATCTCAGGAAAAGGTTCTTCCCCCAGAGGGTGGTTGGGCACTGACCAGGCTCCCCAGGGCAGTGGGCACGGCCCCAAGGCTGCCAGAGCTCAAGGAACATTTGGAAAACACTCTGAGGCACATGGTAGGATTGTTGGGGTGTCCTGTGCAGGGCCAGGAGTTGGACTGGATGATCCTTGTGGGTCCCTTCCAGCTCAGGATAATCCATGATTCCATGATTCTAAGTCTGAGCATCCTAACGGAGAGCAGGAGGGCAGAGAAGAGGATAAACACTGGCAAGATGGATGCACAGCTGGAGGGAGGCTGATCAAACAAACAAGGAGAGATTTGTTAAGGCCATAAACATTCCAACGAGGAGCAGGGTTACCAGTAGGTCTTCCACTGGGTAAACTGGGAAGTTTAATAAACTTAGAAGGAAGAGGGGTGGGATTCCCAGGTAAAGGTGGAGTAGTAGGAAGCTCCTGGCCTTGGCAACGTGCCTTGGAGCAGGTGTCAGGGGGGTGTTGTGTTGCTGTGAGAGACTGGGCAGGAAGCAGAGGGGCAGATTTTACTGGGAACATGCAATGGGCCAGGCCAGGTCCAGGCTCGGAGCTGCTGGAGCTCCCAGGAGGGTGGGTGACTCAGCAGGGCCTGGCAGGTGGAACACTGGGAAAATCCCACTGCTGGCTGTATTTTCCCCAGAGCAGGGCCAGGAGGAGGCTCTGTGGTCCCTCAGACAGGGCTCTCAAAGCAGCAGCTCAGAGCTCAGCCCCCCTCAAAGGGCAGATCAGGGGCACCCAGGTGAGGAGCATCGCTCTGCCCTCACCTCCATCCACAGCCAGGGTGGGACCAGGGTGTTCCCTCCCCCAGGGGTGCAGGGGCACAGCCCATCTGCCTGGAGATGTGGAAGGAGATGGATGCAATGTGAGATGGAGGGATTTAGGGCTCACCAGCCTGGAAAAGAGGTGACTGGGGGAAAGGGAGGGAGCCAAACAATGACTCACACAGACATTTCCAAGCAGCTCTTCACAGCACAAGGAAACACTCATTCACCCCCTGGGAATTGATGCTCTGTAGCCCACATCTGCTTTTTTCTCCTCAGTTTTCTGGACTTAAATCAGCTCCAGGAGGGGTTAAGCAAGCCCAGCATTCCTGCAAGGGCTGATCCTGGGAGGAGGCAGCCAGGAGGAAGGGGTGAAGGAGCAGGACCTCTCCATCCCATGGAAGCCTGCTGAAAGCTGGGAGTATCTAATAGGAGAGGGAACACTGTCCTGCCTTTACAGCCACTTCTGGGCTGGGATCTGAGGCCAGGAAGACCTTTGGGATGATGGTCCCAACGCTGCTCTCACTATACCTGGTTTTCTTCATCCCTGATTGCATAGAGGCTGTGTTTGTAGACTCTCTTTTTGGTGCCAGCTCGGGCCATGGTGGTTTCACTGAGGTCTGTCAGGTACTGGATGTTGCTGTCAGCTTTCTCCAGGTCATCATAGACATCACAGCTCAGAGGGATCAAGATGTGGAGCTTCCAAGTCTTCCTGCACACCAGCAGGTTGGGGTTGGCGCTGCTGAATTCCTCCATGGACTTTTTCACCCCTGGTGGAAGAGAACATCAGGCAGAGGGGCCTGGTGTGAGTACAGCTGCCTTCTGCCTTGCTCCCTATCTCCCTGCTAGCACTGTAAAAGTGGGAGGATTGTTATTAGGAGCTATTTCTATCTGTAGGCACGAGAATGCAGGGAAACAGCTACGTACGTGGCAGGACTATTTTTAGGTACCCCACATAATAGGACCAGGCCAGCCCGTGGGCAACGTTCTGCTTGGACCTCTCGGACATCTCAGACACCTCCACTGCTGAGGGCTTCTGTGAGGGAAGGACAGACAGACCAGGGGATGAAAGAGCCACCTGGGCCCTTCCATGACAGTCAGTTCTCCACAAGGATTGGAGAACTCCAGTGAGGTCTGGAGAGTGAGCAACCCCCACTGCCCCCTTCCAGCACCACACTGGGCAGTGGGGCAGAACCCCTGACAGCCCCCCACAGCCCCTGCTGGGAGGGAGGGGGGCTGGGGTGAGCTGGGCACTTTTCTGGCTGCACCCTCCATTGGGATCATGTGTCCCAGTGCAACTTGTGCGTCTGCCCAGTGCTCCCAGCATGGGAGAGGAGACATCCCAGTGATATCAGGATTCCCAGTGGCCCCTGCCAGCTCTGTGTGTTCTTTTAGGTGGAGATAGGTGGCCAAAGCCCCCTGTGTGAACTCCCTCCCCTTCCAGCACTGCAGAGGCACAGCAGAGCCTTCCTAAAGCTACAGAGGCACGTGGAGCTTGGCTCTGCCCCCACAGCATGCTGGTAATTAACCCTCTGGACAGCACACACAGGGTGTGCTTTCCCCACAAGTGCCAACTTGACTGACAGATGTAAAATACCCCCATTTTTTGTGTCAGGGGGTCTCTGCCAGCCCCCTGGAGTGGCTGTGCTCGTTAGGAGGCAGCATGGCACTCATGCCAAAGCATGTGGCATCATGGGGCCAGGGAGATCAGCTCTGCAGGGCTGAGCTGAGGGTGTTCCTCCAGCTGTGGGTGGACTGGGTGTGCAGGGGCCGCGCAGAGCTGGGGACGTGCCCCCAGGGCTGCTCAGCACTGAAGGGCTCCCAGGAAACCAGCCAAGCTGGAGGTGCTGGAGCCTTACCTGGAGCCCCAGGGCAAGGATGAGGAGCTGGCACAGGCTGGCCAGGCCGAGTTGGAGGCCGAGGGGCTGCCCATCCCCGAGGAGAGCCACGTAGGCTGAGGCGCAGAGGAGCAGCATGGACCCGTGCCAGCGTGGGGGGAAGCACGTGCTCAGGGCCCGCCAGAAGCTGCCGTGGTGCCTGGGTGGGAGAGGGAGACAGGAGTCAGGCTGGTGGCCACCCACCCAGCATCTGCAGCCCACAGGGCACTGGATGATCCCACCTCCCAGCCAGTGCCACCAATCTTACAGGGCAGTACAGAGCCAGGGAGCCCTGGGGGACCCTGCCCAGTGCACCCCAGGAGAGGGCTTGGGTCCCTTGCAGCACCCCTGGGACTCAGAGGGGGCAGATGGCATGACACCCTGGACAGCAGAGGGACACAGCAGCCCCTTGCCCTGCAGTACTGGGTGGTGGGGAAAGGCTGGGGCCGAGATCTGTTCTCCAGGGAAAGGGCACACGAGGGAGGGGAGAGATCCATACACGTACGGGGGAGCTGGGCAGGCGGGAGAGGGGGAGAGGAGGAGAGGGAGGAAGAGATGAGAGAGGCAGGAGGGTGATGGAGGGCACAGCACAGCGTTGCCACAGAGAGCAAACCCGCAACACCCGGAGGCTGCAATGCCCTTGTCTGCAGGGCGGTCCCAGGAGTTTGGCAGACAGACCCGCCCCCCCTCAACGGCTCACCTGGACTGGAGGTGGAAGATCTCCTCCGCCAGGTAGCAGGCGCCCTTGAGCAGCGCCCCGATCTGCAGGGTGGCGAAGTGGAAGGTGAGGCTGCGGGCGGCGGGCACGAGGGGCACCCCGGCCAGGCAGAGCGCGGCCGCGCACAGCGCCAGCAGCAGGTACACGGCGCGCTGGGCGCGCCCGCCCCGCGCCCGCGGGATCTGCGGGGCACGGGGGTGGCTCGGCCGCCGCCACTCGCGGGACATCCGCGCCACACACGGGGGTCGGCCCCGGCTCGTCCCCAGCGCAGCGCTGCGGGGAGAGGGCGAGAGCGGGTCAGGCGCGGTGCATCCAGCGCTCCCCGGGAGCCCCGGAGCGCGCAACCCTTCGCACGCCGCTGGGGAGGTTCCCCTGCGCTTCCCGCCCTCGGGGATGGCCCCCGGCACCAAACGGGCTCGGCAGAGCCGAGCCTGGCTGGCCACCCCGCTCCCAAACCGGTGCCAGCCCTCCCTGCTCCGCTGGCACTCACCGGAGCAGTTCCCAGCTCCCAGCGCGGGCCGTGCTGGGTTTCCTGGGCTGCGGGTTAAGGGACTCTGCGCTCCGCCCGGACAGCTGTGGCTCCCCTCGGAGGTGCTGCAGACACAGACCCGGAGGCTTTTGAAGCTCCCACGCCCAGAAAAGTGAAAATGAAAGGAGCTGTGGCAGCAGTGGGCAGTTTGCAGAGCGCGCCAGAGGCCTCCCACGCAGGGCACGGGCGAGGTCTCAGCCCACTGGGAATCCAGGCACCGGAGAGCTCCGGGTGGATGTGGCAGGTTTCGATATCCGTGAGTTTATTCCTCCTGGAAAGCCCCAAAGTATCTGCCAGGACAGTCTGAGATGAACTGGAATGAGGAAGGAAACCGGAATCTCTTGAGATTAATTTATTAAGGGCAGCAGATCTCAGAGATTGTGTTGATTCAGCACAGCAGGTTGCCAGGGGCAAAACAGAATGAAACTCCTTCTAGGAGAGCGTGACTGTGTGCCTTGGATCACCCCACCCCACACACCTCCAGGAGATGCCAGCTTGGGAAGCAGTGCCTATGGGTGCTGGCAACACCACAGGGGCTTCCTGCAGCCAGGGATGCCCTCAAGCCTTCCAGTTCCTTGGTTCTAGTGGTGGAGTCTGCAGCGGTGAGGCATTCCCATCCTGGAGGAAAATGGATTAGGGGACACATACACAAGCCAATAGGAGCGGGTGGGATGCACTCAAGGATGCCGAGGGAGGTGGACAATGCACTGACAAGGCTCCTCTCTGATCTCTTTGGAAGGTTGTAGCAATCGGGATGTTCCTGCTGAGTGGGAGAGGACAAACCTCACATCCAGCTCCAGCAGGTGAACTACAGCCTGCCCAACTCTGTCCCTGGGAAGGTGAGGGAGCAAATCCTCCCAGCAATCAGTGCCAAGCACCCAAAGGATGAGAAGAGCACAGTCAGCAGGAATTTACAAAGGCCACGTCACACCTGACCAACCTGACTACCTGGAATGGCAGGAAAACTGGCTGTGAGGATGAGTGAGCACTTTCACTTCAGCAAAACCCTTAGCACGGTCACCTGCAGCCTCCATGGAGCCAAACCAGGTGGATACAGGCTGAGCAAGGGCGTGACTGTCCAGAATGTGCTCTGGGTGCTGTTGCTTTCTGCCCAGGAATGCCCCTGGGTGCCAGGACACCCTCACAGTCCCCACAGACCCACACTGCCGGGGGCTCCACAGGCTGTTGCAGGCCCACAGCACATGGATCTTGATTCAGATGTGCCCACAGGTCACACTTAATTAGAATATTAGAGTCACTTAGATTGGAAAAGAGCCTTGAGACCATCAAGTTGAACCATTAACCCTGCACTGCCAAGGCCACCATTAAACGATGTCCCCAAGTGCCACATCCACACAGCTTTTAAATCCCTCCGGGGATGGTGACTCTACCACTGCCATGGGCAGCTGTGCCAGTGCCTGACCACCCTTTCCATGAAGAAATTTTCCCTAATATCGAACCTAAACCCCCCAACATAACTTGAGGCCATTTCCCCTTGTCCTGTCCCTTGTTCCCTGGGAGCAGAGCTCATCCACCCCCCAGCTACCCCCTCCTGTCAGGGAGTAGCAGAGAGTGAGGAGGTTGCCCCTGAGCCTCCTTTTCTCCAGGCTGAGCCCCACCAGCTCCCTCAGTTCTTATGGTGCTCCAGACCCTTCCCCAGCTCCACTGCCTTTCCCTGGACACAATTCAAGCATTTTCAAACCCAGAGGGTGAGAGGAAGGAACAGGAGCCTGGAGGGACTGGCAGTGAGCTGCTTGATTTGGTGGAACCTTAGAAACCCCAGCAAACCATCTGGCCAGTGTTCCCAGCCCCAGGAGGGCCTGTGGGTACAGCCAACATGTTGTTTGCTTTGCCAACACAAAGGTTGGATAAAACACCAAGAGAATGACTTCCTCCTCTGGCGCTGGGAGAAAGGTTGTCCCATTCCAGCTGGTCTTGCACAGCCTGCTCTGTGTGGCTCTTCAGTGCTGTGGAGGGGCTGCCTGGCTTCCCAGAACCCTTTTTGCAGGTCCTTTCAAGCAGCTGGTGGCTCTCCTGCCCACAGAGCCTCCCTCTGCCTCTTTCACTTCTGTTCAGAGCAAAGATGTGGTGTCCAGTCTGAGAACTGAGTTTAAACTCCAGGAATAAGATTCCTCAGAATCTCAGACTACAGGATGGTTTGGGCTGGAAGGTACTTCAAAGCTCATCTTGTTCCACCCCCCTGCCATGGGCAGGGACACCTTCCACTAGCCCAGGTTGCTCCAAGCCCCATCCAACCTGGCCTTGGACACTTCCAGGGATGGGGCAACCACAGCTTCTCTGGGCAACCTGTGCCAGGACCTCCCCACCCTCACAGGGAAGAATTTCTTCCCAATATCCCATCTAACCCTGCCCTCTGGCAGTGTGGAGCCATTCCCCCTTGTCCTGTCCCTCCATCCCTTGTCCGAAGTCCCTCTCCAGCTCTCCTGGAGCCCCTTTAGGCACTGGAAGAGGCTCTCAGGTCTCCCTGGAGCCTTCTTTTCTCCAGGTGAACCCCCACAGCTCTCCCAGCTGGGCTCCAGAGCAGAGGGGCTTTAGCTCTTGGAGCATCTCTGTGGCCTCCTCTGGACACCTGCAACATCTGAGCTTGCCTGGGAACGGAGAGCCCAGTGCTGCCCAGTGCCCCTGCACAGCCAACAAGAAGTGGCAGCACCAAAAGTGCCCATACTGTCCTCCCTGCCCTGCTCTGGCCAACAATTTGCTTTTCCAGATAGTGCCTTGATTGAAGTTCCCTCTATCCCGGTTTGCTGTTGTTCCCTCAAGCAGAGAGAACAAGAAGTCATGAGTGACACTGAAAGATTTTAGATGTATAAAAAAACCCAGCAAGGACCTTCCCAGACCAGTGCCAAGGCATCTCCAACCAGGCTGGTGCCGACACCTGCTTGAGGTTTAGTTGGGCACAGAAGCTGACACTTTGTAAAGCAGTCTACAAACACTGCTGACCTCACTGAGATCAGTAGGATGTTGTGAATCTGCCTGAAATTCTGAGCCCTGCTCTCTGGAGACCCACAGGCTGCTCTGCATGAGGTGCCTTAGGTGTGAGGGGGATTAATCCCTTCATACCCCAGGAGCTGGGGCTGCCAATGTGGGGGCTGAAGGTGATCAGAGCAGGTGCTGGATGTGCATGGAATGTCCCCAGCCAAAAGCCAGGCCAGGAATACCCTGTTTTCCCTGGCATCCCCTGTGTGAAGGCAGGCAGCAGCACGACAGAGCCATCTCTTCAGGATGGGCACAGCAGCAGTGCTTCCTTCCTTTAATTCTGTTTTTTTCTGTTGCCCTGCAAGAGCAGGTAGAGCTGCTGGCTCCACCCCAAGGGCAGGGTGCCCAGTGACAGCTTTTCACTGGGGATACCTGCAGGGATGGGGTTCTGATGCCAGGCTGGTGTCAAAAGTGGCTTTGGTCCCTTTTTTTCAGTCCCCTGGCTAAAAAGTGCTGCAGTCGGTGTTTTTAGTGCTGCAGTTGCACCAACAGTGTCCCCCAGAGGTCCTGTGTGATGGGGCTGCTTTATTGACACAGAATAGCAAAAATAAAGTGCTCTGCAATACTGTGTGTGAGCCAGGCCAGTCTCTGGTGCAGTGAGGAGCCACCGTGTGCTGGGTAAAATCTAGTGGCAGCAGGACCTGCTTCCTCCAGCTCCCAAGCACACGTCGTGTCTCACTCGCTCAGCCAAGCAGTTTCATAAAATCAGGAATATCCTGACTTGGAAAGGACCCACAAGGATCATCAGTGTTGGGTGGAGAAACCATTTTTGCTCATTTTGGAGCTGTCACAGGCTGGTGTTGGTTGGGTGTCACTGTTCTTGTGCTGGGAGGGACATGAACCAGCCCTTTCCTCCTCCCCGAATCACTGATGGCTTCAGACCTCAGCCACCTTTTTCTTGGGCTGGAGCATCTCAGATGCTCCATTTTCTTTGAAAATAAGCTTTTCAAAATGCCTTAAATAGCTCCTCCAGGTCCCCTCCAGGTCCCATGACTGTCCCCTGCACTGCTGAGTCAGTTCTGGGCCCTCACAAGAAGGACATTGAGGGGCTGGAGCGTGTCTAGAGAAGGGCAATGGAGCTGAGGAAGGGTCTGGAACACCAGGAGCAGCTGAGGGAGCGGGGGGCGGGGGCTCAGCCTGAAGAAAAGGAGGCTCAGGGGTGACCTTCTCCCTCTCTACAACTCCCTGACAGGAGGGTGTCCTGGGAACATGGGGACAAAGACTTCAGGGTTTGCCCAAAGCTGCCAGCACTGATTTCTGCCCCAAAAGCTCCTGCTGTTTCTCTTTGAGGAGGTTTAACCATTCCATGACTGCCCTGTCATTGTTTATTTAAAAAATAAAAATAAAAAAGCCCAACCCCCCCCAATCTTGGCTTTATTTAAAGAATAAAAGTTTTCACACTTTCTCAGACCAACTCAGTTTTAAACACATTTAACTGAGAACAAGAGCAAGTCACTTCACAAGTTACTTCTGTTAAGTTTAAAAATTGTGACAGTCCAATCATTTCATAGTAAGACTCATCTATTTGAGTCACCTAGAATTTCAAAACTAATATGGGAATGGTTCCATGCACTTTCTTCCTGGTTGTGATGTCCCAGGTTCCACTGACACAAACTCCGCAGGACTGGGACAAGATTAAAAAGAGCATTTCCAGGGCACTTCCCCCTGGGTTGAAACCCCACAGAAGGAGCTCCTTGACAAGTGTTCCTGTGGATACTGATCCATCTGGTCTCCTGATGGAGGGGACAATGGTTGCCCTGGCACCTGGATACAGCCAAGCCTGGGAGTGGCAGCAGGAGAGGGACAAGCTGTGGTTGATGTGGAGTCTCCTCGTGACACACACGGCAACTTGGGTATGGAAGCTCAGAAGTTCCTTTCAGAAATGCTTTGAACTGAATTCCCTTTGGGACCAAGAGGCTTTTAGCTGTCAGCCTGGCTAACCTATCTCAGGATCTTTAAGGCTCTGCTCCAGAACTTCCATGGTTCAGCCTGGAAAAGAGAAGGTTCTGGGGAGATCTTGGAGCCCTTCCAGTGCCTCGAGGAGCTCCAGGATAGCTGGAGAGGGACTTTGGACAAGAGCCTGGAATAACAGGACAAGGGGGAATGGCTTCCCACTGCCAGAGGGCAGGGTTAGATGGGATGTGGGGAAGGAATTCTTGGCTGTGAGGGTGGGGAGGCCCTGGCACAGGTTGCCCAGAGAAGCTGTGGCTGCCCCATCCCTGGAAGTGTCCAAGTCCAGGCTGAACAGCTCTTGGAGCAACCTGGGGCTAGTGGAAGGTGTCCCTGCCCATGGCAGGGGGTGGAATGAGTTGAGCTTTATTGTGCCTTCCAACCCAAACCACTGCATGATTCCATGACTGGGGTGGTACTGCTGGGCAGAGCACCTTTGGGACGGGAGCTGCTCCTGGACCATTTTTCAGGGAGGTTTTTTTTCTTTGAACCTCGCTCAACATTATGTGTCTACCCAACACTGGGGTTTTTCTCTTTCCCGGCTGTGTTTCCCTCCTTTAGACTGACCTTTCTCCAACTTCTAAGAAAGGTCTCAAAGGTTACCAAAGCCTAAAAAACCAGATTTAGCCAGCTCAGCTGGGAAGTTTGTGTTCCTTTAAATTCTTGTGCCTTTCCTAATCACTTAGAGGTTTTTTCCCCTAATACATCACTGCAACCTGACCCTGTGGAGCAGAGCTGTTCAGAGGGAGATGAAGGAAAGGCTCATGGAGACAGGAGTCATCTGAGGACAAGGCAGGACTCAGAGAACTCCCTCAGTGATGCTCTGCTGTTTGGGAGCAGGAGGTGTTGGCACGGGATGGTGTTGGCAGGCACAGGGAGCAGAGCCCTCAGTGCTTCCCTTTGGAATAGGAGCCAAGAGCACAGTGGTGTCCCTGGGATGAGAGACCATTGTACCCACAGGGGCTGCAGGACCTGTTCCCTCCCTGGGAGACAGAAGGCAGGAATCTGCAGGAGGAATGTCTCCTAAAATGCCATGGGGGGGTGTGTGAGGGGCAGCACAAACAGCAAAGTGAGACAACATTTACCTCACCAACAAGGACCGTGGGCAGCAGGGGAGGAGAGATTCTGCCTCTCTGCACCCTCAGGGGAGACCCCCCTGCAGAGCTGCCCCAGCCCTGAGGAACAACAGCACAAGGACGGGGAGCTGCTGGAGAGAGTCCAGAGGAGGCCATGGAGATGCTCCAAGGGCTGGAGCCCCTCTGCTCTGGAGCCAGGCTGGGAGAGCTGGGGGGGTTCACCTGGAGAAGAGAAGGCTCCAGGGAGAGCTGAGAGCCTCTTCCAGTGCCTAAAGGGGCTCCAGGAGAGCTGGAGAGGGACTGGGGACAAGGGATAGAGAGACAGGACAGAGAGACAGGACAAGGGGGAATGGCTCCACACTGCCAGAGGGCAGAGTTAGATGGGATACTGGGAAGAAATTCTTCCCTGTGAGGGTGGTGAGGCCCTGGCACAGGTTGTCCAGAGAAGCTGTGGCTGCCCCATCCCTGGAAGTGTCCAAGGTCAGGTTGGATGGGGCTTGGAGCAACCTGGGCTAGTGGAAGGTGTCCCTGCCCATGGCAGGGGGTGGAATCAGAGGAGCTTTAAGGTCCCTTCCAGCCCAAACCATCCTGGATTCTAAGATTCTATGAAATCTCATTCCTGGGTGTCACAGGTCTGACCTTGTGAAAAAACATTATGAAAATGACTTTCCTGCTCCCGTTTCTCATCTCTTGGAAAAATTCACATCCAGCTGGCAACAAACAGCAGCTCATCATTTTCCCTGGTACCAGAAGCACAACAAAGCTATTTGCCCGTCTCTTTTTGGAGATGAAATCCAACACTTTTCCTGAGAATACAGGAAAAAGGTTACTTTAATCTTGGCTGATGTGAAGTTCTTAGAGCTGTGACTTGAAGGTACTTGGAAAATTTCCCCAGGAATGGGAGAAGGTTGTTTCCAAAGACATTCCTGAGGAAGAAGACTCCCTTGTGCTGGGACATCAGATCAATGAGCTGTGCAGGGTTGTCTGGAGTTCAGCAATCAAGGGGTGTCCAATAACCCAAAAGGCAACAGGAAGGAGGGAAAAGAGCCACAAAATGACCCAAAGTAGCTGAAAAAAAAACAACCCACTGACAAATAAAACCCACCCAAAAAGCCATTTTTATGAATCTGTGGTTTATTTCTGCCATACCAAATGTGAAGGAGGGAAGATAAATTAATTCAAAACATGCCCTTTGCTAAAGACACCAGAAAGCTTGGACTGTTGCAGGAGGCTGGTCCCAGGGGGAGCAGCACCAGGGACCCTTCAGTCCCAGCCCCTGCCATGGGCAGGGACACCTTCCACTAGCCCAGGTTGCTCCAACCTGGCCTTGGACACTTCCAGGGATCCAGGGGCAGCCACAGCTTCTCTGGGCAACCTGTGCCAGGGCCTCACCACCCTCACAGGAAACAATTTCTTCCAAATATCTAACCTAAATTTCCCCTCTTTCCATTTTTACCCATTATTTCTTGTCCTATCACTATGTTATTTACCTCTAAAATCTCCTGTTTAAGCCATTCCTGCCTCTCTGCCAAGAGGTGCAGGGGAGGTGTGGGATAGAAAAGAGCAGTGGCAAATAACCCTGCTGCAGTGTGAGGGGAGAAGAAGACAGGCAATAACAGCAAATTGTGGCAAAATTCAATAAAAACTCTAGTCACACAAGAGAAAAATCTGTGTGAGACCAGGCCTTCCTGTAACGGGACAAATCTGATGCCTTCTTGGAAAGTGTTATCACTTCCAACCGTGGTTAGAAATGCTGCTGGCACTTTTTCCCCTTGTCTCAGGAGCAGCACTGCCAACTTGGAAGGGCCCTGGCATCGCCAGGCACTGCCCCCCAAACCTGAGACAGAGGGGCAGACTGTGGCAACTCAATTTGCCCCAGCCACGTGAACTGGGACCCAGAACCCCTCCGTGTGCCAGGCTGATCCCACAGCGTGGGTAGCAGGGGACGGGGGATTCCTCTGGGACCCCCCCTCCTGCAGAGCTGCCTCCAGCTCTGGGGAACAACAGCACAAGGACAGGGAGCTGCTGGAGCACATCCAGAGGGGAACACGGAGGTGCTCTGAGGGCTGGAGCCCCTCTGCTCTGGAGCCAGGCTGGGAGAGCTGGGGGGGTTCACCTGGAGAAGAGAAGGCTCCAGGGAGAGCTGAGAGCCCCTTCCAGGGCCTGAAGGGGCTCCAGGGGAGCTGGAGAGGGACTGGGGACAAGGGATGGAGGGACAGGACAAGGGGGAATGGCTTCACAGTGTAAGGGAGTAGGTTTAGATTAAATATTAGGAAGAAATTGTTCCCTGTGAGGTGGTGATGCCCTGGCACAGGTTGCCCAGAGAAGCTGTGGCTGCCCCATCCCTGGAAGTGTCCAAGACCAGGTTGTTACAACTTGGGCTAGTGGAAGGTGTCTCTGCCCATGGCAGGGGGTTGGAACGCGATGGAACTTCAAGATCCCTTTCCAACCCAGGCCATTCCACGAATCTCTAATATTGTGCCCACGTGTCATCCCTGAACTAAATACACACCATGTGCCACCCCCAAGCCACTTCCTAGATTGCTGCCGGGCGGGGTGTCCCGTCCCGTCCCGTCCCGATCCCGTCCCGGTCCCCTCAGGCCGCTCCCGGCCCTGCCGGGACTTCTTCCCGTCCGCTGCTCTCGCGAGACAACGCCGTCGGTGCGTCACGCGCCCCGCGCGCGCGCTCTGCGCTTCTCTCTCCTCCGTCCAGCCCGCCGCCGTATCCTTCCGCGCGCTCCCCCTCCCCCTTCTGGAGAGTTCTGCACGGCGGTGCCGCACGACAAATAGTTCCCCGCCGCTCCCCCTCCCCCCGTCCACACGCCCCTCTCCCAGCCCCTCCTCCTCCCGCCGGTGCCGCTCCGGCCTCCCCCTTCTGCCCCATCTCCCCCCTCCGCGCCGGTAACCGGCAGCGCGGCCCGTGGAGGGGGGGGGAAGCGGCGGCGGCGGAGTGATCCGCGGCAGGCGACGCGGAGGCAGCGCATAAAGCGGCGGTGGCGGAGGGAGAGGAGGAGCTGCGGCACCGCTGAGCCCGCGGCCGCCACCGCCCCGACACCGGCTCGGCCCCGGCCCCGCCGCCCCCGGGGGGCCCCGGTCCCCTCCCTCCCCTCCGCTCTCTCCGTCCGTCCGTCCCCCCGTCCCCTCCCCGTCCCCTCCCCGCGCCGCGCCGCCGCCACCTCCGCGCTGCTCCTCCTCCTCCCCCCTCCCCTCGCAAATAGTCCCGCGGGCCGCCCCCTCCCTCCGCCCGCGCCCCTCCTGCCGCCGCCTCGCGCACACAATGGCGCTGAAGAGAATCCACAAGGTAAGGGCCGCACGGCCCGGCCCGGCCCGGCCCCGCGCGGCCCCGCACCGCCCGCCTTACATAACCCCGCCGGGGCCCCGGGGCTGCCGCTCCGGGGGGGGGGTCGGGCCGGGCCGCCCCGCGCGGGGCTCGGGCCAGGCGGCAGCGCGGGGGCCGCTCCCGCTTTGTTCGAGGGGGGCCCGGCCCGGGCCCCTCCGGAGCAACGTGGCCCCCCGGGGCGGGGCGGGGGCCGCGAGGGGGCGCCGGTAGCGGGGCCGGGCCGGGCCGGGGGTGGTGCGGGCCCGGCGGCCGCTGCGGCCCCGCGGGGGCCCGGCCCGGCCCTTCCCCGCGCTGGAAGTTCCGCCGGGGCCCGTCCCAGCGCTCCGGATCGCGGCCCCGAGCACGGTAAAGCTGTCACACGGCGCTCTGGTTTAGCTCTTCTAATGGAGCTGTGCTACCGCCTGAGTCATCCCGCAGGCTCCGAGGGGAAGCTACAGCCTTGCCTTCCCCTCCCCGGAACCCTGCTCCGTGCCCTGGCCTTTTGGGAAAACGCTGCTGCCCAGCTCCCCTGCTGTCTTAAAAGTGTTTGCTTGATCATCAGTGTCTTTTACCAGGAAAAAAAAAATGCTCGAGGGTTATTGGAGTCCAATTGCATTTCTTTAGTGAATTTGTATCCTTTTCCCAGCGAAATGTGTAGCTGTCAGTTTGGAGTCTGTATACAAGGGTCAGGTGTAGAAAATACCTGTCCCGTGGTGTTTCTGCTCTCAGTGACTACCTAAATCTAATTTTTGTCTAGAACCAGCTGCCAACCCCCCAGCACCCACTTAAGCTCAGATTGTAGCCCTGTTTGGTTTTCTGTGTGCTGTCGGGTCTGTGTTAACATCTCTGCTTTGCTCGTAGGTTACCTTGGAGGCTTTGTGAAGCTTCATGATCAGGTTAAAGCTCAGGTGGAGAAGAAAATGGAAGAGAGCTTGAAGCCTTGCTTTTGCTCGTGGAATAGGTAGCACTTGGAAGGGGAGGATTTGGAGTGTGGTTTTAGGGTGTTGGATTTTCCAGCTGAGGGTCCGGGACTGAGTTACATAAGGAAGTTGTGCTCCAGCTGAGTGCTGCTTGTCTGCAGTGTTCTGTCCCTTACTTTAGGGATCCCCGGGGTCCTGTGAGGAGTGTTCCACAGTGTTTATGGGCTCACAGGTGTTTGGGAATACTTCTTCCTCCTCGGGACTGGGAAAATAGACCTGGGAAGTATGGCAGTGGATGCTGACCGGGGTAAATGTGGCTGGGGGCACACTGGGCTGTTGTGGGGACAGTGAATCCCCTGTCAGGTAACTCGGGAAAGCTACTTGGTTGTAGTTCAGTGCGAGCTGAGGGTCTGAGAGCACTTGTGTTTCCAGACTGGTTTGTGACAGGAGAGGAGCTGGATGTGTTGAGTCTTTGTTAACGTTGGGTGCTTGTGGACTGACTCTTCCTGCTGCTTTTCAAGGATTAAGAACCCCGAGGGATAATGAGGACTGTGTAGAGTTATGAGAGTCTTCAAAGTGACGAAGCAGTGCTGTGTGAGCTCTGCAAAGCACCAAGAGTTTCAGTGGAGTGAGTGTGGTGATGGCTGTGGAGGAGAGGGAGGTGATGGGGCTGGAGGCAGCATTTCCAGCAGAAAACCTGTGTGGGGGTAGATAAACTTGCCTGTTGTAGCAGCCCAGGTGCTTTAAAAGTTGGCTGGGAGTGGAGCTCCAGGCTGGAAGGAGCACTCTGAGTTGCTGTGGGTGTCTGGCCTTGACTGCTCCAGTAATCATGGCTGGTTGTTTACGCTCTGGCTATTTTAAACCCCGTGGAGAGCTCTCCTATCATCATCTCCGGGTTGTTCTGGGCTCTGGGAGTGTGTGGTGGCCATCCCTGTCAGGATAACGAGGGGACAGACAGCTTCTGACCTTTGCTATTGCAGCTTGTGGCAAGAGCAGGAGCCTGCAGAGTGTGGATCGAGTAGGAATAATCCCTGTGGAGTCGAGCACAGAGACGGGATGGGAGGGAAAACTGCTGCTCTGGCTTTTTTTGAGGGTGGTATCAGTCATGATATATCAGTGTGCAGGGCTTGGTCTGGCCATTGGACCTTGCTCTTGGCAGTTTTGGTTTTATACTGAACCACAAAGGCCTTTCTGTGACGCTTTTTCCAAAATTTTTGTGTCCTCGGATAACGTAGGGATGAGAACTTGGAAAGGAGGAGAAAATCCCGAGAGTAAACCTTTGATACAGTGTTACCTGAAATGGCCTCTTGCATGTTGAGCTGCTCTGGGCTGGAAGAGGGGGCCAGAACAAGGAGTTTACACCGGGTGAACAGCATTGTTGCTGGTGTGTGAGGCAGCAGAGGAACCTGCAGGGTCTGCTCCAGCCTGTCCCTGTGGCACAGTTGCTCTTGGGATTGTCCAGAGGCTCGTGCTGGGATAACGTTTGTGCATGGAGCAGCAGCTGTTCTCTGAGCAGATGCTCCAAAACAGCTCAGCCTGGGTGAGACCTGCTCTCAGATTGCTGCCTGTGTTACTCACTGCAGTATTTTGGGCAGTGGGGCTGCAGATTCTTGTTTGGGTGCCTTTACTGGCTCACAGGCCTGAAAGTTGAAATCCTTTCTTGTAGACATGTTTGGGGTGTAAGCAGGGCTGCCAGGCAGAGTCCCTGGGATAACAGTGAAGTACAGCAATGTAATTGTTGTTTGTACATAACAATTAGCTGTCTTATCATGGGTAAATTCATAAGAAATGCAAAGTGAAGCAATCCAGGGGCAGGATGGGAGGGATACAGGAGGGCCAGAGTGAATGGCTTCCATTTTAAGGTTTAAGCCGAAGCACTTTGGATTCAGCCACGTCCCCATCTGTGTTGCTTATCTGTAGGGAACGCAATACCTATAACTGGATAACTAGGGCAGTGTTTGGAGTTCTTTGAATGGGAGAGCAAGGGAAAGGTTAGCTCATTGTCTTCCCTGGGCTCCCCTGTGTGATCGGCGGGTGAGGGGGAAGGGAAGGCAAGCAGCTGTGCCTGAGCCCTGCTCAAGTAAAGCATTTTCTGTAGCAGAGGAGTGGTGGATTACTGTTGCTTGTACTGTAGAGGCCCAAAAACCAAGTAATGCTTCACAGAACTAAACTCTGACTTCCATTAGTTCCTGCTCAGCTGTGGAGGAGGGTGGTGGTAGTTGCTGTAGTCCTGGAGTCCAGAGCTGCCCGACTTCTGGGGATGCTTAGGCATCACTTCTGCCAAAATGAGCCCTGCCCGTGGGTGGGATGTGAGGTCAGTGGTGCAGTTGGCGTGCTGGGTTGTAGTTGTGCTACCTGTGCTGAGCAAACTCGGTGTTATTTCAGTGCTCCCAGTTCTGTACAGCAGCCAGTGGGAGCAACTGGGTCCTTCCGTTGGGCCTCGCTGTGTGTGTGGAGCTGCCAGCACAGCCCATCTGTGTTGGAGAGCTTGTGTACAGGGAAGGCTGGGAGGCTTCTGTTAGCTGGAGAGGTGTTTTGATACTCAGACTCTACCCCAGGAGGAAGTTATACATTGCTTTGGTCTTCTTCCTGTGCAGGCTTTGAAAAAAATAAAGAAGGAAAGGTGACAGTTACATCAGTGTGTTTATAACACTTACCTTGGTTATTGCTGTGATCGTGAGTCTTTTCATGCTGCTCAGTTGCCTTCTGACTTCTCCAGTCTTGGAAGGAGTCAAAGTTGGAGGATCTGAGCCACTGCAAGCATTGCAAAAGGAGTTTCTGTCAAAAGGGAAGGATTAAAATGCTGCTGTTAATCAGGATAGCGGCATTAGAATGGCAGATGCTCGGGAATCGTAGTCTGCAGGCAGGAGAGCCCCTATGGATGTGGCAGGGAATTGGTGGCCTGACCTTGATGCACACGTGAGAGCACTGCCTGGTGCTGCTGGGTGAGAGGAGCTGAGGGAAGTGCCAGGTGGAGCCAGGCTCTGGCACCTGGCAGGGAGGTGCTGCTGGTCCAGGGAAGGTGCAGAGGCTGTTCCCACCCTCCTGCCCCGTGGGTCCTGCTCAGGGACTGGCACTGCCCTCTGTGGTCCTGAGGTGAGGCTGGGTGTGATCGATTTGACTTTGGCCCTGATTCCCTATTGCTTGGCTCTGCTCTGTTGGGAGCTGGGAACAATTCACGGGGAAGTGGCTGCGAGTTCCTTTTTGGTTACATAAGTCAGGATTTTGTGACATCACCCTACACTGCCTGTTGCTGAAGGGTTCGGGGGCTTGGGGCAAGTAGACTTGCTAAAGGCAGATGGAAAGCTTGTTTCACTCACAGCAGCAACCTGAGGCAGAAATTAGGTTTATAATCAAGCTAATGATGCGATCTGTGAGTAAAATAGAATGTGAAAGCAGCTCAAACTGGAGCAGGGTGGAAAGCCCATGGAGTCCAAGCTAAAAGGACTTTGGATAATCTAGAGGGATACATCTAGTGTGTTGGAGTGGATTTAAGGAGCTCTGCTATGTACCAAATAAAATTGCTGGAGCTGACTGCTAAAGGGTGCTGACTTTTTACTCACCTGATTGGCTTCTTGAGGTTGCCAGTTAGGTTGGTTATTCTTACTGAAGGCTGTATTAGCATTAACTTAATCCTTAAAACTAGTCTTCTGGCCAGAGCAGGTTTTACCAGGAATGTGTTAGACTGGGGAGGGATTTGTTGTCTAGAGGAATAAATTTGAACTTCTCTAACAAATGTCTTTGGAGCTTACAATTATAACTTGAAAGATGTGCAGGGTTAAACTTTGATTAGAGACCTAAACCACTTGGGTTTGGTAGTTCTTTGAAAGCTTCTTGTGCAGTTTGTGAACTCCTGGATTGAGGTGTGTTTTCAAGGCAGTGTACAAGCTCCTGGGAACTGTAGGAGGGGAGGGATGGAGGGTAGTGTGGGGCTGAGCAAGGCTGGTGGCACTGGTTTGCCTGTGAGCCCCGAGGCCTCGCTGGCAGCTGATGCCTTTCATGACTCGGGAAGCACAGCTGGGGGGGTCTGTGGCATAAACACACTCCATCTCCCTTAAAATGCTTTCATGGAACCCCTGAGTAGGATTTGGTTTGTTGGGAACTTTGGAGCACATTTAAATCTCATTTTGGAGCCTAAACATCAGTTTCTTGTGTGACTTTTATAGTTTTTAGGGTATGTCCTTCATGGATTTAGCTGTAGTAGTTGCATTCAACTTGGCCTTTGGGCAGGACACCTTGAACCTTGCTTTGTGCTGTGCTTCCACTTCCTCATTTTTGTTGAGGGACTCATTAATAGCTGTGAGATGGGTCAGGTTAATGGTAGGATCGACAGCAGTGGGCCCAGCCCTGGGGGTGTTTTGCTGTAGGGGAGGTGGCAGAAACTTTAAATTCTGTAGGATGCCTTCAGCTGGAAACCCAGCTCGGGGTGAGGCAGCCCCCGGGAGCTGAGTAACTCAAATTGGAATTTGATCTAAAGGCTGCTTGAGCCTTCACTTGTAAGCTCCTAAAGCAAAACCTTCTTTGTGTGCTTAAGGACCAGAAACTGTCTGGAGTGAGAACTGGCTTCAGATTTTGTTTTAATATCAGTGTGGTCAAGATCAGGCTTGATCACTGACCAGCCAGACTTCCTGGATCACAGGGGAATAGAACAGTTTGGGATCAGATCCGTGGAAGTTTGTAGATGGTACCAGACTGTAACTGAACCCACCACGTGCTACGAGCTCCAGTTTTATGGGAACTCTGGAGTCATTTGTTCCGAGTTACACAAACCAGCTGGTTCTCAGTCTCCCTCAGCAACAACATCTGGAAGCAAAGGCCTTGCTGGGTCGAGTGTTGTGCTTTTGCAGTGCCTTGGGAACTGCTCAGGAGCCTGCAAAAGGCAAAGTAACCTCTGGGACAGGTTTGGCTCTGCAGCAGCCATGGGTGCTCCTCTGTGTGTGCCTGGATAGATGCAGCTCCATTCCTGTCCTTAAACTTGGCTCTGCAGCTCTGACCAGGGAGTAGTGGGAGTCTTCGAAGCAGCTGGAAGGGAATGGTGTGTTAAAGGGATTATCCATGCCCTGCCAGGAAATCCATTTTGCCTCTCTGGTGGGCAGAGGCAGCTGGTGCCTGCACTCCAGAGGGGTCTTAAACTTCCTCATTGCTCTCCAAGCTGTTGTTCTACAAAATATGGGAGGTTTTGTGTTGCAGGGGCTTGAAATGGGAGTTGGTGCTAAACTTTTCTAGTCACAAGGAGCTTACACATTGCTTTTTACATGGGCCTTTTAATCTGTGATGTTTCACTCTGTGAATTTGTAGAGCAGAACCTGAAATGCCACCTTGTCACTGAGACAAGTGGTACAAGTGCTTGTTGTAAGTCATGGCTTTCCACTGAGATAATACCCAGGGCACCAAAGTATTCCTTTCTAGCTGGAACTAGAGATGTAGAAAATGAAATAGTATTTTGATGAGAAATGGAGCTGCTACTACCTGAACTTCACTGCTGCCTCTGTTGGAGAGTTACCTTGTGGTCCCACTGTTGAATCCAGTGTGGTGAAGCCCTTGGTGCATTTGGGCAGCAGGATACAGGGGGAATGTCAGGGCAGCTTTATGTGTATTCTGCTAACTGGTGGAGTGTGTGCCCAAGCTCCTGTTTGTAACCATTTCCCCTGTATAGTAGGGAAGCTGCATATTGTGTGTTCACAAATATAATCCATGGTGGACTGTGGTCCTACATGAAGAATGTGGATTCTTACAGCTGTGCCTTCCTAGTTTAGTGTATGCTTTGTACTGATGTATGAAACAGGATGAGAAGTGGCAAGGGATATTTTTTAATGAGTGTGTTTGTGATTTTGAATACCATAGCATTAAATTGTCTTTTCCAGAAAATTAGAGTCCAGTAGCATTTGGAAGTGGACTGTGTTCTATACAACTTTAGGAAGAGTAGGTGTATTCCTGTTTTTAAGTTTTCATGTGGAGACTCCCTTCATTGGCTGGACTGACCCCGAGGAAGGTGTGTGTAGTGTCTGCACCTTCCTGTGCTGCCCTGGTGGTGCAGGGTGTCTCCTGGCTTGCTGCTGCTGGAGCAACTCCAAAGGGCTTTCAGAGATGGCACATGGAGCACTGGAGATGTTCTCTCCACCTTCAGGATGGAGGAGGCTCTTGAGCAGGTGCTGTGTGTGCAGTGCCTGTTCCTGCCCCAGTCTGTTCTGAACCACAAAGTGGAAGAAGCTCAGCAGGAGCTCCACAAAAGCTCCCATAGACTGGTGAGTCAGGAGATTTCCAGCTGGGCTCTTCAGCAGTTGGGAGCTTCTGAGAGCTGAACCAAACTCGTGTGTGTGTCAGGGAATGTGAAGCTTTGGATCTGCACTGCATCCAGAGGGGGAAACCCAGAGATTTACCTGTTTGATGTATGGCAGCATTCTGGGGTTGTAACTGGAGAGGGTTTGCTTAGTGATGGCCTCCCAGTTCCTGGGAAGTAGAAGCTGGAATTCCCAGAGATCATCTGTTCAAGAGCTTAATCACTCACTGCCTGTAAATAACAAAAGGCCTTTAAGTGACAAACCTCTTCCACTCCTGCTATCAGCTGGTCTTAAACGTTGTCCTTAAATGTTTTGTCTGCCAAAAGCCTGGTATGGAAACTTCACTGTGGACTGTTGCTGGGAGGTGAAAAGCTGAACGAACAATGGACCACCGGGGGACAGCATGGAAGTGTTTCCTGAGCACTAGATTTAGTTGTAATCCTTGTCTGGTGTGTGTTCAGCTTTCTAGACTGAGCTAGGACAGAAAAAAGCTGATATGTGTGGGCCTATCATGCAAAGCAGGTCAGTGGCTGAGCCAGAAATGGGGCAGGTAAAGTTTGTCTTTAAAGTTTTAACTCTATTTTCACTTCCCAGTAAACATCCACTTCCTGAGAAAATGGCTAATGTGAGTTGCTGGTAACAGTAATTCTCTGAACTGTGCTAAAATGTTGCTTCAAATTGAAGCTTGGTATAATTCAGGAGTACTGTGAATTACTCAGCCCACTCAGACTCATAATGGGATTTTTTTCAGAGGAAAATTTGACTGACACAGCCACTGAAAAGTGAGGGTTTCCATTCAGGTCTGTAGGTAGGGAAGGCCATGTGTTTTATTCCATTTCCCCCTGCCCTGTGGTCAGTGATGTGTTTGTGTGGAGGCAAACCAGCCCCAGGTTACTGGAGCTGTGTGTGCTGCAGGCAGGCTGTGGAGGTGATAAACTGGATCACTGTAGCTGGAGCAGTCTGGGAACTGTTACAATAGAGGGGATAAAATAAGGCTGATACAGAGAGTTGTTGGATTGAGGCCACCTTATCTCCCTGTGACCTGGGGACAGTGGAGGATATAATGCCTCAGTAATGCTGGGACAGTGCAGGCAAACCCAGCAGACCCTGTGACATGGTGAGATTGCTGTGACTCTGGGTCTGGGCAGCCTGGACAGGTCACTGAGGCAGGTGCCAAACGTGCCTCCTGTGTTGAAGATGCAGCTTTACTTTCCAAAATCCTGGCTGTTAGTTTTGTGGCGCTGCCAGAGTTGCCACCAGCAGCTTTTTAGCAATAACATGGTTGTTTTTGAAACGAAACGAACTGAACTCTTCCTGTTTTGTAGGAGTTGAACGATCTGGCACGTGATCCTCCAGCACAGTGTTCAGCAGGGCCTGTTGGGGATGACAGTAAGTATCCTGCTCTCAGCAGACACCTGCACTCTGCCACTTCTTTCCTTCTAAAACAGGATGTCCAGCACTTCAGCAAGGAGAACCCTTCTGTTTCTTCTGGTTAGAGTACTAGATACTGCTCCCCATCCTGATATGAAATTTGTTGCTCTTCTGTATCCCTTTAACACCTTCCTTGTGTATCACTGATGCTGCTCCCACTCTGTTAATTGGACAACTCGATGCATATCTTAAATTACACCTTTTGAGTTAACTGTTCTGTATCCCTTTAACACCTTCCTTGTGTATCACTGATGCTGCTCCCACTCTGTTAATTGGACAACTCGATGCATATCTTAAATTACACCTTTTGAGTTAACTGTTCTGGAATTCTGGATGGAGTTAGGAAACCTCAGTAGCTCTGTGGCCAAACCAGCAAGCACCTGCCCACAGCTTTCTGCACTTGGATATCTAAACTGTACATGGTGCAGTCATGTGTTCTTGTAGGACTAAAACAATCTACTCCCAGGACTCCTGCTAGTACAGCAAGGTCAGGGTTAGCTCTGTTTTACACAGCAGTTAGGTGTAACACTGCCTTTTTTTTTTTTTTGAAGAGGGTTATATGTAGACCTTGAGGTTGAGAGGTTAAAATGTGGTTGGAAGGAAAATGTTGACAAATTACAACTTGAATCATGAAGTAATGTTGGTTGGGTTTGGTTTGGTTTTTTGAATTTATAGGCAGGATTTCAAGCAATTTCACTCGGTTTGGAATCCTTCTTGTGGCTTTCTCAATAAGCAAAATCAGAATGTCTAAACTCTGCTAACCTGTGGCCTGACTGGGACATGGGTGCTTAGGTATGAGGGAGGAGGTGCAGGAGAAGCATCCTTAAATCATACACTTCATCAGGAACCATAGTGACAGTAAAAGGGGGAATAACTTCAGACTGAGAGTAAGTTTAGGTTGGATATTGGGAAGAAATTCTTCCCTGTGAGGGTGGTGAGGCCCTGGCACAGGTTGCCCAGAGAAGCTGTGGCTGCCCCATCCCTGGGAGTGTCCAAGACCAGGTTGGATGGGGCTTGAAGCAACCTGGGCTAGTGGAAGGTGCCCCTGCCCATGGCAGGGGGTGCAAAAATACAATCCTTGTGGTCCCTTCCAACCCAGACCATTCTGACTCTGTGTTTGTAACCTGTGCCCAGATCAGTGTGCCCTGCCAGCTCCTGGTAAGGGACAGCCTCAGACAATCTCTTTGGCTTCCACAGCTGGTGTTTGCTGTGCCAGGCTGCTCTCCCGAGGTGTGATTTGCAGTTGTTCTGTCCTTTTGAAGCTCGAGGAGGTGTGTTAAGCAGGAAAAAAGCAGCTCTTTAAAATCCTACTCTGATTTTTTTTATCTAATGTTGATTTATAGTAAGAAGATCTACTGTCATCTTGTGCCTGTATTTTGGCCCAGGGAGGGGAGGACAAGATACATCGTGTGACTTGACTTCAGGCTGTTTATGTGGCTGGTTCTTACCTTAGTTGTAAGTGGTATTCCCCAGTCTGCTTTGATTAGAATCATGGAATATCCTGAGTTGGAAGGGACCCACAGGGATCATCCAGTCCAACTCCTGGCCCTGCCCAGGACACCCCAACAATCCCACCCTGTCCCTGAGAGTGTTGTCCAAATGCTCCTTGAGCTCTGGCAGCCTTGGGGCCGTGCCCACTGCCCTGGGGAGCCTGGTCAGTGCCCAACCACCCTCTGGGGGAAGAACCTTTTCCTGAGATCCAACCTAAACCTCCCCTGACACAGCTCCAGGCCATTATTAGCTGTGAATAAGGCACCTTAACTGATGCCCTGTACATTATGGTGGTTTTCTGTGAGAGGCCTTTAACCTGCAGCAGTTCTGCAGGTTGTACCATCTTCTTAATTTTCACCAGAAAGTCTAAAATTATACTCGACTATTTTTTTAATAGCACCATCAAACTCTTGTCATAGCTTAGGTGAGCAAGATCAGTAGGATGTTTGCAGTGAGACAAGAACACTTGCAAATCCAGCTTTTCAATGTGGTCTCTCACTGATACTGTCAGCAAAGCTTCCAAGCTCCTAAGAGAGGGGATTTTTAAGTAGGGAAACCCTCCAGCTGTTTGCTGAGAGCTCTGAGCTCAGGTATCCTTTCTGAAAGGAAAAAATTAGCCACCGAGATCTTTCTGAATAATTTCTGAACAATTCAGCAGTTCTGAAGTGTATAGAAACTTCCACATTCCTACAGAAATGTAGGGCTAGATTAAAAAAAACCCACTTGAAACCTGAGAATGAAAATACTGAAATTAGTGGGGGTGTTACTGTTCAGCAGAACTGTCAAACAAGTGGAAGCTCAGCTTGGTTTTGAGAGCATTTAGCAGTAGGGTCAAGCTTTTAGTGACTTCACAACTTAATTCTGCTTTCCAAATAGTATTTCAAAGAGGTTTGTAGTTTCATGGAAAAGAAATGACTAAGATGGAGAGCCAGGCTGAGGCTTTTATTCCCTTAAATTAGCGAGTGCGATTTGTGCCCCGATAAACTGCTCTGTGGTTTCCAGAGCCTTATCAAAGGTGATGACGATTGTCTGGCAGAGAAGGTGGAAAGTTACTGCTGAGCACAGAAAGCTTTAAATTACTAAAAGTTCTTCTTGTGCCACCTTTCTGAAGGACCTCTGATGAAAGACTTTAGTTGTTGAGAGCAACAGTTTGGGGGTGTGTAAGTGGATAGCAGTGGCAGCAGCAGCAAAGTGCTTTCTCCCAAATCCCTGTGCCCCAGGTGTGCCTCGGCTGCCTTGTCAGAGTGACATTTCCTGATGTTCAGGACATGCTGTACTTGCAAAGTGCTCTCCTGTGGCTACTTCAGCTGATACAAACTGTCCCCAGCTATAAGTGTCTCATCCCTGTAGTTCATAAACTTTGGGAAGAGCTCTTCCTGCCTTGTAAACTGTAGGAATGGGATTTTCTTGGCAATGTAGTTTTAGCCCTTTTCCACCCACCTCTGGCCTGTGTTTTGGAAATGTGCTTGGGACTGGATGACATTGGTGTACTTCCAGTGGCTTAGCTTCCAGACATGTACCTGTGCTTACCTACTGAAAGTCAGCAGCCCCCTTACTTTGTAAATACCTTTTTATGGGTGATTTCAAAGGAAAGAATCGATTGGAATAAGCTCTGCATGTCAAATCCATCTTGTCGTTCATCAGACTTGTCCTGGATATTGTGAGGATCTAAAGCTTAGGTTAAACAAGCTCTTTGCTTGAGTCTGGGGTTGGAGCTTTCAAAAAGTTAAGACTCACTGTGGAAATGTTTTTCTTTCTGGTTTCTTGTTGGGCTTAAGACAATAGATGGTTATTTGAACTTCTCTTTTCAGTGGTGCCTGTGTGCACTCCAGTGAATCTCATCAGCATCTTACTGGTGCCTGTGAGATTTTTGGTGGTTTTGCTGTGACTGGCTACAATCTTCCCTATGGGGTTCCTGCTTCCCCTTTGTCCTCTGCTCCAGGTTTCTCCTTATCACCTGCAGCTGGACAGGCACTTCCTGGGAAGCTGGCTGAACCCCTTGAAAGGGGGGGAATGCCACATGGACATGTGATCTGCTGTCTCTGTTTCCTGGCTCTGCATTGAATGTAGTTTCTCGAAGGCTGCTGCATCCAAGCTCCTGAGAGAGGAGATATTTAAGAAGAGAAATGGGCTGAGGGCTCTAAGCTCAGGTATCCTTTCTAAAAGGAAAAAAATCAGCTGCCAAGATCTTTCTGAATCATTTCTGAGCTGTTCACCAGTGCTGAACTATATAGAAACTTCCACATTCCTATAGAAATGTAAGACTAGATTAAAACAAACCTGCTCCAACCCAACACTCATTTCCTCTGTCCTTGCAGGGCTGTTCCCACTTTGCCTTTTTCCTTCTTCCTTGTATGACATCATTCCCAGCTGTAATGCCTGTACCATGTGTAATTAAAAACTGCTCATGCTAGATTAGAACAGGTAGTACCACTCCTAACTTCTGGCCCAGGTAGTCTTGACAGCTGTAGACACCACACATCTTGTGTCTGGAAGGCTTCCCTAGCAACAGCTGGAGTCACCTCCAGCTTCCCAGTCTGAAGGTGCCATGTGGCTGACATCCATGCTGAGGGGAGCTTCCATGGTCCTATTTCCCAAATAATTTGTGCTCCTTGCCCAGGCTTTGGAGATGCAGGAACTCCAAGAACTCCCTAACGTGCCTCATACAGATTATCAACTTGGATTGTTTTCCTTTCCAGCATGACAGCATTCTTCACGAGTCCTCTGTATGACCAGATTTATGTTCTCTTGGACAGATGCATATGAGTGAGGTTTAACTTTAGTCCACTTAACCTAAAATGTGTCCTAGCACACTCTGGTCCTGAGTCTGGAGCAGACTGTTGCTCCTGCATTCTCTTAAGACATTGCTTTCTGCTGCTTTAATGAAATCTTGAGGCCTCTGTGGAGAGACTCAAAAGTTCAGTGAGGATAGCAGTGGCTTAAATTACCTCTGTACATGTGGTGTACACAGAGCTGGGGCTTGTTCTCTGTGTGACCAGGGCTCTGAGAGGAGAGCAGGTATGAGCTCATCGTGTACCTTTTGTTCTCACAGGGCAATCGTGGAAACTTGGTTCAGCTGCTTCATTAGAAACTGCAGAGCTTAAACTCACAGTTCTGAGTCTGAAAAGTTGCCTAGGACTGTCTGGATTTCTATTGTCACAGGATTTTTGCAGGGCATATGTGTGGTACCACAGCAATCCTGGGCTGTGGAGCATTGAGTACTTTGCCCTGTGTCTGTTTAATTCCTTGGCTCCCTTCCCTGCAGCCTTTCAGAAGGCTTTGTTTTGAAAATAGACTTTTCTGTGCTGCTTTGTCTGGAAGAAAGTAAGATCATTACTTGAGCTTCTCCAAACTGAAGTAAATCTCTCTCTCTTTCAGTGTTCCATTGGCAAGCTACAATAATGGGACCAGTAAGTATGAGAGAATTGATGCTCGTGGCTTTTTATGATGGGTTGTCTTGTAATAACTCCTCAAGCTGCAATGATTCTTTCTCATTAACAGAACGACAGTCCCTATCAAGGTGGAGTATTTTTCTTGACAATTCACTTCCCAACAGATTATCCCTTCAAACCACCTAAGGTGAGTGGCTTCTACCATAAATCCATCCGTTACCATGTGGTCTGATGTATATATTTGTGAGCCTACACTGAAAATTTTCCTTCTTCTGCAGGTTGCATTTACAACAAGAATCTATCATCCAAATATTAACAGTAATGGCAGCATTTGTCTTGATATTCTACGGTCACAGTGGTCCCCAGCACTAACTATTTCAAAAGGTACCTCCGATGCTCATTTTAATGTTACTCTGCTGAAATGAAGTACTGATTTGGGATGTAAAAAACGCTGCATTCCTGCTGGCATCAACCATTTCTGTGGTCACTGCTTCAGTTGTGTGACCCTGCATGGAGCTGGCAGCCAATTCCCGAGTGTAGGATGCTCGGGACATCCATCTTCCCTGGGGCACAGGGACACTCCTCAGCTTTGCCAGTGGATCAGATAAGTCCTACTGCACTGAGTACACACTTCTGCCACCTCACCTCAGAGTCTGAACACTGACACTAGGCTTAATTTTATATATTTTTAGTTAATGACAATGAAAGACTTTAATGTTCAGAATACACACCAAGTAAAATATGTAAGGGAGCAGCTGTAGTTTTTAAGAAGTTATAAACTTGTCTAATTGTTTGTCATCTTAAAAGACCCTTTTTCAAGGAAACATCATAACTCCGTGTTGGCAGCTTTTAAACAAAGCTTTCAATGACATGCACTGCTAAAGCATGTTATAAAACTTAACTAGCTTGCACTATCTTGACTTTTTTTAGCTAAAAATATCTTGGACCCTGTGAACTGAGTTAGTGGTTAGCTTGGAATGTATCCTTTGCCTGGTAAAGCAGAATTCATATTTATTATAAATACGAGGCTTTAAATGCTTGAAAGAAGACCCAGGTTGGAATTGATTTTTCTGGCTAATGAAACTGTAGATTTATAAACTGTAGATCAAGTTTGTAGGTCTAGCCATGGCTATTTAGGAATATTTTGAATCTACCCTGTGCATGGACCATGTCTCGACTCCTCTGTTTTGTAGCTTCACACTGTCCTTGTGCTCAAACGCTGCAGTTGCCACATTGATGTCATTATCCTTCACACCATGTCTCTGCTCTGAGGCTTTCCTGTGCCCTCTCCTTCTCCCCAACTCCCTGTGATGTTTCTGGGCAGTTTTTGATTTAGGCAGGTGGTTTCTGGTACATCCCTTGGACATCATCATTGTCTCTCTTTCCCTGAACCCACAGAAGTTCCCACCTTCTCTGTCCAGCTAAAGGCATTTGTAGAAACAGTTGGAAAGGCAAAACAGTATCTCCTTGTCTCTTGTCAGAAGTGAATTTGCTCGTGCACGAGGCTGAAAGTCTTTGCTGTGAGTTGAAAGAACTGAAGAAATGGTGTCAGTAAAGGGAAAATGATTGTCAGGTTGCTGTAATTTCCTTACAAGTGCTCTCAGTCAGTACTGGCTGCTCCTGGAAGCACCAAGTTAGCACCAAGCACTGACATCTGTTCTGGTTTGATTTAATTGCTGTATAACTGGGCAGAATGTGTGTTGTTTTAGGGAGTCTAAAGTGGCCATATGGGCAGTGGGGTGATAGACAGCATGCTTGAAAATACTGGGAGATAGACTGGAATTGGGACAGTTGGGAAAAGATGGGGCAAGAATTCAAGAGACTGGTTAAGGGCAGCAGTGGACTGAAAATACATCCTAATGTTAATTTTGCTGCCCAAATACATTTGCAGTATGCTTTAACATCTCCTGTTTTCTGCTTTGGACTCCTTTTTTTTTTCTTACCCTTTTATGCTGTATCCTCCTGGCTCAGCTGGAGTTCTGTGGGATCAGGGTGGCTGTTCTGTGCCACTGTGTCCCTTCCACTGCCCCCTGAGTGCCCTGCTGGGGTCAGGGGGCTCTGTAGTGCTGATCAGTTCTCACTCACTGAAGAGGAGTTCACTCAGTACCCAAACTCTGCTGCACATGCACAGCATCCATACAGCTCTAACCTGGCAGAAAACCTTGTTCCCAGTTCCCTTGGGGTACATTTATTGAAGGAATTAAAACAGCAAAGCAAATTCTTATAGGTGACTTTATAGAAACTGGGAATACTTTCCTCAGAGTCACAGAAAGCAGAGCTCAGCTTCAGAAGCAAAGAGCTGATGGTCCCATCTTGAACAAGTGTAAAGAAATTGCACAAAGGCAGCTTGAGTCTTTTAGGGCTGAAATCTTGTGTTCAGTCAGGTTAGAATGTGTCATGACAGACTTTGGGGCTGTTTCTGCTCTCTAGTGACTGATCAGCCTTATCAAAGAATGGATGTGTTCCTAGCAGGAAAAGCTGTTGGATTAGGTAGTTTAGAGTGAATAACAAGACTTAAGACATTCAGCAATAAGCTCACATCCCTTCCAAAGCAGCAATTTAGTATTTGTGTTGTAGATTTCTTAGAGTATTTTCTAAATTGTGCCACCTTTTAACTGGGATGCTACTGGGAGCAAGCTGTTTGAATTTAAAATCTGTAAGCAGATAACTGGAGCACAGCTGAAAAAAAAAAAGTGCTTTCTACTAATTGAGAAATCTGGAAGGACTAGAAACAGTCCTTCTAGGAAAAAGCTTATCGTGCACAGCTTCCTCCTGAGGCAGCTGGGAGGCAGCACTGTCAGCAGCTTGGATGGGCTTGGTGTTATGTTGCAGTTAATGTGTGGTACATGAACGTGTTTTACACCTTAACCTCCAAGGAGGGAGGGGAAGGGGTGTGCAGTGACTTCCTTTGGATTTGAAGTGCCACTTTTTGGTGAAAAGGCAGTGATAAATCTTGTCAGTGGTAGTTAATCATCTCAGTTTGCTGGTGAAGGGTCTTGGCCCCTCACACTCTGGAGCCCTCTGTAAGCAACTTGATAAAGTGATTGTGGCTATGACAGGTGACTGGCATTTTGGGGTTTTGTTCTGTCTCTCCTAGAATTGTTAAAACAGCTTCTGAAGACTTGGGGGAACAACAGTGTCTCAGTAGAACAGCTAGTTTGCTTGTATTAGTAATTCTTTACTCAGTGTTCCTTAAAGAATACATATTGGAGAATAAATCATCTCAAAATACAGTCTTAACCACACCTTGGTGGGCAATTTGAACTACAAGGCTTAAGTAGAATGTGTAGGCTTAAATTAAAAACATTATCTCCGAGTCTGTACAAATAGGAATCCCTGTTGCCTGAAACAGGAGAATGAAGTATTTTAACATGATTACAGCTGTTCCCAGCCACTTTTGGGGGGGGAAACCCACACTTTCTCTTAAACTTGGCAAGGGGATGTGCAAGAGTTGATCATGAAGTACTTCTGCAGTGAAAGTCAGGCAGCTCACTCTGTCCTGTCCCACTTCTCCCCATGTGTTGTAACTAGTGACTCATGGAGCCTGTTTTGAGTGTGCTGGAGGGGCAGTGAGGAACTTCAGCCTCAGTCATGGCAGAGTTCAGCTCTGCTGTCCAAACTTCCGAACCCAGTGTGCTGTGGATTTTCTGTGCTGCTGCTCTTCAAGAATTGCTTAACTGAGACTTACTGTGTGGGATTTCCCAAGTACCCAGCGACCTAAATGAACTGGACCTTCACAGTGCAGTCTTAAAAATTGGGAACCTGGTTTCTGATCGTCTTCTTGGCGCTTTAATTTGCCTGTTGTAGCACTTACCCACATAACTGGGTGGCTTTGTCACAGAGCATGGGTGTGACATGATGTGCTGAGTTGGGGTTGTAAGGGAAATGCCCATTTTTGCTTTTCAACTCTCAAAACTGTAGTTTAACCACTTGTGCAGCTTCCCAGATGTTGCTCCAAGGAAGTTTGTGCTAGGAGGAGTGTGGTTGGCAGGTTGAGGGATGTGATCCTTCCCCTCTGCTTGGCACTGGTGAGCACATATCCAGTGCTGGGCTCCCCAGAACAAGGAGGTCATGGATGTACTGGAGAGAGCCCAGTGAAGGGCCATGAATGCCATGGAGGGGCTGGAGCATTTCCCATTATGAGGCAGGCTGGGAGTTGGGACTGTTCAGCCTGGAAGAGAAGGCTTGGGGGAGTCTTATCAGTGTCTGTAAATACTTGAAGGGAGGGTACAGAGGTGACAGAACCAGACTGTTCTCAGTGGTGCCCAGTGACAGGGCACGAACTGAAGCACAGGAGGGTCCCTCTGAACAGCAGGAAACACCTTTTTGTGTTTTTTTTTTTTTACTGTGAGAATGCTGAGCACCAGCACAGGTTGCCTTGGGAGGTTGTGGGATCTCCTGCCTTTTGAGATACTCAAAAACCACCTGGACACAGTCATGGCCAACCTGCCTTAGGTGGCCCTGCTTGAGCCAGGGGGCTGGACAAAATGATCCCCAGAGATCCTTTTCAATCTCAACCAGTCTGTGGTACACTGGGCAACACTTAACTTTTCTTCTTTTGTCACCAGAAATTGTTGAACTGACTTAGCAGGAGTTCAAGTTGCTTTGAAGCCAGAAGTTTAAACTGCTCAGATTTAAAGGTACACTTCCTGTAGGGCTGGGGAAGAGGCTGGAGGAGTTGGAAATGGGACTGTGGTTAAGAAATAGGTTTGAACTGGAGCAGAGTCTGAAGCTACTTTAATTTTATTTGGGTGCATCTTGCCTGTTCACAGCCAGGAGCCATTCATTTGAAGCTGTTGGACCAGTGGTGTTTTCAGCATGTTTAAAGTTAAAAGCTTAATGTTTGTCAGTGCTGATAAAACTCTGACAACTGTGTGCCTCAAAAGTTTCAAGAGTCTGGGGCCTGAAACTCCAAAGCAGTGATTGTATAGGAGAATGCTCCTTCCAGGAATCAGGTTGCTTCCTGATTTTGAGGAATAGAGGTGGAAGTAGCAGTGGGCCTTGATGTGGAGGCTGCCAGGCATCAGTGAAGGAGCTGGTGAGAGAAGCAGGACAGCTGGATGAACCCCCCAACACGGAATTCAGAATTCCTCAGCAGTGTTGTGTCCAAGGCTCATATTTCTGCTGGCAGAGGTGTTTCACAATCAATTAAACCTGAGCCGACAAACTGTTAGTTTCATATTCAGAGACTTTGCTGGATCAGGAGGCACAGCACTGTCTCCTGGTCTCCAGGAGGTGACAAATGGCTTTCCACAGAAAGACCTTATGGGCACAGTGTTCATCACTCCCCTGGGACAGCAGGTGGGGTGGGCTGCTGCCATTGCTGGGAACTGCTGATGTCCAGGAATCAATGCTTCCCTGTGTTATCCAACTATTCCATGTCAGTGCATGACCTTTTTGATTATAAGGTGATCCTGAGACTCCTGTGTGACTCCAGCCAAGACAGAGAGCTGAGTGTCATCCTGCTGTCCTGACAGTCTGGCATGCAGAGCAACCATCTCAGCACTTTCTTGGTACTCTGCACCAACAAAGGGTTTGTTAAATAATCTCTGTGCTTGCTTAGAGATGGACCCTTGCTCCTGGGTGGATTCTAAATTGGCTCCTCTTTGGAGAGCAGTAACTGCACCAAGCAGCTGTTGGATCAGAACACACCAGTCGTCTCTTCTGGATAGCTTCATTATCTTGGAAAAATTGGTGCTTTTTATCTCCCTGCTGTGATTCAGCTGGAGATTCCATTGCTCCTCAGTTGCTTTTCCTTACCCTGAAGTGTCCCATGGATGAGTGCTTTACTGGAGCAGGTTTGTTTGGAATTCCAGCTAGACTTAAACAGCAGTATCTGTAGTGGCTGGTACTCTGTCAGGGATGGCTGGAGTGGTGGATATTAGACCAGTCAGGCTTTGCAGACAAAGTGAATCATCTGGGGGTTGTGTTTGGAAGATGAGGAAGTGGAGATCAGCTGCTTTTAAGAGTCTCTTCACCTCTGAGTTCCAGGAACTTTAACATGCCTCTTAAATTTGGATGAGCCAATAGATGTTCCAGTAGGGCTTTAAATTGTGTTCCACACTACTCATTTGGCTACTGCTGGAAGGACCTGTGGAGAGCTGTTGTCATGGGTTGTCCTGAGCTGCTTCCTGACACAGGAACCTCAACCACGGAATTTACAAGTGGAATTTGCATCTTACCCACCCCTTCAGTCTGAGGTGGGGCAGAAGCAGGAAGGTGAAGTTGCTCATTGGGGTGGGTGAGCTGGCCTGGGAGGTGTGAGAGCACAGCAGCTGCTGAGGAGGGGAGGTGGATCATGCTGTGCTGAACTGTACCTGATCCTGCTGACAAGCTGTCCATGGCAGGATTTTCTGCCTGGAGAGATTGTGCTTGAACTTCAGAGTGTTTTGTGCTTTGTGAAGGCAAGTCTTGCAGTGGGAACTTGGATGCCAGTTGTGCTCTGTTACACTGTAGACTGTATTCTGCATGTTACTCAAGCAGTCTAATATTAACTCTTCAGTGATCATTCTGCCTGATGAAGGTGCTCTCACTGCTCTGTGGGGAAGCTAAGCCCATTTTTAGAACCACTTTGTTGTCAGCCTGTTTGCTTGATGAGTTTGGTTCTCCCAGTCCCTTGGTGTTGAGAAGTACTTGGTCTGTGCTAGTTCCTGGCAGCAGGAACCACACTGAAGAGTAGGTTGTATTTGTTGTCTGCAGAGATAGATAGGGAGCACAGCTGAAAGGTTGGAGGTCAGTAGGCTGCCTGGTGAGTGAAATAAAACAAAGCAAACCCAATTTTGGAGTGAAAGGGAGCTTTAAACTGATATTGATTCTGAGTTGCTTAATGTTCTGCTGCAGACTGGGCAGCTCTGACTGCTAGGAGTGAAGAGATGAGAAATAACTCTGTACAGAGTTGTTTCAAGGGAGGAACCCTTTGAATCAATGGCAAGTAAAGTTTATTTTGCAGTTACTGACAAAAATCCAGACTTGAATTCAAGGAGTGCACACTTGTGGTACATCCCTTCCAGTGGGAGACTCCAAGGGATGTTGTCAAGCTGATAATGCTTTGCCTATGGTCATGCAGGATGTGTAGGACAAGGTGTAAAAATGTCACTTACCTGCCTTGTGTAGTTATTCAGCTTGATTCTGTGGTTACAGAACTTTTTGGGAACTTTTTTATTGTCTCCTACCAATAGAGTAGTCATTTGAGGAGTAAATGTCAAGGCTTTGCTGTGGAGCTCATTGCTGTAATACTTGATTGCAGTGGAGGGTGGTCTGGTGAGTCTCTAATTCCATAGTGTTGGTGTAATTAGTTACTCTGATACACAACTGACATATTTGATTGCTTCCTCTTTACCCTTGCACTTGAAACTTGGAGAAGGTGCCTTTTCCAAGGGGTTTTTCCATAGTGGTCTGGAGGCTCCTTATGTTGGTTGGTCTAAAAGGTGTGTATGTGCAATGTTCTAGTGGAAAACCTCAAGAGAAACTTCCTGAATTGATATGGACAGATAGCTGGGTTCAGCAGGATATTAAAATTACACTAGTTTAGATAACTGGTTAAAAATGCTCTTCTTGCTGGGGCTGTACAGATAAAAATGGAATGATGTGAAATCACCAGCAAGAACAAGTGTAATGAGAATAGTTTGGATTAATGAAGACTTAAAAAAATTAAACAAAGCAGATGAATGTGGCAGTGCAGCTTGAAGCCAAATGGTTGTGTCCATTTTTATTCAGTGTTTTTTGAGTGATGCTGAAAAGTGAACTGCTGAGTGTTGGGAAAAGGGGTGTTAGGGTGGGCTGAGAGCACTGGCCAGGCCTGCAGTGTGGTTCTGAGCCACTGTGTTCGGAAAAGTCCTTGGTTTTTAAAGGCTGTGGTAAGATAAAACTTGAGAGAATAGTTACAATAGTTGAGCAGAAAACTTGGGTTGGATTTCCTGCTGTTTCTGGTGAAGGCAGGGGACAGGTTTGAGGTGTCTCACTCATCCTACAGCTGAAGAAACTCAAGTGATCAGGACAGTGGAGTCTGACAGACAGAAAGGAATGAGCTACAGGAGAATTGCTGGACAAACAGCTGTTTTGAGGCTAAACTGACTGGGAGCAGCTGGATGTGTCAAAGAGTTCCCATTACTGAACACTTTACTCAGTGTATGTGGGGGAAAGGAGCTGGTGCTGGAGCTGTACTACAGGTGCTAAATGTGCTCTGTCCCTTGCTGAGGGACAGCACTTCAGGACTAGTTGCTTCTACATGCCTCCCTCACATTCTGAAGCTGTGTTCTGAGAGGGAGCTCAATAAATAGCCCAAATGCCAGTTATGGTAGAGGATAATTAAGCCCTTAACTCTCTCATAGGTGTACAGTAGAAAATTGGGAAAAGGAGGAAGAGGTTTATCTTTATTCCGAACCAGAAATATGTTCACTTAAATCAAGACCACTTTATTACCACACTTTCCCTAAATGCTTTAAACTTGGAATTGAGAATTGATTAGTGAAGGGTCTACAGAAACGGGGGGGAAACTGAACTAAGTGGTTTTCTGTGTTCTTGGTGCTCACACCACCAAGCAGCACACTCAGTTCAGACGTAGGGAAGCTTTCACTTTTGTCCCACTTGGAAAAAAACCTCTTCTCCATTTCCAATGAATATCACACCTGTTAACCTCTTCTCTCTGGAGGGTGGGGAGGCCCTGGCACAGGTTGCCCAGAGAAGCTGTGGCTGCCCCAGTCCTGGAAGTGTCCAAGGCCAGGTTGGATGGGGCTTGGAGCAACCTGGAATAGTGGAAGGTGTCCCTGCCCATGGCAGGGGGTGGAACGAGCTGAGCTTTAAGGTCCTTTCTAACCAAACCATTCTATGATCTGTTTTGTGGCCTGTGTTTTAACCTGTCTTAACTCCTTTGTTGTTTTTATGGGGCTGTGTGCTGTTTCCTTTCATTTTTCATGGATAGCTGCCTCGTGCAAGTGATGGAAATTGGAGCAGATTTGTGTTTTAGTGTCTTCAGACTCCTCACTCTTGTCATCTCCAACTTGCTCGGAGGCTGCACTGTGACAACTCCGCGTCGTTGCAATTGGTGAAGGGACATATGGAGTGGCACTGTTTGATCCAAACAGGCGGAGAGAAGGGAATGTTTGGCATTTCTGGGAGGGGGGCAAGATGTCCCTGCCGTGCCTGGTGTAGTGTTGTCCCAATATGCTTTGCTTGTAACTCCCTGCCTTCTCCTCTCCTCTCCTCTCTGGTGTGAATGTAGGAATGTCCGTGTGCTATTTGTGGCTTTGCAGCAGTCTCCTGGCTCCTTGTATGGATGAGGTTGTCACTCAGCTGAGCAGGATGTGGCCTCTGGGGTATAGGCACTATATATTTATAGTGAAACACTCAAGTTCTAGGGCTCTGGGGTTGGGAGCAGTGCAGGGAGCTGGGTGTTCTTGGGTCATTTTGAATATTACGCTACACTTAATCCATCTCAATCTTCCTTATGCTTGGAAAATAATTGGGTAAAGCCTCTTAGTTCTCTGCAAGACTGGTGTATTTTTAAACAGATCTTCAAGGCCAGGTTGGATGGGACTTGGAGCAACCTGGTCTAGTGGAAGGTGTCCCTGCCCATGGCAGGGGGTTGGAATGAGATGAGTTTTAAAGTCCCTTCCAACCCAAACCATTCTGTGATTCTTAAGTAGCTGTGAACAGCCCTTTCTTAATTCATCTCATCTGGACTTGTCTGCTGTTTGACTTTTGATTAGTGCTGCTCCAGGTCATTTAACAGTGAGGTGTCTGGTGTAGGGAAAAGCTGAATTTCAGGTGCAAAAGCAGGGAAGTCTTCCCAGAATGCTCTCACATGTGGGTTCAGAGAGACATGGCTGCTGCTGGACACACCTATCCAGGAGGGTATTCCTTGTGACATTGTGGTCAGGTGAAGTTGTGTAGTTCACTGGTAAGGAATTCTGTTCAGAATCACTCAGCTGATGTACCTGGGATTACTGCTCCTTGGGAATTTTAAATAAATGCTGCTGATGCTACTGGCTGGAGGGGAAGGAAGGGTATGGGCTGACCTGTGCAGGTGTCCTCAGCTGCACTGAAACTAATTGTGTCTCTTTTGTCTCTCCAGTACTTTTGTCCATCTGTTCTCTGTTGTGTGATCCCAATCCAGATGATCCTTTAGTGCCTGAGATTGCACGGATCTACAAAACAGATAGAGAAAAGTAAGTATGGAAGCCAAAAAACCGTGAAATATGACAGGGCAGAATCCACACTTACACAGTAAAGGGGAACTGAAAGGCCCCACTTCCTGGAAAAGAGTGGAAAAAAAGGCAAATCAAAGCTCTAACTGTGGTCTTTTTAGGGGTGTTTTTGTTTTTCACCGAGATCTGCGATGCCACTCTCTGAGCTGCTTTAATCCCACATAGCCAGCAGAGGGAGAGCAAGTTACTCCAACGGGAGAATATTCCATGGCAGCTCTGGGTCTGGAATCATACAAAGAAATAACAAAAACTCCCTGTTTCTCTTTCACTTGTCAGCACAAGGGAAGAACAAGTGGTGTAGAGGTTGGGGTAGGAAGACTCCCAAGCTTCTGTACAGAGAAGCTTTAGTGCTAATGAGCACTTTAACAGCTTAATGACCATTGTAAACACTTCCTACCTCTCTGTTCCTTCCCAGATCTGGTCAGGGAAGGGAAAATGATCCACAAATTTGCTTTGTCTACTGCATGCTTGAGGAGCAGTGTTAGAGAAGTTCATGCATCCTGTTTTTGAGAGCTACAGGAGCAGCAGCACCTGTTTGGAGATGCAGTGAACACTGACTGTCTGCACTTGAAGTATGCAGGACTCCTCTTTTTTTGTTTGTTTGTTTGTTTGTTTTTTTCCCAAAAATAAGGTAACAAATTTTTGGGCTTAACCATAAGGACTTGCTGCTTGAGTAGTCTCTGAGCAGTGATGGGAAGGAGAGAGTTAGGAGTGGATTTTCAGATTCTTTAAGCTAAAGAATATTGTCTATGGACTAAATTCCAACACAAACCAACTTGGTGTGCATAACTATAGGAAAATTCTGGCTGTAAGTATCTTATTCTTTTAATTCTGTAGAATAAGAACAACTGGTTGTCAGAGAGAAGCTTTTATCAGTGCAGTTAATCATAACTGCTTTGTTTTACACAAGTATCCTGAGCTTCCTCTGGCTGTGAAGGGTATTTGGGTGCAAAAACCACAGGGAGGTTGGGAATTGTTGTGCCTTCAGAACAAAAACAATTCTGATGAACAAATCACTGTGTCCTGACTGTCATCAAAAAATGACAGTCAAATATGTAGCAAGGAACAGGGCTGCTGGGGTTGGGCAGATGAGTCAATGGCAGGTATTGGGTTTAACTTAGAAGGGAGGAGATGGCAGGGACACACGAATCTATTCCAGAATGTCCAAATGAAACCTTGCAGTAAGTTTTCCCAGGGGCTAGGGGAGGCACAGGTAAAGCCTTCCTGAGAATCCTTTCCCCTCAGCCCTTTCCTTGCTCTGTTTTATGGCTCCAGTCACAAAGTTCTCATACTCCTGTTGTAAACATGACCAGGTGTTTCTTTTCCATGAAGCACCCTGGGCTTTCTTGTTCCCCCTGTTTGCTTAGTGTTTACTTTTGCTCTTAAATGTTACAAATTGTTGATAGTGTACTGTAGAGAGTGTGAGTTCATGGCATGTGTAGACTAGACTGCTGGAGCTGGAATACTGTGCAGATGCCACGTTAAGTAAATCCTCTTTTTATACATACAGGTACAACAGAATAGCTCGGGAATGGACTCAGAAGTATGCGATGTAATTAAAGAAATTATTGGATAACCTCTACAAATAAAGATAGGGGAACTCTGAAAGAGAAAGTCCTTTTGATTTCCATTTGACTGCTTTCTATGAGCCCACGCCTCATCTTCCCCTGTGCACATGTTTACCTGATACAGCAGTGCTGCGTGTTGTACATACTTGGAACAACAAACTAGAAATACTGTATTTCCCCGTACCAACATTGACTCCTAGCAGAGAAGTGTGTGTGTGAAAAGCTGGTTCTTCAGTCATAACTTTGTGAGCCTAAAAGCATTCCTTGCTGAGTTAAAATTGGGTAATCAGATGGGAATGGGAAGAGTCCTGGTGGTTCTCAGATATTTTTTTTTTTAGGGACAGTGTTGCTGATCCATGAAGGATTTTAAGTGGAATCCTTTTAAACTCATAACAGTTATGAAAAGCAAGGTGAAGAACTTGAAACTGTTTCTGTATTCATTTTATTCTGAAGGACCTACACCTTAGGTAAATGTTATGACCAATGAGAAACTGTACCCACATCCTGTGTTTAAGGTCTAAGTTTAACCGGTCACCATTTAAATGGATTGGAGCTATTAGTGCATCAAGTGATGTTGATTTGTTTCAACTCTCTCCCTCCCTTCATACTTTTTTTGGTTTGTATGTGGTTTCTCAGTTAATACCTAGCTAATAGCTCTTATTTTTTCTTAAGTTTTTTAACTGCTTAGGTCTTTCTGGATGTAAGGGTAAAAAAAAAAAAATCCATTTGACAGAAAACTTGTGTGTATTTAAAGACCCAACTGCTCCCCTGGAGCTTGTACGTTCAAGAATGATTAATCTGTGTAATAAACTGATTACTACAGTCATTACATATAACTTTGTGTGAATAGGCTTTTAATTTTCAGAGCAGTTTGTTACAGGCTTAAACTAACGGTGGATTTCTCTTAAAAAAAACAAAAACAAACCAACTTTTGGGTTGAAGTCGTGAAGCAGTTTGGTTTGCATCACACAAGGCACCTGAAGAGGCAAACAGGAGCTTGAGCACTTAGATGAAATCAGGATGTGTAGTGTGCCAGGAACTTGACTGTTAAACCAAATAAGCAGTTTACTAAATGCGAATCAGAGTGACATTTTACAAAGCCTGATGGTATTACTCCCACTTGCATGGGACCTAACACAATGCATATGTACTGTAGGTAAGTGAAACCTTATGTAACTAAAAAAAAAAAATGGATGTAAAAGGGTAAAAAAATGAAAAAAAAACAACCTACCAAACACATCAGCACAAACTTTCATAAAATGTAGCTTTTACATAATTACTTTGCACTAAACATTTGCAAATGTTCATACAGTTTTAAATTGTACTTGTATGTGTCTTTTTTTTTTTTTTTTTTTTTTTTTTTTGGAACAAAGTCTTCACTTGAATCTAGTGAAAAAAAAAAAATGTAGTTTGAAACTTTTCTTTGTATACAAGTGTATTTGCCAGCATCGTTGGTGTGACAGTAGGTGAGTCTGCAAGTTTATCTCCTCTTAGTAGAATTGTAACCCAAGCCATCGGGCAGGAGAGGCTGGAGCCGCTGGCTCTCCGGCCACAGGGTCTGTCCCAGCCATTCCCAAATGCATCTTGACACTCTTGCACAAACGAGGAATAAATGTCCACTGCTTTTGGTCTAAACCTGTTCCGCTTGTCTCATCTCTCGGTGTGTCCGCAGCGCTGCAGGAGGTGTGGCCCTCGTGCAGGGAGCTGTGTCCCTCTCCAGAGGCACCAGGAACGCTGCTCTCCTGGCCTGGGGACAGAGTGGCTTCGCTGGAAAAGGCATGGAGCACGTGTGTCCTGGCTGAGGGGTGACAGCTACAGGGGAGGGGGAGAGATTGGTGTGCAGGGCTGTGAGCCTCCCTCAACTCTTGGCACTTATCCACAGGGTGTTGGTGTCTGGAATGCTGGGAAGGCAGGGTGTGACTCTGGATAACACCTGTGGCATTGTCAAACCTGGAGTGCAAGCTGGTGGCTGGGTTTGTGTCAGCCTGGCCTTTACTGACCTGTTGTAACGTGCAGGCTGTGCTCCTGCTGGACCCTCAGCAAACACCTCAGTGGGGGAGTTTCACAGTTTATCACAGAATATTCTCAGTTGGAAGGGACCCCCAAGGATCACTGAGTCCAACTCTTAAGTGAATGGCCCATGCAGGGATGAAACCTTGTCATTATTAGCACCATGCTCTGACCAACTGAGCTACTCTTAGGGTTGCCCTCCCTTGTTTTTCCATGGGGTCACAGAAAGACAAGGGAGGAGCTTTGGGGGGATTCTCTTTACCTGCTTTGCAATGGAGCCTCCCAAGAATGATTTTTTGAGACAGATCTGGTTGGCTTTGGGCATTGGAAGTTGCTGAAAAAGATCAGAGGCCTGTATGGGGGGAGAGAGAAAGGAGCAGTGACAACTGAGAGAGCTGAGGGGGATGGTTTCCCTTTCTGGTGGAGCAGAAGTCACATCCACGAGGTGACAGGACATTAATAAGCCATACATGCATTGAAATAGTCCTGAGTCTGTAACAGCTGCAGCTTGGATGATCCATTAACACATCTGCTCCTGTTGGGATGAGTCTCACTTGCAGTGAAGTGCTCAGGCAGTTCAGACTTTTTTTGCTGTTGGCACGACCACAGTTGTGTAGTAAAAGCAAGTCTGGTGATGTTTGAGCAGGGAGGATGTGCTCTGTCCCTTGTGTGGGATGGCCACACGTTTGGGAGGGTTGTACTGTGAACTAGATGAAGGAGCCTTTTTTTTTTTCCTAGCATTTAACTGAAAACCTGACCCAGCTTAGCTATTTTTGGGACTAGAAACCTGCTCCTTTGAAGCTGTACATTGTCTATGTTCCAGTGTCAAACAGCACAGGAGGCCACGGGCTCTGGATGTTGCCTTTCTAGGAACATTGAGCTTGTCATGTCATCAACCTCTTGCATCCCTGTCCAGTTTTTAAACTTTCATTTAGTATTTTAAGTTGCCTGTTTCCCTTTGCATGGCTTTCTTTGTGCTGCGGATTCTATAGATTGTTCATGGGATTCCCTTTTTTCTTTACATGTGCTAAGGAAATGTGTTTTATTAAAAAGTACTGAGCTGCTTAGATCCCCCCAGCTCTGGCAGCAGAGCTGGAACACTGTGCCTGGATACATCCTTGAGCTCATCAGTGCCCATCCACTGCATGGAGTGACCCAGAGGAGGAACATGATCCCATGTATTTTGGAACCACTCCTAGTTCAGTGCTGAGTTGGCTTAAAACATTCCCATGGCTCAAAGCCCAACCTCCCTGGACCTGCAGATTGGGATGGAGCTGATCCTGGGCAGTACTGGAGACCTGATTACTGTGCTTGAAACACCAGCTTGTCCTTCAGCAGGACAAGCAGGGAGGATGTGCATTTCTGTGCATTCTGCTGCATTTCTGTCACAGCTTTTTGGCAAGGCAAGAGGGGTTTTTTTTTAAAAAATATTTTTAGTTATTATCATGCTTTCCCAATACTTCCAAGTAAGCTGCATCCTGAAATGTCCTTGGACTCTTCTGTTCAGTCTGCATCCATCAACTGATGTAGCAAAACCAGCAGGGCTGAGTTGGAAATGATCTTGTGTCCCTGGTGTGCTCAGCAAACTGTTCCCTGTCCTGGGCCTGTGACTTTCCTGGTGGTTTTCCTGGCTGCAGACAGCAATGCCTGGCTGCATTTTTGGATGGTCTCAGTCATCTTCAGCAGCAAAACAGCTCTAGACCTGTTCTTGTTCCCAGCTCTGCTGTACAGGAGAAGATCAGGAGCCTAAAGGAAGGATAATGGGAAACTTTTCCCAGTTAAAGGTGGATTTTCTTTGTGCACTGAGCAGCAAATGCTGGGGAGAGCAAGGCAGGAGACCTGGGCATGTGGGAGGTGCAGAAGAAAGCTGCTCCAATGAGTTAAAATTATAAAACCAGGACAACAAACCACTTCTGAATGTGCTCAGTGCTCCCACTCCAGGTGGAGGAGCCCTTGGGTCAGGCTCCAGGCATGTCCAGGCAGAGCTTGGAAGTCACCTCCTGGGACAATAAAAGCCCGAAGGTGTGTCTGAGTGGAAGGAAGGCTGTCCTTGATAAATACAGAACCTTGGAGCAATCTTCTCATCCACTCAGCACTGGGGAAGCCTCCCTCCCTCTCCTGCAGGTAGCTGGAATGGAGCTTCATTCCCTGCTGCCTTCCATTCCTGGGCTCTTTGGGGAGGCTTGGAGCAAGTCCGTGCTCAGAGCTGGAAATCTCAGTGGGTTGGGTTTGGCAGAAGCAGTTTCCAACAGGGAAGGCACAGGGACAAGAGCACTGAGGGTGCCTGATGGAAGGTTAAAAGCAGGACAAATCCTGCTCCCTAGCTTTTGGGAAGCATGGAGGCCAGCCCCTGTGTGAGTGACCCTGTGCTCAGAGACTCCAGGAGGGATCCCTGCAGCTGCCCCTGCCCTCCCCTGGAAGTGTGTGTGACTAGATCTGTGCTAACACTGCCTGTACTCTTGTATCGTGTTGCAATTTGATCATTAAATAATTCCCTCAAAATCACTGTGGCTTAATGGCTTTTTTTTCTTTTTAACCCATTTATTTTGGCTCGTGCTGCTTCCTTTCCTCTTGTGGCTGCTCTCTCCCTTCTCCCTGATGCTCCAGTCCTGTGCTGTCCCTCTCTCAACCATCTCCAGTCACCTTCATCTTGGCTCTTTTAGCTCCCTACAAAGCCTGGCTTGCTCTGGCCACGGGCAGGGCTTTGTGGGTGACCTGGAGTGGCCTTGGTGGTCAATGTGCCTGCATCTTCATGCAGAAATATGTATGCTCTCACCAAACCCACACTGTCCCCTTCCTTCTTGGAACTCGTGACTTAAAAGCAGGTTTGCTGGTGCTTTGATTTCCACATGAGCTGCTTCCAGCACCTCAGTCCCTGATCCAGAGGGTTCACTGCTGTGTGAATCTGGGATCAGGCTCTGGAGCGAGAGCACAAGGTGTTTGTGGTGCTGGAGAGAGCCAGAGCTGTCTTGGCTCTTCAGGAGTTCCCACAACTCATGGCTTACTCTTCCTCTGATCTGGCACCCACAGGATCTGTTTTATTGTTTCTGCCTCTCATTGTCTCCCCTGCTCCTGCCCTGGGTGAGAATGTTTAGTTTTTATTGTTTACAGTCAGGTGAAACCATCTCGGTGCGAGTGGGAGCTGGATATATTTACCATTCTTGTCTTTTCACGAGCAAAGCCATTTGTTGCTCAGCTCTAAATGTTTCTTTGGGTTGAAAGAGCACGTTGTGGGATGTAGATAAAAGTTTGCATTTTGAATAACCGGTGAACTCCTGTTCATTCCCTCCCTGGAAGTGTCCAAGGCCAGGTTGGATGGGGTTTGGAACAACCTGGGGTAGTGGAAGGTGTCCCTGCTCATGGCCAGGGGTGGAACTGGATAAGCTTTAAGGTCCCTTTTAGTCCAAACCAGTCTGATTCTGTGAACTTGGATGACTGGGAATGGCATCCGTGGTTAGAGCTGGTATCAAACCAGAACTGCTGCTGAACTTCTACCCTGGTGTGTGATGACTGGGAGAGAAACTTGTTCTTAGCTGATGGTAAACACAGAGGGAGCAGCTTCCAAAGCCTGATGGGATCAGTCTGTGCCCTGGTGCCCTGCCTGGACATGAGCACCTGCTTTGCTTCTCCTCCTTTGGGGTCTTGTCAGGAGTGAATTTAATCTGCACAGGCTGAACATTTTTTAGAGCTTTTTTCTTGCTGGTCTTTGACATGGTTTTTTTTCAAAAGACAACCTAATCTTGGGGTTATATGAGTGCTGTATTTTTGGTTGAGAGGGGATGGTTTGGGCGTTCTTTTTGTTTGTTTGTTTGTTTGTTTTTTAAATACTGACTTATGTGGCATTCACCATACATTGGTACTGATAAGAAGCCCAAACAGCCCCTGTGTCCTCTCAGGGGTGGAGAGAGTGTAAAGCACCATGTCAGAGTTGTTTTCCAAGTCCCTCTGATAGACGATGGGTGTCCTGAAGCCACAAACACCATACCTTGAACTTCCCTGTGTCCAGCTGAAGCAGCTTGGTCTGATGCAGCAAAGATGGAGACGGAGCAACCCTGCAGAAGTTTCTGACCTTCCTTAAACAAAACTGGTGGTTTGTGTCTAAACCCTCTCCTTGCTCCCTCTTGAGCACCCTCAGCAGTTGTGCTGCTTGGGAGCTTTGGTTCTCTGCCTTGTGGCTTCTCCTGAGCCAGTGTTTAGCAAGTTTTGTTAAAACCCCTCCCATACAGCCTGGGATGGTGATGATTTTTCTGCCTCTCGACCCAGAGCTCTGCGAGTTGCTGCAGTGCTGCTGTCAGGCTTTTTGGGAGGTCTGTGTGCGTGGCTGGTTCAGCTGGATCAGGAATTCTGCAGGCTGGCAAGCAAATGGAATCGTTTGGATTGGAAAAGTCCTGTAAGATCATCGAGCCTGACCATTCCCCCAACACTGCCAAGGCCACCACTAACCCATGTCCCCAAGTGCCACATCCACACGGCTTTTAAGTCCCTCCAGGGAAGGGGGCTCCACCACTGCCCTGGGCAGCTGTGCCATGGCTGGACAGCCCTTTCCATGGTGAAATTTTCAATAATATCCAACCTAAACCTCCCCTGGTGCAACTTGAGGCTGTTTCTTCTTGTCCTGTCTCTTGTTCCCTGGGAGCAGAGCCTGACCCCCACCTGGTTCAAACCTCCTGTCAGGGAGTTGCAGAGAGCAGAGGAATAACTGGGTGTCACCAGAGCTTCCAGGAAAGCATCACTGTGCTTACAGCTTGGCCTTGGCTGTTGCCTGGTCAAGAAACCCCACTCACAAATGCCATGTTTGCCTCTGGAAGGCATCCACTAGGAGAGGCAACCTCCTTGACAAGAGGCTTGTTGGAAAGGCTTCCCCACATCCAGAGACGAGGGGGTCGTGTCTGCTCACCTGTGCAGCTGGAGGAAGGATGTTCTGAGATCTGGTTAACCCTGTGTGTGGCTTCCCTGATTTGTCCCCCTCTTTTTTTACCCCCCCTTCCCTGACACTGTGAGATTTCCAGGATAGCAAAGGGAATTGAGCAGAGCAGTTGGTGAGGATGCACGAGCAGGGACAGTGAGGTGACAGCAGCTCCTGGAGGTACCTGTGCTGTTTGCTGTCACTGAGCAGGTGCCTGTGGGGGCTCACCTGCAGGGATCAAGGTGTGTGTGCAGGTCCAGGTGAGCTGTCAGTGTGAATCCTGCCAAGTCAGTGATGGGATTTTGACCCTGCTGGACTTACTTCTTGTATAAAGCTCCGTGTGAGATTTTTCCTGTTGTAACCCTAAATACCAACATTAAGCGCTCAGTGTTTCAACTTGCAATCCCTTCTTGGGAAATGCTGGTGGAAAAGCTGTAGGAACTTCTCCAGATCCACATTGGAAGCCTCGTGGGAGGATGGGCTTTTGCCAAGAGGGTTTTATTTGGTTTGTTGTGGGGTAATTTCTCCAATTAGGGAATCATTTAAGTTGGAAAAGACCTCCAAGATCGAGTCCAAGCATTGCAGTCTGGGCTGATATAGAGCAGGTAAGCACAGACACTCTGTATTGAAATGCTAAAATCTTCCCTCAAATCAAATCCTGTCTCAGTCAATTAACTCCACTCACAAATGCCATGTTTGCCTCTGGAAGGCATCCAACAGGAAAGCCCAAATCCTTGTCCAGGGGCTTACTGGAAAGGCTTCCCCACGTCAGTGCCCCTTCCAGAGATGAGTCTTGTCTGGGTGCCCAGGGGGTGGCACAGCCCCAGCCCAGCCCCAGGGAGGAGCAGGTGGGGCAGAACTGGGAGCACCTGCCAGCAGCGCCTGGAGCACTGTGCTGAGGGAAGGTGTCCTGTGTGGAGGTGACATGGGATGAGCCTTAGGAATGTGCTGGTGAGACCCTTTTGGTACAAAACTAAAGGGGCTTTGCTGTGGGATTGAGCCTCCCCTGCTTGGATGGTTCCTCTCACACAGCACTGTCCCGCTGCCTGGGGGGGTGACTGGTGTCACCTCTCCATGAACTGAATGAAAATTCCTACTGTCTGGCCCTAATCCTCCTTTTTGCTGCTGTCTCTTTTCCCTTCTTCTGGCAAAGCTGCCTCTCTGCCAGGCCGTGTCCATCCCAGCCCTTGCCTGAGCTGCATTAGAAGCATCTGAGCACTGACGCCCTCCTGGCCGAGCCTTGGCTGGGTGACAGCAGCTCTGGGCTGTGGCAAACACAAACCTGGGGCCATCACTGTGGCTGTAGATGTTGGAACCCCTTCAGGTGTCAGGATAAGGTTTAGGGGTGGTGGCAACAGGCATAGATTTGACCAACTCTGAGCTGGGCACTGGAGCTTCCTCTAGCCCAGGTTGCTCCAAGCCCCGTCCCACCTGACCTTGGACACTTCCAGGAATGGGGCAGCCACAGCTTCTCTGGGCAACCTGTGCCAGGGCCTCCCCACCCTCACAGGGATGAATTTCTTCCCAATATCTCACCTAACCCTGCTCTTTGGCAGTGGGAAACCCTTTCCCCTTGTCCTGTCCCTCAGTCCCTTGTTCCAAATCCCTCTCCAGTTCTCCTGGAGCCCCTTTAGGCACTGTAAGGGGCTCTCAGATCTCCCTGGAGCCTTCTCTTTTCCAGGTGAACCCTCCCAGCTCTCCCAGCCTGGCTCCAGAGCAGAGGGGCTCCAGGCCTCGGTGCATTTTCGTGTCTCTCCTCCCCATGGAAGGGACAGGCTGGGATGCCAAAGGGAGAAGCAGCTGGACCTGGGTGGAGAAGGGGCGTTTATCACTCAGGTGTGATTTGTCGGGGCAGATTTGGGCTTTCCAGCCGGAAGCGGAGCTGAGCACAAAGGGCAATCCCAACCCTGAGTGTGCCGGGAGCAGGGAGGAGGCGAGGACAGGGGCAAGGGCGCTGGGGGACCGCGGGGTGCCCGTCTGCCAACCGTGCCCCCCAGTTCCACCGCCCAGTGAGCGTGAAAAAATACGGCTGAAAAGACGAATTATCCCTTCCTCCAGGGGCTAAAATGGGAAATACCCCCCAAGAAGCGGGGGGTCCCCCCTCCCGGCCCCCCGCACCCGCGGGCGCGGCGGCGGCTCCGCTCCCCGTGGCCGGGGGGGGGCAGCAGAGGCCGGGGAAGCGGCGCGGCCGGTCCGGGGGGTGCGGAGGGATCCCCCCTTCCCTCCCGGGCACGGCACCGCGATTTAGGAACCTGCTCTCGTTAGTAGTTCGGTTACTAGTTGTTATTTCTGTTTCTTATTACCGTTAAAAGCCCGAGTAGAGCATATTGTGCTCCGCGACGCTTTAGCCCCCCCCAAAGTCCTTCCCGAAGTGTCTCCTGCAGGCACAAAGGGCTTGTCCTGCCGCTCTGTCTGCCCGGCGTCCCCTGGGAAACCTACGGAGAGGTAGGCTGGGGGTGCCTCCGGCGCATGGGACGTCACCTCACTGCTGTCTCCTGCTGCGGAGTCGGGACCGGCATGGGGGGGATGCTGGACCTGCTGGGGAGGCTCAACCACACCGCGAAGCCCCTTTAGTTTTGTACCCAAAGGGCCTCACCAACACATTCCTAAGGCTCATCCCATGTCACCTCCGCACAGGACACCTTCCCTCAGCACAGCGCTCCAGGCGCTGCCGGCGGGAGGTGCTGCCAGTTCTGCCCCACCTGCTCCTCCCTGGGGCTGGGCTGGGGCTGTGCCACCCCCCAGACACCTGTCTCGCAGGGGCACCCCTATCCTGGCCACCCCCTCCCTCCAGCAGCCGTCCCTGGTGCCAGCAGGAGGCACCTCGGGGGTCCACGGCGGGGGTTCCTCCCGCTGGACCCTCACAGCTCCACTGAGGAGCTCCCGGCACACGGGATGTCCCAGCCCCGGCTGCCCCGATGCCCCACAGCCGGACTGCAGCTCGGGGGGCCCCCCCTGCACAGCTCCCCCCTCCCCGGCCGGGCTCGCTCCGTGTCCTGCCATCTTGCGCCTGTGAATAATTCACCGTCCCTGTCCCCGTTGTTTCCTTGCAGGTATTTATAGCCCGTGATCGCGTCTCCTTGGAGGCAGCTCGCTCCACCGCCGTGTAAATTTAGCTCCCGTCGTCTCTCACATGTCATGCCCTCCAGCCCTTGCGGGAGCCCTTCCACGCGGCTCCCCGCCGGCGGGGGCTGCAGCCCCCACATCCCCCCTCCATCGCCCCCCGCTTGGCCGCCTGCGGCCCACCCTGGGCCAGGGGCAGCGGTCCCGAGGATGCCGTGCCGTGTGTCCTCCTCGAGGCTGCCGGGCCCTGGACGCCGGGGCAGCTCAGCCTCCCTCCCTCCGGCAGCTGCGCGGGGCCGCCGAGCCCTTCAGCTGCTGCGGCGACGGGGGATGCTTTGAAATTCCTGGGCTGCCATCTGTGCTATGCAAATCCCCCAATCTGCGTGTGGACCCGCTTCCGGACCCGCCGATGGAGCTGCTGTTGCCGCGCTCCTCCTCCCTGCCTTCCAGCGGCACGTTCGGAGCAGCAGGAACATCGTCCTTCCCCCGGTGTCCCCTTGACACCCAACCCTTCGCTCCGCTCGGGCTGGGCCACGGAGCGAGGAGGGAATAGGGCGGCTGTGGGGACTCAGGGGGGTGGTTGTGCCACAGGGTCACCCCGAATCACCGGGCTGCTGGGTTCGACTGCCACCGTCACGGCCCGCCCTGTCCTCCCCAGGAGTGGAGCCAGGCTGGGACCTTGGCACACGGCCTGGCCGTGCTGCCCTCAGCTGGGCTCCCAGGATGGGAGCGGTGGGGACCGAGCCCACTCAGCCACCGGAACACCGGGAATGGGGAAGGAGCAGTGTGGATGTCCCGGGCACAGGCTGAGCTGCTCCTACAGGACACCCCACTCCCGGCCCCCAGGGACCCTGTCCCCAGCCTGGGGCCTGCAGGAACCACACACAGACACCAAAAATGCAGGACCAAGCACTGTCCCCCCTTCCCTTTCTCCCCCGTGACGCTGGTGTGAAAATACCCCCCTGAGCTGCCCCAGCGTCCTCCCAAACTCACCCTGAGGGGTGCTGGGGGGGCGAGGCTGTACCCCGGGGTGCCGAGATGGCAGCGAGGGGTCACCATCCCCAGCACAGCCCCCTGCTCTGTGCTCTTTAAACGCCGAGCCGGTGGGAAGGTGGCAGTGGCTCCCCGGGGTGGCGAGGGAAGCGGGGGGCACGTTTGCCAGCGCCGAGCGCGGGAGGTAATTAATGAGCATCCTGCGCTGCTCCCCGCTGTGCCTCCATCCCCCCAGGACCCCTCGGCCGGCGGCGCGGGTACCGCCTGCTCCTGCCGGCGCTGGGGGCCGGGGGACCTGGCGGCACGGGGCCTCGTTAATATTTTAGGAGCTCTTTTGTCCGCAGGGGATGGGGAGGCTCGTTCGCAATCGCCTTTCATCTCCGTGAGGCCTCCGCGCGGGCTCCAGCCTCTTATCTGCCGCCTCCTCGCTGCTTCGCTACAGCTCGTTATGGGGCTTGGGTTGTTTTTTTTGTTGTTTTTTTTTTTTTTTTTTTTCCTGGGAAGGGCTGGAAAAAAAAGCCTGGCTGCTCCTGGCCAAAGGGCATCCGCCAGCCGCGCTGGCGGCAGCTGCTGGAGCATCCCCACACGGCTCCTGCCTGCCTGCTGCCGTCCCTGCTGCAGCCCCTGCCCAGGCTGGGCTGTGCCAAGGGCTGGATGTGTCCCCGGTGGTCCCGGGGGGGAACTCGGAGGCGACTGTGGTGGCAGGGAGAGGGGATTTGGGGGTCTGTGTGTATGGGGGGTGTGTGCACCTCCTGCCTCGCCATGGGTGAAACGGGGGGCTGTGCCGAGGGGTCCACTGAAGCCCTGTCCTCTGTGAGGGATGCCCAGTGTGGCTGTGTAACTCCAGCCCTGGCATTTCTGGCTGGCTGGGAAGGGGCAGAGCTGAGCTGGCGTGAGGAGGAAGAGGATGATGAAGGAGCAAGTGGCTGATGGGGAAAATGGAGGCTGAGCTGCGTTTCTGCTCCCCCTTTGAGTGTGAGCAAAGTTAGGAGAGCAAAGGGTGCCCTGGGAAGAAGTCTGGCTCGGCCCTGGGGCTTTTTCAAGCCATGCCCATGGATGGTCCTCTCTTGGTCCTCCCTTAGACCTCTCCTTCATCCTCTTCTTGCTCCTCTTGCCATCTTGGGCAATGCCTGGCTGTCCCCAGGTCCCACATTGGTGGTCTTGGCACCCCCAGCCAGTGTTGTTCATGGTGCCCCTTCCTTGGTGTCAGTCCCAGATGACTGACAGGCATGGGCTGCTCAAGGTCCCTGCTTGGGGTGTCTGGGGGATCTGCAGTTGACCCCCCCACACACACACATGCAGGCACTACTGGGGACTGTGTTGCCTTTCTCTCACAGACTCTGTCCATCCCCTGTGTCACAGAGGGATGCTGCAACAGGACTCCCCTTGTCCTGGAAGAAACCCACCCTCATGCCTGGCCATCTCCAAGTCTGGGAATGGCCCTGGCAAGGACAAGACATGGTTATACACTTTTCTATTTCACCAGAGTTGAACCTGTCTATCCGTCCTTTTGCTCAAGCCAAGAACTTGGATTCCCAGAGGAAATCTGGCTGAAGGCCTTCAAGGGACTTTGCCAGCTGTGTCCTGTCAGGGCTGACGGCTTCTTCCCATGGGCAGGTCCTTCCCCACCACCCAGGGATGCACAACAGGGTTTAAAGCTCCTTCATCCCACACCCCAGCTGCGGGCGCGCTGTCGGGGACCGCTGCTGTCCCCGGGGGAGGTGGCATCCTCCCGGCTGCCAGATCACCCCAGCTGGCAGCCCAGGCTCGGGGAGCACAGGGAGGGCTGGCGCCTGCGCTCAGGAAGGCGGTGAGCTCACGGGTTTAATTTTCTCAAGGCTTCGTTCTGCTCTGACATGTGATCCCCTCTACAGGAAGGACGCAGCGAATGCGCCGTCCCCCGGGGCTGGCTGGCTCGACCTTGTGGGAAGAGGTAAGAGCACAGCACGGCTTTTCCGCCCCGCTGGTGTCGCTTCCAACAGCAATTTAATATCTCCCTGATAACCCGGGCTGAGTTTCAGGCACCATTAAAAAAAATAAAGCATCTGCTGATAAAAGTCGATGTCCTCGGCTGAGATCCCCGGTGTGGGTCTGCAGGGCTGGCCCCGCGCCACCGCTGCCCATGGCCAGCCCCAGGCCTGCCCTTGTCCTCTGGCAGGGACCTGATGCCCTCCTGGAGAGGCCAGTGGGACCACGTGGTGTGGGGGCTGTCATCCCTGGCCTCTGGAACTGTTCCCACCCACTCTTCCCATCTAGGACACAGTGGGAGCTGCAGCAGCTCCAGCCCAACCCGTGCCAAAGCTGCCATGGCTCCCCCTTGGCATCCCAGACATCCCTGCATGGTCCCACCCAGCTCTTGCCCCAGGGCAGACATACAGAGGCTTTCCCCAACCAAAGGGAGGGCTGGGATGCTCCCATTGGATGTGCACAGCCACCTGGCTGAGGACCAGCACAGGCTGCAGGGATGGGGATCCTTTGGAAAGAGCAGGGCTGGGGATGGGCTTGTCTGACCAGACATGACCCTCCAGGCTGGTCTGGCCACACACATCTCTCCAGGCCCAGCACTCTGATAGTGGCTTGATGAGCTCAGTTCTCCACACTCCATTTCCCAGGCTCCTTTCCATGGGCTCAATTCCCTGTTCTCACCTCTGTGAGCTCTCCAGGACCTCTGGAATGGAGGTTCCTTGGGCATGGCTTTGCTGGATATGGATCTCCAGGCTTGCCTTCCAGGATATGGCTCTCCAGTCTCGGTTCTCCCGGCACACCTTGCTGGAGGTGACTCTCCAGGCTGGGTTCTCCAGGTCCCCCTTGCCAGAGGTGTCTCCCAGGCTCGATGCCTCAGTGGTGGTTCCCAGCCGGCTCCCGGGGCTCTCCCATCAGCCCGGTACCAGCAGAGGGCCTCCCTTACCAGCACAGCACCGACTGGAAATTATAAAACACATTATCTATTTGGCAAAACTTTGTGCAAGGACCAGGAAAAGGGCTGGAATCCGTTCTCCTCCAGGAGACCGGAGACAGCGAGTCCCCTCCGGCTTCTGTTTTCAATGCCAGCACTCAGCCGCGCTAAAGCCGTGGGAGCGTTCGTCATTAAAATGGCAATTGCGGAGCCAGGCAATAAATTTAACATCATAAAAGGCTCTGGGAGGGTCTCGCTCATCTGTTGCTCTTCAAAGAAAAGTGTTAGTTGCTTCCGAAAAAAAAAAATAAAGGGAAGAAACAGGTGAGAGGGGACGGGGTGGCAGCTCTCCCTCGCTCCTGGGGCGCTGCGGGGAGCTCGGCCGGGGGGAGAGGTGACTTTTTGGGGTGTCCATGGGGCTGGGGCTGCTGGAGGAGGGTGCGTTGGGGCTGGGGCTCTTTCCAGGTGATGGGGTTTTCCTCTCCGGGAAAGGAGACGAGCGGAGAAGAGAGGCTGTGTGGGAACATCTCCCCTGTCCCCAGGGAATGAGGGACACCCAGCAGGCAGGGTGACATCGGGCTGGGCTCCTTGCTCTCCCTGTACCCCCGCGGCGCCGGCGGGTCCCCCCCGGGCTGGGACCACCCTGCTCCCGCCGCCAGCTCCCGCCGATAGTCATCATCTCCCAACGCCAGGCTCCGGCCGCCGGCGTCTGCCGGCAGAATTAGCCGTCGGATTGGAACCGTTCGCTAAATAATTCAGGAGATTTCTGCCTTTTTTTTTTTTTTTTTTTTTTTTTTTTTTTTTTTTTTTACGAGAAAGCTGTTTTCTTCCCATTTCTTTTTCCTTAAGGTCGGAGTGTTTTCCAAGGCTGGGTTTCCATCGGGGGAGGGGGGGGGGGGCAGTGCGGACACACTCAGGCAATACCGCCATGTGTTTACAGCTCAGCTCCCGGCGTTATTTAGGGATTGTAAAACCACAGCAGCTCTCTCTCGCTCGCTCCCCCCTCTCTCGCCGCAGCCAATTTTTTTCCTCCATGCGGCTCTCGTTGCAGCGGCAAAGGTCAACCCCGCTCCTTTGAAAGCAGCACCCCCCCTCCCTTATCAGATTTAGGAATCCTTGGGGGAGGCTGAAGCCGAAACGCAGGCAAAGCCAGCTGGCCGCGGTCCGGCCGGGGGGGGCGGTGGGGCTGGAGGGTGGGAAGGAAGGAAGGATGGAGGTGGCTGCCGCGGGAGGAGGAGGGCGGTGGGATGGGGCAGCACCGACAGCAGCGAGCGCGTGAATAATGGGGGCGCAGATAATACAGCTGATTAGCGGCGGCGATGGCGAGGAGACGCCGCGCCCGGCTCGGGGAGGGGGGGGATTTGATGTGAGGATAAAAATCGCTGCCGGGGTGAAGTCAGCGTGGCTCGAGGTGGGGGTGTGGGGTGATTGTGGGCAGCCCCATAGCAGAGGGATGGGGGTCGTGGCAGAGGGGTGAGCCCCACAGAAGAGGGTTGAGGGGCACAGCGATGGGATGAGGCTCATGGGGGGGGGGCGTTGCAGTAATGGGATGACCCCATGGAACAGGATTGGGGGTCATGGGAACAAGGTGAAGTTGATGGAAAAGGGCTGAGGCAGAGAGTGGGCACATGGAACTGTTCTGGGGGTCAGAGCAATGGGATGAACCCTATGGAAGAGGGTTGGGGGATCACAGTGATTGGATGAACCCTATGGAAGAGGGTTGGGGGATCACAGTGATTGGATGAACCCTATGGAAGAAGGCTGGGGGGTCACAGTGATGAGCCCCACAGTGGAGAGATGGGGGTTGTGGCAGAGGGGTGACCCCTACTGAAGAGGGTTGGGGGTCATGGAGACAGGATGAATGTCATGGGAGAGGGGTGGAGGGTCACATCAATGGGAGCCGCACAGAAGAGGGTTTGGGATCACAGCAATGGGATGAGCTTCATGGAAGGGGGTCAGAGAAAGAGGGTGAGCTCCATGGAAGAGTTTTGTGGAGTCACAGTGATGGGATGAGCCCCATGGAAGTGGACAGGGGGTCACAGCGAGGGGATAGGACTCATGGCAAAGGCCTGGGGGCTATGGCAGGGGCTGGCAGTCGGTGGTCCCCTGAGGTGTCCTGCTCTGGAGGGCACTCCCAGCTCACTGTCCCCTGAGCCTGTGGCAGCCCAGGGGCACCTCAGCGAGGCTGAACATGGGGAGAGCTCCAAGGGGTCATGGCCATCAGTGGGGTAACCAGGGAAGAGCAGAGCAGTGGCACTGGGGGGGCTCTGGGAGAGGGAATGAGGTAGGAGGGAGCAGGGGAAAGGGTGAGGGCAGAAACCAGGTGTGGGGCAGGACCCAGACAAGGAGCACAGCCTGGAGATGGGGCAGGAGGCCCTGTCAGTGCTGTGGCAGCCCCAGCCCTGGTGCTCCCTGGAGCTGTTCCCTGCTGGTCTTGTCCTGGCCCAGGCACCGCTCACGCCTTCGAACTTTGCCAGCGGATGGGTTTTAATTAAAACCAGAAGACGCTGCTCCGCGCCCCGGCCCTTCAGGGATGACCACTGCTCACATCCTCCGCCTTTGGTCTTCCTGCCTGCACAGCTTGACGTGGGGAGATGAAAGTCCCTCCCTGCCAAAAAAGCACCAGAAAAAAAAAGGGCAGTCATAAAATCACGCCGCCAAGACGTCCCCGGCCGAGGGTCCAGCGAGGTGCTGGCGACCAGGAGCTGTGGCCAGAGCTGAGCAGCAGCCCAGGGAGCGGGGCCGTCGCCTTCAGCCCTCCTAAAAATAACAGCTCAGAGCGCAGCCTAACTGGAACCAGCTTTCCAAACTCCCAGCTGGAAGCGGCTTTCGGAGCCTGCACCAGCCTTTCTGGGAAAGAGCAATTAAAAATAGCGAGGGACTGGAAGCGCTGTCCCTGCTGCTCATCCTGCCCCTGCGTGGGGAAGACAGGGGGAGCTGGGTTTGGAGGGCAGGTGTTTCCCTTTGCTCATCTTGGAAAGACCATCAGGGCCTGGAGATGGGGCTGGAGGGGTGTCATGGGGGGATTCAGCCTTCCTGATCTCAGAGAAGGGGGCAGCAGGCCCAGAGAACCCCAGGGAGTGCCACTGGGGCTATGCTAGCATTGTTGCCCACTGGTTGCCAGCATGCTGGAGCTGGAGCTGGAGCTGGAGCTGGCACACAGCTGAGGCTACATCCAGGCTGCAGCCAAGAAGGGCAAAGGCCAGGCTGTCCAGGGAAGGGGTGAATAAAGCAACATCCTTCAGCCCCTCTCCAGCTGGCTGGGGTGGGAGCAGGACTCCAGGGCCAGGTAGGGGTCTCTGAGCATCCCCACAGGCTTCAGCACATCCATCCCACAGGCTCTAGCCCATCCGCTCTCACAGCTTCAGCACATCCATTCCCATGAGCTCCAGCATATCCAACCATACAGGCTCCAACCCATCCAGCACATCCACCCACATGGGATCCAGCCCATCCACCGACATGGGATCCAGCCCATCCATCCCCACAGGATCGAACACATCCATCCCCACAGGCTCCAGCCCCTCCACCCACACGGGATTCAGCCCATCCACTCACACAGGCTCTGGCTCCATGGATACACGTTCTCCAGCCCCTTTGGGGCTCAGCCCCACCACTCCAGTGGGTGCCCACGGCTGAGATGGGTGCTGGACCCCCCCCTCACCAGGGCTAGAGATGGCCCCACGCAGGTTTAGCTGGTACCACCCCGCCCAATGCCCCGTGCCAAGCCCAAACCCTTTGTGCTCAACCTTCCATCCCACTGGTGCAGACCCTGCACCCCCAAGCGCTGCTGTTCCCGCTCCCACTGCTCCCCAGCTCCACACTCACTCCCCTTCCCCACCACCAGCCCAGCAGCTCAGCCCCTCCCCGGCCCGTGAGGCACCTTGGCTGCCCCTTGGCTGGGCACCCTCCGGGCTGCTCTGGGCACCCGCACGGTCCCGCTGTGCCCAAGCCATGGGTCGCCTGCCAGCGCCTGCCAGCGCTTCCTTCCACCTCCCTAATGAGAGCAAACAGGGCCAGGGCAGAGCCCCCGAGACTCCCCCAGTGGCAGCTCCCCGGGCGCTCGTTTCCTCTCCGCTGCGCTCGTCTCGTTACGTCCTAATTCCCTAACGAAGGGCCATGAGAGAGGAAGTCTTGCGGAAGCCCGTCCTGGCAGCAGCTTTCCTGCTACCAACCCGTGCTCCAGCTCCAGCAGAATGGGATTTCCTCGGGATCCCACAGGACCTACTTCGTGTTTTTGGGCTGGCATTAGCCACGCCGCTCTCCTCCCCCTCTTGATTGCTCAGGGCTCCACTGTTTTCCTTCCAGCTTGTTATTTGTCCAGGTCACAAACAAGGATGTCCCACACCCTCCTTGAAAATACAGGCAAAATGCTCGTCTTTTCCCATGCCACCAGCGTGCCGTGGATTTCCAGGTGGCTCCAAGCATCCCAAGCGCTCCCTGTGTGCCTCCAGCTGGGTGGCTGCCACTGGTACCATGTCCAGATGATGTCTTCCTGGAGACGCTGGTGTTTTGGGATTGTCCTGGGACAACAGTTGTCGTGTCCCAGTGGGTTTCTTATAGCACAAATGGGAATGTCCACCATCACCAGTTGTCCTTAACCATGCACTAAGGATCACCTATTCTTTGTCACTGCCATGGAGAAATCCTCTCCCTTTTCCTTTTTCCCATGGCCCTTCTGCATCCCTTGGCTTCCCTCACCAACTCCTTCTACCTTACGCAGACTCTCTCCCTCACCGTCTGAGAGCATCCATCAGATCCATGAGAAACAGGGCAAAGGTCCATGTGTGGAACCATGAGAGCCCCTGGAGGCTGGGACAAGGGTCTGGAGCAGGGACGGACTAACAGACACCCCTGAGGGCAGGCAGCTGATGAGAAGCAGATCCACCACTGCCTGGAATCCACTCATCCCGGCTCCTGCTGGCCACCCCTGCCAGCTCCAGCAACGGATGTGCCACCACTTCTCGGGGATAACACCCTTCCTTTGCACATGGATGCACCATCAGGGGATTTATTGGGTTTTGTTTTTCTTTTAGAGCCACAGCAGCGACACTGGAGACCCCAGGCAGACAGAGAAGCACAGGCAGGTCTCTGCTGCTGCCAGGGGGACGGATGCAACGTGAGCAGGCGTGGTTGGGCTCTGTGTGTGTTAAAATCTGTGACGATTTTAACAGTCTGGAGGCCTCCTTTGGGGACCCTTTGGGGATGTGGGGAGGAAAAAGCCAAGTGGCAAACACCAGGGTGTCTGCTGGCATGGTGTGATCCCGATGCTGCCAGCTCGTCGCTTGGCCAGCTCAGGTAGCCCAGCAAAGCTCAGGATAACACGCGAATTCTCCTCTGTGCTCTTTCCTGAAGATGTTTTGCTCTTGCCAAGGGGAAGCCCAGAGCAGGGGGGCTCAGTGGATTCCCGAGGGGATGGCACAGCAGCGATGGCCCTGCAGGGTTCATGGGGAAGAGGGGCAGCTCTCAGGGGGCTCCACCAGGTAGGTGAAGACCAGCTCTGGGGCCCTGCAGGGATCAAAACGGAGCTGGGGCTTCCACTGCCCCTTCCACACTCCCTGCCTGCCCACACAGGGCTCACCCCACCAGGTGAAGGCAGGAAGGCGTCAGGCAGCGCAGCAGGGGAGGTGGGAGTGGCACGGTGGGGGGCCCAGCTGGTGCGTGGGCCCATGGAGAGGCTGCACAGAGGAAGGAGGAATGGGAAAACGGCTTCTTTAACCCCCCTGGGTGACACGGGAAGGTAGGAGGGGGGTGAGGCAGGGAAGGCAGAGCTCAAGGGGAGCCCCTGCCTCTGGACAGGAGGGGATGGAGAGCCAGCACTCCAGCAGGGAGCCAGGCAGGAGGAATGCAGGGCCTGCAGGGCTGGATGAAGCACCAGTGACTGAGCTGCACCAGTGACCACAGGCACTGCCAAAGCCACTGCTGGGTTAGGAGCAGGACTCTCCCAGTAGCCCCCAAGCCCCACCAAAGCTTAAACCAGAAGCCACAAACACACGGACCGAGCCCCTGCACCCCCCACCCCAGAGAGGGGTCCTGGGGCAGAGGTGCAGGAGGAGCCCTTTCTCCCAGAGCCACCATCCTGCCCTGCCCAGGGAGCTGCTGCAACCTGCCCATGGGAATGGGCTCTCACTCCAGCAGCTCCAGACCATCTGGGCTTGGATCCTGACTCCTGATGGACCTTCTGGCTCAGGGGAAGAGCTCTCTAGGGCTGCAGTCGGAGATCTCTTCTAGACTGTCAGGCATGTGCTGGGAGCAGACGTGTATGGCCAGGTGAGGGGGACATATCACTGATCTGTACCCATTCTGTACATCCACATACATCCCCTGTCCATCCTCCTGCTCAGCCCTGCTTCCCTGATAGGAGGTGATGACCAATGACAGACTCCTCCTTGGCCCATGAGTGCTGACCCCCATTCCCAAGGGAGCACCCCTGAGGAAGCACGGACAACAGCTCAGCTCTGCCCGAGGAGCATCTCTGGCTGCCTTGGAAGGCGGGGAAACCTGGGTGCCCCTCACCATGGGATGGTGGTCAACAGCTGGAGCTGGCCCTGCAGTGCTCCAGGGATTTGGATTCCACGTTGGGAAGACAGGAGACAACCAACATGCTTGGGACAAAAAGAGAATATCTCTACGAGATGACCACTGGGTAATACCTTCATGTCTTCAGAGAGGCCCGCTCAACTCCTCCAGTGTGTCACCAGCTCAGCTCCTCCAGTGTGTCACCACCCCTGCCTTGCTTTGAGGGTTCCTCCATGGTTTTCCACCCATGGAGGAGCTGGTCCCCCAGGGCAGCTGCTCCCAAGGGCCACTGAAATGCCTTACACAGGGTCGTGTCCTGAGCAATCACGTCTCAGGATGGCATCTCCTGGGGGCAGTTGGTGGAGGGTGGACCAAGACTGAACTACGAGCTCAGCTTGACCAAAAGGGATCATTTCCACGAAGTGCAGGGAAAAGTGAACCCTCTGACCATGGGAGACAGCGGGAAAGGGCTGTGGTGGAATGGCAAGGGACAGGGTAGCACCCTGAGAGGAGGGTGTGGGAGGTTGGAGGGGTGGAGGTGCCACAAGGTGTGTTTAATTCCCGGGATGGCTTCAGCGAAGGACGTCCTGACAGCACGGCACAGTTCCTCCCAGCTGTGCTTGTCTGCAACGCAGCCATCCCTGCTTCCCCAAAATACTTGGGAGGGCTGGAGTAGGCCAACTCCACCACCCTCATCGATGCTGCAGGGAGCCTATTTTAAGCCTTGCTAACGTAGGAGGATTAAATTTGGCTGGCTGAGACACGTCCTGCTCCCAGCTGTCCCCCAGCCTCCCCTGAGGTTGGCAGCTCTGCCGCAGGCACGGCTCACGAGGCAGGAGGCTGCCCTGGGCCTCCAGGGTTGGCTGCCCTGTGCAAAGTGAACCCAAAACTGGGGCATCTCCTCAGACACAGAGGCACCCAGCTCGGGTTGAGGGCAAAAGCTCTTCCAGGTGTTGGAGTCAACAGGTTGACCCACAGGAACCCGGTGGGAAGCAGAGCTGGTGGGAAGCAGAACTCTGGTGGTATGGATGGGCTTGAAGTGAGCCAGGGGTCTCCAGCCCCATGGTCCCCTCTACAGTGCCCTTACCTGGAGGAGCTGAGTGATGGGGGAGCCCATGCCTTCCCCTTGTCCTGGCATCCCCCTGCCTGTTGGGGATGCCTGTGCCCAGGGAGCCCTCCCAAGATCAAGAGACCCATCTGCCCCTTCATATGGAGTCCCCAGTCCTCGCCCTCGCTCCCCCAGGCTCCCCCAGATCCCACTCAAGCTCATTGTTTTATTAACTGACAGGGCGCTCATTGCTGAAGGTCTTGCAGAAGAACCTCATGGAAAATCGCGTGTTGCCTGCACGGAATTCCCTGCCTGGCGCCAGCAGTGTGTATATTTAAGCACGTGTCACACCCGGCCATCGGGAGCTCCATCACCAACAGCCTCTGGAGCCCGGGACAAACGCTTGGCCAGAGGAAATGAGGCAAGAGCTGATTTACACCCATTGGGACACACCACTACTGTCCTCCCTCCCGCTGCCACCGGGAGCATCGCTCCATGGCTCTTCCTCCCTCGGAAGACGGGGGTAATAATCCTCATCACCTATTTTCGAGGCCGTTGTGAATTTTCATGAGCTCCCATCTGAACGGGGCTTTGAGCAGGAAAACTGCTGTATCAGCTCTAGGCAATGATAAACAATACTCAGCATTTACATATTCAAAGCACTTTGATTAACTCTTGGGGTTTAAGGACTTGAGTCGATTCCCACCCGACCGTCGTGGCAGCTGGACGGGGCGAGCGGCGGCGCTGGGGGAGAGCTGGGGGGAGAGCTGGGGGTTCACCCCGCCGGCCAGGGCCAGCAGAACCCCCCGACAAAGTCACGCGAAGCACCTCCTGACTTGAATCCCTGCCTGGAAGGGAGAAATAATAAATCCGGCTGGTCCCCGCCTGCGGGAAGGGGCAGATCCCGCCATGCGGAGTGAGTGCCGAGCGTGGAGTATCATCGGTTCTGCTGCAGAAGCTGTAACCAGGTGTTAAATAGCTGTGAAATGCTAACTTGATTCATGCGGGAGTTGCAAAATAAAGGGATTTTTCTCTTCCTCAAAAAAACAAAAAAAAAAAAAAAAAAAAAAAAAAAATTAGGGAATGATGGGCCCACGCCTGCCCTGGATGCACAGCGCCGTGACCTTCTCCCCAGCCGCCTGCCAATTCCACGGGGGCAGAAAGCCACGGAGACCAAACCCAGAAGCACGATTTAGCATTTTGTTCAGAAGGGTTTTTTCTTTCTGAAAAGTCTTCCCAATTCCCTGGTTTTAAATGCCGCCCGCTCCCACCCCCGCCCCCTCCCCACCCCTCCCCAGCGGATGCTGAGCCCCTCGGGGGGTTTCTGCTGCCAGAGGATCCTCCAGCATTATTATTGAAATCGCTGTCAAACAAGAGCAAAACCTGGTGAAACTTTGGTGCCACCCTCACCCAGCGACTTCAGATCCGACAGCGCCCGGGGGCTGCCTGCGCTGGGGAGGGGGTGTCCGTGGGGAACTGCCAGCTCCAGGGCTAAACCCCTTCCCGAGCGCTGCAGAGCCGCCCCGTCAGCTCCTTCTGCCATTAATTAAAGGCACTCTCGGAAAAAGTAGCTCTCCCTCCTCCGGCGTCGGGGGCCGGTCATCCCGCACCGCAGGATCCCGGCGTGTCCCCCACCCCGAGGCAGAGGAGATGCTGCTGCCATGCCCGACGCCGTCGTTGCACACCCACCACAGCGTCCCTGGCCCTGAAAATCCGGCGCTGGCTGGGAAAGATAAAGGGCAGGGACACAGCCATCCCTGCGGGCGGCTGGGAGCGGTGAGCCGGACTGCCCTGCCCGCCACGCATGAGCACTGCGAGGCCGCCGCTCTGCTTTCCTAGATTAAAAAAGGTTTCCCTGCTGCCGGGAAGGAAACTTTGGGCACCGTCCCCTGTGCAGCAGCCTGGGAGCAGCCGTCGGAGCAAAGCCCTGGCCAGCTCCAGGAACGGCAGATGCTCGGAGCTGGCGGGGACTGGGGGAGCTGGGGGTCTGTGCGGGCACCGCCGGCCCGTGTCCCAGCGCCGGCGGGCCCTTGTGGAGCTCTTTTTGCCCTGTGGTAGGGACAGCCGGAGCTGGCCATGGAACGGGGCCAGAGGGAGGGACAGATCCAGCTCCCGAACTTCTTGGGGAGAGACCCCAAGCGAGACGTCCCAGCTGGTGCCTTCAGCAGGAGGAAGGACCGGGGAGGGCGAAGGGGTGTCTCTGGGGTTGGCGTGCGGGACTGACCGGGGCCGGCCGGGTCACAGAGACACGCGGACAGGGGCAGCATCACCCGGCAAACCCCCCGGAGCCCCGTGTGGCCCCGCGGTGCTGGCAGGACACCCCGGGGACAGGCTCCAGCCGTTCACCCCCTGCCCGGTCCGCGTCGCGGGGGCCGAGCATCCCCCCCCTGCGGGCTGCGGAGCGGGGACACGGGGGACACCGGGGTGGCGGTGCCGTGCCGGGCCGCGCCGGGCCGTGCCGTGCGGTGCCGCCCGCGCCGCGATCGATCGGCATCGACCGTCCCCGCCGCGCTGCTCCAGTTTCCAGCCAATGTCGGGCGGCGGCGGCCCGGGGACCCGCCGGTGGCACCGCGCTCCGCCTGGCGCCGCCCGCACCGCGCCGGCACGAAGAGCCGGCCTGGACCGCGCCGGCCGCGGAGCCGCTCGGCCGGGGGCGGACGGGGAGGGCGAGGGAGGGAGGGCACCGAGCGGGGCACCGAGCGGGGCAAAGGGACGGGCACGGAACGGGGCACCAGACCGGGAAAACAGCCGGGCACAGGACTGGGCACTGAGCAGGGCAAAGGGCAGGACACTGAGCAGGGCATTGGATCGGGCACTGAGCAGGGCACTGGATCGGGCATCGAGCAAGGCAAAGGCTCGGACACTGAACAGGGCGAAGGGCCGGGCACTGAACAGGGCGAAGGGCCAGGCACTGAACAGGGCAAAGGGCTGGGCACTGAACTGGACACCAAACAGGGCACTGGACTGGGCACTGAACAGGGCAAAGGACCAGGCAAACAGCCAGACACCAGATCGAGAACCAGACTGAACAGGGTGCTGGACCAGGCACTGAACTGGGCACTGAACAGAACACCAGTGCAAAAACTGGACTGATCAAACTACCAAGCAATGGACTGGGAAAGCAGGTACCAGGCCAGGCAAACAGTTGTGAACTGAACCAGGCGCCAGACTGGGCAAACAACCAGACACTGGACTCGAACAGGCACAGATCCAGGCACCAGACTGGGCACTGAGGCAGGTGCTGGACTGGACAAATGACTGGGCACTGAACAGGCACCAAACTGGGCACTGAACCAGGCACTGAATTGGGCAAACAACCAGACATTGGACTGGGCACTGAACTGGGTACCAGACCAGGCAAACCACCATGGAGCACTGAACCAAGCAAACAACAGGCAAACAACTGGGCACCAAACTGGGCACTGAACCAGGTACCAGACTGGGCAAACGAGACACTGGAGCAGGTGTGGAACCAGGCACCAGACCGGGCACTGAACTGAGCACTAAACTTGGCTTTGAACTGGGCATTGAACCAGGCAAACAATCAGGCACCAAACCCAGTAAACAACTGGGCACCAGGCACCAAACCAAGCACTGAAATAGGAATTGGACTGGCTAAACATCCAGACACTGGAGCAAGTATGGAGCCAGGCAGTGAATCAGGCACTGAACCGGGTACCACACCAAGCACAGAGTCAGGCATTGTACCAGGCACTGAACCTGGCACTGAACCAGGCACCAAACTGGGCACTGAACTGGGCACCAGACTGGGCAAACAACTGGGCCCTAAACTGGACCAACAGCCAGGCACAGAACCAGCCACCAGGCTGGTCACTGGACTGGGCACAGAACTGGGCACCGGACCAGGCAAACAACTGGGCATGGAACCAGGTACTGTGCCAGGCACTGCTGCAGTGGGCACAGAACTGGGTACTGAACCAGGCAAAGAACTGGGCACCAGGCCAGGCAATGCTATACTGGGCACTGAACTAGGCATCAAACCAGGCAAATAGCAGGCACTGCATCAGGCTGTGCTGGGCTGAGCACTGAACCAGGCACCAAACCGGGCACCACATCAGGCAGAGCTATGATGGCACTGAACCAGATACTTGACCAGGCACAAAACCATGCTGGGCACCATTCTGGGCAGCACCATGGCTGCACCAAACTGGGTACTGCCACACCAGGCACTGAATCAGGTGCTAAACTCGGCACAGTGTCAGATGGCACCACACAGGGCACCACGGCACTGGGTGCTGCACTGGGCACCCTGTGCCAGGCTGTCCTGTCCTGCAGCAGTGCCCTACACCAACACCCGACATCCCACACCACTGCTCCCACACTGTGCCCCTCCAGTCCCACCCCAGCACCCTCCTTCCACCCAGTGTGACACCAGGCCAGGTCCCTGCCCTGTGCCCTGCTGCCCTTCATGTTTGTTCCCTGGGAAGGGGCACGTGTGCCCTGCCAGGACACCGACACCACAGCTCTGTCCCTTTGGCACCCACGAGGGACACCCCCCCAGTGCTGCCACCCTGAGACCCTGTCCCCGAGGGTGCAAGTGCCACCCACCACCATGGCTGAGGTCTGCCAGTGCCCTGGCAGTGTGGGGGGTCCCTATGGATCATGTATTGGCTAACACTGTGTGAGACCAGCCTGCTCAGCAAGGAGGCAACGGGTGACAGAGAGCAGGCACTGAGGGGGGCTGGAGGGTCCCAAGGGTGGGTGGGAGCAACCCAGATGTGCCCCATTCCTAGAATTATTCAAGGCCTGGTTGGAGAGGGTTCAGAGCAACCTGATCTAGTGGAAGATGTCCCTGCCCATGGCAGAGAGGTTGGAACTGGATGATCTCTAAGGTCTCTTCCAACCCAATCCTGGGCTGCCAGGAATGGCAGAGCAGAACCCCAGTGCCCTCAATGCCCTTGGGATTTTGGGAAGGGGACCAACCCACAGAGCTGGGGGCTTCACCCAGCTTTATCCCAGCAGAGCCAGGCCCGTGGTCCCCCCAAGTGCCCCTGGTGCAGCTGCAGGAGCGTTGCCTGCTCACGTTATTTCCGCGATAGCGCCGGGATATTCCCAAACACTGCCTCCATTATCCCCTCCCGGGCTCCCGGCACAAGCGGGAGAGTGACCCGAGCGTGTTTTGAAACGCAGCCCTCGCGTTAGGTACACAACCCTGCAGCTCTGCTTACCACGGAAACGCTCGGCCCGGCTGGATAGAGCGGCTTTTGATTGTGCGGGTGTCGCTCCCGGAACCCGCCCGCCCCCCGCCCCAACCGCTGCGCAACCGGCAACCACCGAGGGGGAAAACAGGGCTGGCCGGAGCCCGGGAGAAATCCCCTCCGAGGGAACGTCCTGAGCCACGCTCCAGATGGGCGTTAAGAGAGCACTGGTGATGTGGTTTTCAAGGCATCCTTTGTGAAAAAGCCAGGGCAAGGGGATTTTTCAGGGTCTAATGCCGTGGCACCGGGAACTTCAGAGGAAGGTTTTAAGGAGCAGTGAGATAATGCTCCCAGGCACATGGTGGGATTGTTGGAGCTGTCCTGTGCACAGCCGAGAGCTGGACTTTATGATCCTTGTGGGTTCCTTCCAGTTCAGGATATTCCATGATTTTATGAGTAGCTGGAGGAACCAGGAGAGGGAGAAGTGTTGGGAGCAGCAGGAAAGGTGGGGACGGGGGGCTCTCAGGACGGGTTCAGAACTGTGGAGCTCAGTCCCCACTGATGGAGCACAAACCTGAGCTGGCACCACTCATCTCACGGATGCCCTGTGCCACTCCCCAGGGCCAGCAGTGCCCCTCCAGTCCTGGGGCAGGCCAGGGAGGCTGGCATAGGCTGACTGTCCATGCAGGACCCTGCCAGTGTCCTGGCAGTGTGGGGGGTCCCTATGGATCATATACTGGCTAACACTGTGTGTGACCAGCCTGCTCAGCAGGGAGGCAACGGGTGACAGAGAGCAGGTGGTGAGGGGAGCTGGAGGGTCCCAAGGGTGGGTGGGAGCAACCCAGATGTGCCACCATCACACACACTGGGGCTGGGGGAGGTGAAGCCAGGAGCTCAGGGTGCCTTCAGGAGGTGACTCGGTTTCCCCACACGGACATGGACAGGGGGCCTGGCTGTCCCTTCCTGCTCGCCGGGAGGCTGGTGGCAGTGGTGGCAGTGGTGGCAGTGGCAGTGGTGGCCGTTGGGCTGGCAGCAGGCCGTTGCAGAGGCTTCCTGTTTCTGCAGGATCCGGCTGGCATTGTGCCGCACAGCGAGGGGGGCAGAGCCTCTTCTTGCACCTGCCCAGAGCATCTGCTAGGGAGAAAATCTCCATGGCAACTCTGCCGGTTCCTCCATCCCTGTTCCATGGGGGACAGGGCGCTCTGCCTCTGCCTCCCCCCACGCAGCTGGGATGTCCCCATGGTGGGGACAGGCCACTGGTGCCCTGGGAGATGGGCTCTGGGAAAGGGCGGCTTCGCAGCGGGGCAGCCCCTTGCCATGGAAGCTGCTGATCCCTCCCTGTGGGGCCTCTGGGTCTCAGGCCATCAGCGATGGGAGGTGAGGTCTGGGATTCACCAAATTTAGGGAGCGGTTCTCCTCTTTGCTCCCAGTTTCAGAGAAGGCAAGTGGTTTCCCTTCTTCCCTGGCACATCCCATCAGGACACACCGAACCTCCCTGCACCTCAGCTGGAGTTGAGACCTTCGCCCTTTCCAAAGTGGGGAGGGGAGGAATTTTGGGGAGGTGGCATGAGGTCCCATGGGATTGGAGGTTCCTGAGCCTGAAGCTAGCAGTGAGCCTGGGCACAGGCTGCAAACTCCATGGTGTTCATTTGGAACCTTCTCTGGATGGGGGTTGTTGGCCATCATGCAGACCCCTGGCATTTCCCCCTTGCCTTGTAGAGTTGCAGGGGAAGAGACAGGAGCTGCTCTCTTGGGCATGGAGGTCCTTGCTTATCTGGTGTCCCTTGGGAGGCTGAGCAGTGTCAGTCCCCTCAGCCAGTGCCCACGAACCCTGGGCACCCATCACCCTGCTCTGCCCTGGTCTCCAAGGGACCGTGGGTCTGGGCTCCAGGTGGGCATGGGGAGGGGCCAGGAAGAAGGTGAAGGAAATGGTTTCTGAGACTGGAGAGTAAAGGGAGAGAAATGCAACTGGGAGAGCTACAGAGACTCCTCACAGGCACTGAGGGAAATACTATTGGGTTTTCTTTAAGGACTGGAGTGACTCGGTGCCTGCAAACCCTCTCCTGGTTCCAGGAGTGACTGGGATGCTGGGGGATAACCCCACCTGTCCAAAGGCCACCAGTCCCAGCAGTCCCTCCAGGCACCTGCCATCCCTGTGGCCCAGCCTGGCTGGTGGTGCCTTTTCTCCTCCTTTCCCCTGACTTCAGAGGAACCCCTGCTCCATCCCTGGCCTCCTCACTGCGCCCCTTCCCAAATCAGGGCATTCAGGCAACCACTCAGCTGCTGGAAAACCACAGTCTGTGCATTTTTTCAAGTGGAAAGCAAATTGTAGTGCCAAGGAGTTGAATGAGGGGATCCCAGCCCTCACTCTGGGGGAAGGTAGAAGCATCTCCCAGCTGCAGACAGATCACCCCACTTAAGCAGGATGTCCCAAGGTTTCCTTTCTGCAGCCAGGATACTGCAAGTCACTGCACCAGGAGGCAGCCTCTGACCCAGAGGGTTTCCAGAGGAGAGATAAAGAGTGGGACAACTGAAGGAATGGCCTCTCTGTTTTATAAAGTTGGGAAACTGAGGCATGGGATGATTTAGGGACTCAGTCAAGCCATGTGTGACAGAATGCAGATGGCCCAAATCCCAGGCTCTTTCCTGAATTGCTGCTGAATTTTCCCAGAGGCAAAAAATAGCAATTTTGGATTGCCTCTGAAGCACCCGTTGAGGATGCTGAGCCCTCAGGAAAGGAGGGAGCAGCCAGTGGAAAGGATCCCAGGGCACCAACCAGAGCATGGGGAGATGGTCCAAGCTGGCAGGAGCAGGGGACAGAGGTGATGAAAGGACAAGGGGAACAGTTTTAAACTAAAAGAGGAGAGATTTAGATTGGAATGTTAGGAAGAAATTCTTCCCTGTGAGGGTGGAGAGGCCCTGGCACAGGTTGCCCAGAGAAGCTGTGGCTGCCTCAGCCCTTGAGTTGCTCGATGCTGGGTTGAACAGGGTTTGGAGCAACCTGGTCTAGTGGAAGCTGCCCTTGCCCACAGCAGAGAGGTTGGAAATGGATGATTTCTAAGGTCTCCTCCAACTCAAACCATTCTATGGTTCTACGGTGTCCTCCTCAGGCCCATGCTGGGGATGGATATTTGGGATTATCCATGAACTGGAGAGAGTGTCTTCAGTGGGATCCCTGTGGAGAAACTGCTAGGGCACATGGCAGTCCCCTTCCTGGAGGTCATTCAGGCCTGGAGAGCTCGGGGCAGTCTGTACAACCTGCCAGTGCCATGTGCAGGGTCCCAGTAGTGCCAGTCTCTGTGCCCATTCCCAGACTGGCCCAGGAATGTGCAGTGGCCAAAGCAGCACCAAAGCACCGCTCCTAGGATGAGGACCCAGCTGCCCTGGGAGCCACAAATCTGACCCACAGCCAGGCTATTACTTGAAGGAACCTGGTTTCCACCTCTGGGCAGCAAATGTCCCTTCCTGGGGCCTTTGCTGTGCGCTCAAGCCGGGTGCTGGGGACCAGGTGACCCTTTTCCTGGCTGCTTGTGGGACTTGTGCGCTCTCAGCCCAGCTCTGCCCCTATCCCAGCTTATGTGCCAGGTGGTGGAAGAGTTTGGCCTTTGCTGCTTGTTGAGAACTGCCCATGTGTGAAGATAAAACGGAGGGAATGTCACGTCCCGGCGCTGCCGTCTCCAGGGGCGGCCGAGGGCGCTGGGACGTGCTGGAGCTCAGCACGAGGAGCTGTGATGGGCAGAACTCATTGACTTCACCCCTCTCAGACATCATCTGTGTGGTTCATGCAGAGCAAAAGGACCCCCCAGGGGTGTCTGAACCCCAACCCTCTTTTGGAGGCCCCTCTGTGCCTGGACACCACTGGAGGTCCCCAGTTGGCCGTGGAGGGTGCTGGACCTTTTCAGGTCGGTCTGAACTGGGGAATTCGTGGTCTTGGAAGCAAGAGGTTCCACGAGCTGCCCCACTGGCACCTGTGGGGTGAGCGGGGTCCTCACTGAGAGCTGTGACAGGACTCCTGGCCGGGGGGAGCTTGAGTTGCTTTGGACCTGGGCAAACGCTGGACAAAGTGTGCTCATCACCCCGATTGGGACCGGAATCTGCTATTTCAGTCGCTGTGACCTCATGGTCTGTAGGTGCCTTTGAAAATAGCCCGAGGGCGGCCGCAGGGGCTGGGTTTTAGCAGTGCTCCCAAACCTGAGCCGTGACAGAGCAGCACCACAGCCCCACAAACCAGGGCAGTTCGGCACAGACACCCCGAGGAACTGAAGCTGCTGGATGTGGAGAGAGGGAAAACTTCTGATCCACAGAATGCCAGAGCTCTGGGTCACTGCAGAACATGAGAACAGGAAAAGGTGGCAGAGTCTGAGGGGACGATGCTGAAGTCATCAGTGTTAAAAATGGCACCAAAATCAGCTTTTTTCCTGTGAAATAATTTGGCTGGGTTGAAATTGCTTTTCCTGATGGCAGTGAGCCCCTTCAGGGGTTAACTGCAGCCCTGCTGAGAGAACTGTAAAAGGTGTTTCCGAAATATTTCCACTGCCCCACTGGTTTTATGGCCAGGAAAGGCAGGGCAGGCCCGCCTGGGCAGCGGGGTGCTGCTGGATGGACTTGCAGATGGAAACCAGGTTTGGGAAAGAACGCAGGGATTCCTGGCTGGACATTGGGAAAATCACCCAGCAGTGGGGATGGATGCAAGAAGGGACCCCCATTGATGCACCCCTGATGCCATGGGGGCGATGAAAGCACTCCCTGGCTTGGGGGACGGTGTGAGACTGCTCAGACAGAAGTGATGGGGTCACTTTCACTTTGGGTTATGGGGGGTCTGGAGACTCTGTGGGAAGGATTGGGTTTTGGGGATTGTGGAGTCACATTCAGTCAGCCTAATTCCCCCACCCTTGGCCAGTGTTGATGGCTGGGACCTTTGTAGGACTCAAACAAGGGATAGGATGGGGAGGTACCTCACCCTGCTGAGGGTGGTCCTGAAGGGCACAGTGGGTAGAGATGCAGGTTTGCAGGTCTGAAGGCCACAGGAGATGCCATGATGCTGTCTGGGTGCTCCACATGCCGTGGGCTACTTGACTTCATCCATGTGCCCTTGGGTCAGGCTTGGACACACGGAATCATTAAGGCTGGAAAAGCCCTGTAAGATCATCAAGTCCAACCATTCCTCCAGCACTGACAAGGCCACCACTCACCCACGTCCCCAAGTGCCACATCCACATGGCTTCTGAACACTTCCACGGACAGTGATTCCACCACTTCCCTGGGCAGCCTGTTCCAATGCCTGACCACCTTTTCTGTGAACAAATTTTCCCTTATATCCAATCTAAACCTCCCCTAACAAACTTGACTTCTTGTCCTATTGCTTGCTACCAGGGAGAAGAGACTGACCCCTCTCCCCTCAGCTCCACCCTCCTGTCAGGGAGTTGCAGAGAGTGAGAAGGACCCCCTGAGCCTCCTTTTCTCCAGGTTGAGCCCCCACACACACTCCCTCAGCCTCTCCTGGTGTTCCAGTCCCTTCCCCAGCTCTGTTCCCTTCTCTGGACACACTCCAGCCCCTCGATGTCTTTCTTGTCACGAGGGGCCAAGAACCGAACAACATCCTGAGGGACAGAGAGGGTGCTGGCCGTGGGTGTGCTGGACATCCCAAAAAGCCTGCTGCAGAGAGCATGGCAAGCACCAAGCTTTGCTCTGGCCCATGATGGACATGCCAGATGTTCCCTCCTGCCTGATTTCCCCTTTCAGCCACCCCCATCCCTGGTGCAAACGCTGCGCCTGCTCCCTCCAGCTCTCCTGTGCAAGCCTTGGCTTCCCTCTTCCCTGTGCTTCCAGGCCAGGTTTCCAAGTGCTTTATGCTTAAGCTCAGGCCCAGAAATTCGTGTCCAGGCTGCAGCAAAGAAACAGCAGCCAAGTCTGATTTGGGAAAAAAAGTAGATTGAATTCCCTGACCCATGCAGGCAGGACAAGAAACAGGAAAGCAGCCATGGGGTCACCTCCCCAAAGCAACCCAGAGTTTGGGGGTATCTAGCTGGGTCGGTGGCTGGATGGGTTCTGATCACCTCTGGATCTGGGAAGGGGCATTCCAGGGTGAAGGATGAGCAAAGGAATGATGTTTTTGCTGGGGTTTCAGCAGCCATGTGCATGGGGGGCTGGCCGGCCTGGACGAGTCGAGGGGAATTTTTATTTTCTCTTTGTGCCTTTTCTCGCTCTCAGAAGTAATGAAATGCAGGAGCCAGCATTAATGCTCCATTAAGACTGCAAATTTCAGCACGCAGCCATCAGGAAATGCAAATACTCGGGTCTACTGTCAGCGCTACCTCTGCCGTGGCAGCGGAGGAAGGGGCTGGCACGTGGCTGACCTTTGCTACCGGGATGAAATCCCTGGTGATGCTCAGCTGCTGGCTCTGCCTCCCTCCCTGAACCCTTCAACCCTTCCTCTTCTCCCACCTACGCCTGGGCTCACCCCCCCCACCAGCACTGAGAGGAACAAGGAGGAAGGGGGTGGCACAAGGGGGTGTTTGGGCTCATTGTTGCCTGTCCATGGAGGGTCTCATGCTCCTACCTGAGGTTTGGGGAGCAACCAGGGGGCTGAGGGGAGGCAAACTGTGCCAGGGCTGCTTTGTCTGTGCAGGGATGTGCCCATCCTCAGGCCACTGAGGGTGACAGCCTGAGGAAGAGAAAGGCTGCAGGAGCCCTTGCTGCAGCTGGCGAGCACTGCCTGTTCCACCTCGCAATTGTGCTGTGCGTCGCTGGCAGGGACCTGCTTTTCCATAAATTTGGGTGGAAGGGAGAGCTTGGCAGAGCCCTGGGCTGCAGGGAAGGATTTACGGCTGCTCTGGCTGCTCTGTGTTCTCCTTGCAGGGGCTCCTGCAGAAATACCCCGTGGGAGGAGGAGATGGAGGGGGGAGCCTGTGCTGGCATCTGGCCAGGGAACAGGGTCCCAGCCAGCACTGGATGAGAGGAGCATGGGGGCTGGAGGAAAAGGGATGAAGAGGGACATCCTTGGTTCATCCAAGGATCTATGGTGACCATGGAGCTGGGAGAGCTGGGGCAGACTGGGAGAGCTGGGGCAGGGTAATGGGGGGGTCCCCCATGCTGGGCTGGAGGTGAGTGCAGCATGGGAATGGCTATACTGAGACTTCCAGCAGCAGGGAAAGGGTGGAGAGACACCTCATCCACCTCTGGGAAGCTGGTGGCATCTCCCAGCTCCTGCCTGGCCAGGTGCCACAGGCCCCAGGAGCATCTCGGGGCACTTGGAGCACCTCATCCCCTGGGGCACCTCAGGACACCTGGAGCACTTCATCCCCTGGGATGTCTTGGGGCACCTGGAGCACTTCATCCCCTGGAACATCTCAGGGTTCCTGAGGCATCTCCTTTCCTGGAGCACCTCGTCCCCTGGAGCACCTCAGGCAAGACCACCAGCTGCTGTGGGTCGCACTGGTGAGCCCCATCCTCCTGGAGCAGCTAACAGCTCACTTTTAGGCACATGTTTGCTGACAAGTGACAGGTTTCCACCACCACCCTGTTGCCTCCTGTCTGGCAGCCTGGAAGGGGGTCCCAGGCAGTCCCCCCCGGCTCAGGCAATACACATCTGTGTATCCCTCCTGGAAGACATCGACCCCAGGCAGCATCTGGGCTGGGTGACAAGGATGCAAACCTGCTCTGATTAGCTCCAGTTTGCTCTGGGTTATCCGAGGTGATGAGCTGCGCTGCCCCAGACTGCTGGGAGAAGACCATTTTCCCTCTTTCCACCGAGGTTTGAGTTTTCCAGGCAGCCTTAAGCAGCGCTGGAGCTTTCCCAGAGATGCCTCGTGGCTCTCCATTCTTCCCTTCTCTCCTGCCTGCTCTCCTTAACTCAAAACAAGAGTAGCTCGAGGAGGGGGACTCGTCCCAAACATCCCTCCTCTCTCCTTCGCAGCGAGCACAAAATAGGTATCCGGCCACGTTTCCAGATGGGAACGTGAGGCCTGAGGATGGATAAAGAGTTTTCTAAGGCTTCGGAGCAAGGTGTGGACAGCGCTGAGAATAGCATCGCGAAATCTCAACTGCCAAGCCCTTAGCCTAACCAGAAGGTTATTCTTCTTCCCTTATGCTCATACATATCCATTAGGATGAGACCATATGTGTGAGATGTAGATGAATTTCTTTCCTCTTGACAAGTCCAGTTGGTCTTCCTAGGTAAGGAGATGGTGGTCTGTTCCCATCCAACTCCAGGCTGGCTCTTTGCCGTGATTTCTTGGGTTGTGTCTGCCCCGGAAGGAATGGAGCCTACAAGCCGGAGCTTCAGGCCTAGCTCTTCTCCACACGCCGGGGCTTTTGATGCCAGACATCCCTGGGGGGCTGTGGAGGTACCCCCAGGGAGTGCAGGGAAGCTGTCAGCAGGGATCAGCCAGGTGGGATAGGGCAGGGGGAAGGGCTGCTCATTGGTCCCCAGTAAGGAACCCTGTTCCCAGCCAGGTCACAAAGGGCTTCCTGGAGAAAAGGTGGCTTCTCCCATAGCAGGAGTGCACCCCAGTGCTCCTTCTCTTCAGGTGGCTGCACAAGGTGTCTCCCAGAAGACCTGGATGGCACCCTTGCACACCTCAGCTCGCCCAAGAATCGGGTGCCGCTCTTGTAACTGAACAATGGTGCTGAAGGGTCCCTTGAAGATAAAGTGAGGAGAGAGAACTTGGAGGGTTTAGGTGGTTACAGAGACATATCCAGTTATTGCTCGGCCCCAGAGCTTCCTATCTGGAAGAAGAGTGGTCTGGACATAAGGGATCTTATGTCCCCAAAGCTTCGTATCTGGAAGAGGAGTGGTCTGGACATAAGGGATCTTTTTGACGTCTCCCAGTCCATTAGAGGCTGAGGATCAGTGCAGAGCCAGGATGATGGATGGGGTTTAGGGGATCACAGCTTCCTGCACCCATGGAGTCAGCTCTGCCAGCTCCTTTCAATCCATGGATCATGTGCCACTGCTGACACTGTTATGGGCAGAGGGGAGCACAGTGGGTTTGGGGCACTGCTCCAGTGTGAGGGCCAGGGGGTGATTGCTCCTCAGGTCTAGGATGATGGAGCCGGGCAAAGGAGAGCAGCCTGAGCAGAGAAAGCAGCCTTTGAGAGTCATAGAATCACAGAATCATAGAATCCTGAAGGTTGGAAAAGCGCTTTAAGAACAACGAGTCCAACTGTTAACCCAACATCACTGTGCTCACCACTAACCCATGTCCCCAAGTGCCACATCTTTTGAACATTTCCAGGGATGGTGACTCCACCACTGCCCTGAGCAGCCTGTTCCAGTGCCAAAGTCCTTTCTGCAAGGAAGGGTGTGCATGGCTCTCCTCCACGGTGTCTTGGTCAAGGCCCAGCTGCAGCAGCATTGATGGGAAGAGGGGATGTGAAAGAGAGGAAAATGCATCCAAGGGGGATCTCACAGCACAGGGACCTACTGTGTGCCTGTTGTCAGAGGCCTCATGACCCTGGGAGGTGACAGGGCACCACCTCCTCCTTTTGTGTCCCTGAGCATTGCTGGCTGCTGGCCACCTCCACCAGCGTGTCCACAGGGATGCTGCCATGAGCCAGACCTTCTGCTACACAATCCAGGCTTTTCCATGGCCTTCCATAAAACACTGATGTGCTCAGGTGACACCATCACCCTCAGGATCCCACATTTCTGAGGCTATACGTGCAACACCTGGGTGCAGGATCACAGGGCCGGAGTGCTGGGCAGGAGGCAATGACCTGGCTGCCACACTGGCCAGGAGGAGGCCAGCACAGTTTTCACCGTCCTTTCTCCGCAGCTCCTGACTCAAGCCTGCCCAAATTAGCTCTTGCCGTAAGTAACCTTGATATTTCCAGTGGAAATCATGTAACTTGCACGTCTGTTTTTAAAATCGGGGTTGCCTCGACCTTTCCATGTCTCCTTGTTTGTGTGGACAGGCGGAAGAGGTTTGGAAAGCCCCATCCAGCCCCGCAGTCCTGCTGGTGAAGGCTCACGAGGAGGGACACGTGGAGCAGGTATCCTCCTATCCCAGGTGCTGAGGATGAAGGCTCCTGTCCCACCAGGGGGCTGGAGCTGGATTTGAGGTGACAACACAGGGCTACCCAAGGGACAAAATGTAGGAGGACACGAGCAGGGCAGGAATAATTCCCCCCCGGAGTCTGGCTTGCTCTGCATTTCAGCTCCCGTCTAAAGGGCAACACCCTGGTCTGAGAACGGCTGTTTTCGTGCCACTGGTGTCTCCCCAGGCCTGGCTGCTGAGCAGCAGCTCGGGGCGAGCCAAAAATCCGCAGGCTCTAGGAAAGCTCTGGTGTTAATGTGACCCAGGACCGGTGTCCCCTGCCTGGCCACGCACCACGGCGCTTGCTTGTCCCTCTGTCCTTGGCACGGCTCTGGCACTGCTTCCGTGACCCCCAGCAGCAGACGTAGGCAGCAGGATCCACCGGGAAAGGATGGGATGGGATCGTGCCGACGTGCCCCAGCCCCGCGGCTGCCCGCCCTGCCTGCGCAGGCAGATGGCTTTTGCAGGGCGCTCCGGATGTTGGAGCCAGGCTATTTTGGACCACGTGGGCGTCTGAATTCCAGGCGAATCCCCGGCTCAAAAAAAAAAAAAAAAAAAAACAAAAAAGAAAAAGAAAAAAAAAACCCAACGCCTGCCAGGGTCCCCGGAGGTGGAAACGCTGCAGCTCGAGTGTCCTCGTGGTTCTCCTGCTGCCTGGCACGTAGGCGTGACTGCGGCTCCAGCCCACCCGGCCCCGCGGCACACACCCCCTGTGCCCACCCGCCCTTCCTCTGCCAAAGGCTGGGACACGCGGGTGGCCGGGGTGTCCCTGAGCACCTCGGGAGCAACTCCTCAGCCCCCAGGTCAGGGCTGATTTGGGTGAGGGTCTGGCTGTGCCTCCCTGCTGCAGTTTGGGGGGATGCTCGCCAGCCCCCCAAGGCTCCCCACGCCGTGCTCCCCCCTCGCTCCGCTGTGCCTGGGTGGGAGAGGGCAGAGGGAAACCGGCTTCCTGCCCTTCTCCCAACCGCCGGCGCGGCGTCTGTTTGCTTTGAGGCCCGGGTCCCTCCTGCCAGGACATTCCCGGGCAGCAGCCGCTGCCGTTTGCACAGGAGCCAGGGGGACAGTCCGAACCCCCCGGCCACAAAGGCCGGTGCCACACGCCTGCCCTGCACCCGCACCCCCCTCCCCGGGCACCCCGGGAACCCACGCTGGGCTCCCACGAGGGATGTGAACCATCCACTGACCCCGTGGGCAGCAGGGGTTTTTGTCCCCCCGCCCCCAGCCCTTTCCAGGAAGGGGTGGCCGGTCCCTGCGCCGCTGTGGCATGTCCCCGGGAAGCGGGGCCAGCACGTCCAGCGTCCGCCATGTGGGAGACAGCTGGGGTTAAAAATTAACACAGACAGACCTCAATTAAGGGGCAGCGGGGGCCGGCGGAGGGGTATGTGCTGCCCGGGGGACCCCCGTCCTGGGACACAAGGCTTGTGCAGCCGGGAAGGTGGGACTCCCATGGCCCCCCAGGCAGGGGACAAGGGGCTGCTGTGTCCCCTGGGCTTTTCTAGGCAAAAACAGAGCCCTGTGCTGCCGAGGCAGCCAGCAGAGCATGATGGTGGGTCACTCTGACCCGTGCTCTCGGAGGTCGGCACCCAAAACATGCCGTGAGCTCCAGCTCTGCTTTCCAGCACCATCAGGGCCAAGGGGTTTGTACCAGTCTGCCCCCAGCTTGCCAGGGTAGGGGGGGTTGTCTCCCAGCAGAGCATCCGGAGGACCTTGTCCAGCTTCTCACTGCTGGGTCCCACCAGGTTCCCCCATCCATCCTCCTCCCAAAGATCAAGAATGTCACCAAGGTCTGGGGCTCCTGGTGCAGCATCTGGCTGGATTTGGGTCCCCTCTGCCAGGAGACACCCTACAGTCTGTCTGGAGGAGGTGACAAGAGAGTGCCAGCTCTGTAAGCCACTTGGATGGCAGCGACCAGGCCAGGGGAACTTGGGGTTGAGAATTTTGGAGGTGTGTTTGTGCTCTGGAGGTTGTTGGGACACGTCTCCCGCTCATGCAGCCTTGGCAGCCCTCCAGCTGCTGTCCCACTGTGCCCCACTGCCACCCAGGGGGGGGACATGGACCTCTGTGACCCCCCTCACTGCTGCAGGGTCAGGCTGCCCAGCATCATCTTCACGTCCCATGTCCCTCCCCAGTTATTCCTGGCTCCCTATCTGGAGCCAGGCAGAGGTCCTAGATTTGCTCCCTGACTGGGGAGGAGGCAGTGCAGACCCCACTGGTGGAGCCTCATGGCTCTGGCAGGCAGAGGGCAGGGCCAGCTCTGCTGTTTGTTGACATGCTTCCTCCCTGTCCCCTTGCCATCTGTCCCCATCCCCTGTCCCCTCTATCCCTGTGCCCTGTGTCCTCCATCTCCAGCACTATTATTCTCTAGTCCTGTCTCTCGGTCCCTCCAGCCCTGTCCCATTTGCCCTTCATCCCTATCCCCATTCCCCTCTTCAACCTTGTCTCCCTTCCCTTCCATCCTTGGCCCTGTCATCTCTATCCCTGTTTCCTCACCTTCCTTTCCTATCCCATTTGCCCTCCATCCTCATCCTCCTGTCCCCCACAACCCCCAGCACATCCTGGGAAAAGGCTCCAGTAGCAGGATGGAGGCTCATGGGCTGCATCCCTGGCAAGATCTGCCCTGTGCCGGGGGGACCTGCCAGTCTGGAGGCACTGGGGGACCCTCCTCTGGATCTGGAGCACTGGTGGCTGGGCTGTGGGAGTGCTGGGCAGTCTGGAGGTTTGCTGGGGAGCACTGGGTTGGAGCCCCAGCCTTGCTGCTGCCACTGTCAGCAAGTCCCCACTTGGCCTGTGCCTCAGTTTCCCCTCTCTTCAGGGATCCTTGTCCTCAATAAAGGTGATTTGTGCTCATGGAAGTTTTTCCAGACACTCTGAGAAGTGAAATGCTGCTGCATTTGGGGATCTTCGGCGGGTGGCAAACTCCAGGTGCCACCACCACTGGCCGTGCCCTTGGCGAAGGGGACACCAACACCCTGTGGCTCCCGGTGGCATCGGGGAGTGGGTCAGGTCCTTAAAAGCAGCCAAAAACAGGCAAAGGAAACGCCCTTGGTGAAGCCCACCTGGGTGAGATGGTGTTGTGTGCTGGGCACTGTCACCAGCTGTGGTGCTGGTGGGATGATGTCCTTTCTCCCATGTGTCACCCTCACCCCTCGTGCCTGGCACGAGGCTCCTCTGCTTCTTTTTTTGAGGGGGGCTGAGAGGCTGAATCGTGGAGGGAGGCAGGAGGGGAGAGTGCTGGGATGGTGAGCAGAGGAGCTGAAGGGGTGCCCAGGAGGAGGGGGCAGTGCCCCCCCATCGCTGCCGCCCAGGAGGGAGATTTTTTTGGGAAGGCAGAGCATCGTCACAGCACCCGCGGTTGCAAATCCCAGTGGCTAAATATGCGAGAGGCACATAATTAACGAGACGTGGATCAAATACAAACAGCGCATCCGAGCTCCTCGGCCCCCCCTCCCTCCCCTCCCGCCCCATCGCAGATTTTTTTGTTTCCTTTCGAGGCGGGAGCGGGGTGGGAAGAGATTTCGCATTCCTGTGAAAAAAAAAAAAAATCAACGGCAACACAAACCCAGTTTCATTTTTGTCAGGGTTTCTGCTTTTGAGAGGGTTTGGGTATTTTGCTGGCAACCGAAAAGGCTGCGGGAATTGGGGGTGGTGGGTTTTTTTTGGGCTGTTTGTCCCTGGAAAGCTGCTCTCGGCTGAGGAGTGGGGATTGAAGCGATTTTTTTTTAAACTTCCAATTTTTCAGTGCCCACCACTCAAAGGGGAAAAAAAAAAAAAAAAAAGAGCCAACAACAACTCTCCCCCTCAGCAGCAAAAAATCCTGTCAAAAAGTTGAGCAGGAAACTTCTGGGCCATGCATGTTCCCCCCCCACCCCCGCGGGGCCAAACCTCGGGATTTGTCCCCTCCCTCCCGGTGACTTATCGGGCCATCGATTATTTGCTGTTTATTCAGGGGGATTTCAGCGAAGTCCCGCTGTGGGACCACGAGGTCTCTCCCGGTGGCAGCGGCAAGCCCAGGGCTCCGGGGCTCTGGAATTGGGGTTGCTGACCCCTGGACCAACACAATGTGTACCCAGGTGTGGTGGTGAGATGGGGGGGCTGTGAACCCCAGAATCCCCCCCCTGCACCTCGCCTACCTCTTGCTTTTGGGACCTGCTGCCAGCTGAACCGCACGGGGGGAACAGAGGGGTGGAGCTTCACTCAGATGGATGGGGAACACTCGGGGGTCACTCCACAGAGGGGAGGGACAGAGGGATTGACACCCTACAAGGGACATAGAGAGATGTGGTACGTGCAGGGGGATACCCCACAGTGGGGACAGAGGGATGGAGCACATTGAGGGGGTACCCCATGGGGGGGATGGACAGAGGGATGGGCACCCCACAGTGAGACAGAAGGAGGAGGACCACTCTGGGGTAGGGGGGGTGCACACAGGGATGTCACTACTCAAGACACAGAAGGATGGAGGGAGGCACAACAGGGTGACACCCCACAGGGGGGATGGTGACACCCCACCGGGGATATGTGGGGAGTGGGGGGCACAGTGGGGTGACACCCATGGATGTGGCTGGGACATGGGGTGCACAGTGGGATGAAACCCATAGGGGACAGGTAGGACATGGAGGGGGTACAAACAGGGTGACACCCATGGGGGTGGATGAGATATGGGGGACAGAGTCCAATCCCATCCATGTGGGTGGCTGGGACACCATGGTGACACCCAGAGGGGTGGCTGGAAAACGGGGGGACACACCACGGTGGCACCCGGGGGGGCAGCTGGGACACGAGGGGACACACCACGGTGACACCCAATGGGAGGTGGCTGAGACATGGAGGGGGACACATCCCAGCAACACCCGTGGCGGGTGGACAACCCATGGAAGGCACAGCACAGTGACACTCGTGGGGGCGGCTGGGACACGGGGGAGGGGGTGGGCACACCGTGGCTACCCCCGTGGGTGCTCCTGTGTGGGTAGATAAACCGGAGGGGGGAGGAGGGTCCCAGCGGGGTGAACCCCTTTGGGGGGTTGGATGGGGCACGAGGGACACACTCCGGTGCCACCCGCGGGGGCAGCTGGAACGCAGCGGGGTGACACGCGTGGGGGGCTGCGGGGACCCTGGGGGGTGGGTGTGTACGCACACGGTGAGGGGGGTCTGTCGGTGCGGGGTGTGTGTGTGTCCGTGTGTCCGTGTGTGTGTGTGTGTGTGTCCGTGTGTGTGCGTGTGTGTGTGTCCCTGTGTGTGTCCGTGTGTGTGTCCGTGTGTCCGTGTGTCCGTGTGTGTGTGTGTGTCCGTGTGTGTCCGTGTGTCCGTGTGTGTGTGTGTGTCCGTGTGTCCGTGTGTGTGTGTGTGTCCGTGTGTCCGTGTGTGTGTGTCCGTGTCCGTGTGTCCGTGTGTCCGTGTGTGTGTGTGTCCGTGTGTCCGTGTGTCCGTGTGTGTGTGTGTGTGCCGGGCGGGCGGCGCGCGCGCGAGGCGGCGGGGGGCGCGCGCGGCGTGTCGCTGTCGCGGTCGCGGCGTGTCGCGGTCGCGGTGTCCGGCGGCGCTGGGGCGCTGCGCTCGGCCCGGTCCGGTCCGGGTTTTGCCGGCAGCCGCGGGCAGCGGCGGCGGCGGCAGCGCCGTGCAGCGCGGAGCGGGGGCTGCGCACTCCCAGAGCGAGCGGCGATGTGGAGGTGGGTGTGCGGCGGCGGCGAGGCACCGAGCCCGCCTCGGCTCCCCCCGGCCCCGGCCCCGGCCCCCGGGCAGGTGCTGACCACCCCCTTTTCCCCCTCCTTTCCCTCCCCTCGTGCCCCCCTTTCCCCAGCGCCCCCCGCTCCCCGGCAGCGCTGCCCGCAGCGCGGTGGCTCCCGGACCGCCGGTCGGTGCCGGCCCCCGGGGCGCTCCGGGCGGCGGAGTTGGGGTGGGGGGTGTTGAGGGGGTGGTGGGTAAAGCGGGGGTGGTGGAGAAGAAAAAGTTTGGCGGGGGGATTCTCGGCTCGCCCCGCTGCCCGGCGCCGTGCCCGGGCTGCCCGCGGCGGCGGCGGGGCCGGAGCTGGCCGCCTGCCCGCCTGCCCGCGTCGGGCCCGGCCGGTGCTGCCTGCGCGGCGCCCGAGCGGCCCCGCCGCTTCCCGGGGATGGGGAGGGATGGCGGGGGGACGGCGGGGGTAACGAGCAAAGTTTTTCTCGGCGCCGCCGAACCCCGCTGCCGGTACCCGCAGCCCGGCGGGGATGCGCTGGGAGCCGCGGGGAGGGATGGGGTGAGCCCCCCACGTCTCCCCCCCGCCGCCCCGGGGCCGCCGCGGCAGCGCCCGGTGGTTTCCCGGGTGACAATGGTGGCGGCGGGGCCGGGGGGCGGCGGGGGCGGCGGCGCCGGGGGGAGGCGGTGGGCAGCGGGGCCGGCACTGCCACCCGCGACGGGGATCGCGTGGGGGGCGCCGGGGGGGGACCCCCAACCCAGCGCTGGTGGCGGCCCCTCCGTGCTCGGTCTCCGCGCGTGGGTCGCTGCCGCCTGCCCGGGGTGCGCCGGGCTCCGGCCGCAGTTTGGCTCCGCCGCCGGTGCCCGGGCGCGGGGTGGCCGTGGGAGCGGCGCCGCTCGCCATCGCCCAGCCATGTGCGACAACTCACCCAACTTTATCATCCCCCCCCCTCCTCCCGTTCCCAACTAACCCCCCACCCCGCCCCGCTTCGCCGTCAGACGGGATTCCCAAACGCCCCGCTCCCCCCCAACCGCGGCGGGGAGGGCACCCCGCGCCCCCCACGCACCCCGACACCCCTCGAGCCACCGCGGTCGCACCGTGGAACATCCCTCTTCCGCACCGGCGTGGGTGCCGCCAGCCCCAGAGCCACCGTGGGGGCTGTGGATTGTGCCCGAATTTGGGAATTACGTCCCCAAACTCCGCCGAGCCGCGGCCCCACGCGCCCCGTGGGGGTGTGGGGTGTTTTGCGGTTTTTTTCCCCTTTTATTTTAATTTTATTATTCCTAATTTTTTTTCCACCGCATCCCGCAGCCGGCAGCGTCCTTCCTGCGGGGCCGGGGCTGCTTCGGGTCGGGTTATTCTTTGCTGGGATGATTGATTGGGGAGAGGAGGATAGGGGGGTGGAACGGGGGGGGTGGGAGATGGGATGGGGATTGCGGGGGGGGGCATCCCACGCACAAACAAAGCTGCGCACACATCCTGCGGTAACGGCCCCGCGTGTGCGCTGACCCGGCCGGGCAACCTTCACCCCCCGCCGCTCCCTGCCGGGGGGGGCACGGGGGGGATGACGGGGGGTGCCGTGCTGCGAGAGGGCGGGTGAGGCCGGGTTTTGGGGAGGGGTGGAGGGGATGCCCATCCCGGCTACCTGGGGCGCGGAGCCGTGGCCGGCGGAAGTTTTGTTTCTCTGGAAACGGGCCCTGCTGTGTCAGCGGCCCCTTTGTGCCGCTTTGTCCGCGCCCCCCGGCCCCCAGCCCGGCGGCGGGGCCGCACCTGGGGCTGCGGGGGAACGGGGACCCCCTCGGCCCCCCCCGCACCTCGGCCCCCCGCGTGCCCCGGCCCCCGCTGCTCCCCTCGGGCTGCGCTGCATCCCCCGGCGGGGCCGAGCCGAGGGGGAGTCGCATGGGAACGAGGGGGGTGACACCCCCCCCCACGAGGTCCCGCTCAGCGGGAGCGCTTGTAGGCATGGAAACCCCGCTCCGTCTGTCCGTCCGTCCTTCGCATTCCCACCGGGAAAAGCTTTGGAGAACCGGCTCCTCCAGCGGCACCCGCGGGGCCGCCGCGGCGCATCCCCGTCGGTGGCGGTGTCACCCTAAAAGTGTCCCCGCGCGGGGTACCCTCGGAGGTGCCCCCGGCGGGGCGCCCCCCCCTCCCCGGTGCCGGTACCGGCGTCGCCCCGTCGCGCTGGCAGATGTCGCGCCCTGACCTCGGGGCCGCCGCCGGGGGAGGGGGGGTGTGGGAGGGATGTGTGGGGGGACACGGGGACGGGACGATGGGGACGGGGACGCGCCGGCGTGTGACAACAAAAGCAAAGTAACAAAGGACCCGCCGGTGCCGCTCAGAAGTTGGTGCCGGCGCCATTCGGGGCTCGGTGGCCCCGGGGGCAGGGGCGGGGGGGGGCTGTTTGCCTGGCGGGATGTGCGGGCAGGGGGCGGGGGGTTGCTGTGCGGGCGCCACGAATATCCCCGTGTCCCCCCCCAGGCTCGGTGGGAAGAGGCAGGAGACGGCCGAGGCGTCCTTGACATGGATTTTGTGGCGGGGATGCGGGCAGCCGGCGCCGCGCTGCCAGGCGCCTGCCCGCACCCCTGCCCGCACCTCCTGCCTGTCCTGCCTGCACTCCTGCCTGTGCCTCCTGCCCGTGACACGAGGTGGGCGGGAAGGGAAAAGTGACTCTGGGTGCTGCACCCCAGAATTCAGCCTCTTCCTCCTTGGCAGAGGTGGGTACAAGAGGAGATGCTGTGGGTGTGTTTGGGGGGTGTTTTGGGGATCCCCCACCCTGGGGCTCACTCACCCACCGGCATCCCCTGTTGTCACCAGGGCCATTCCAGGCAGGTGGCAGCAGTGCAGGTGCTGCTTGTCTGTGACCTGGGGATGCTGCAGGGCTCAGGGGTGGCATCCTCTCCCCAAAACTGCCCCCTCTGACAAATCTGTGTGAGGCGCTGGGAGGAGGGTCGGATCCAGGACGCTTGGCCCTCACAGCCAGCACCTGGCACCTGGTGTGTCCATGCAAGGCTTGGCTGGGGCTGGATCCAGCCCTGTCTGGTCCTGGACCCTTCACCTCCCCCAGCAGGGACATTCCCTGGGGTGGCCACAGCGGGTGCCGCCGTTCCCCTGCCTCCCTGGTTTGTTTTCCCAAATCCCAGCCGTAGGAACAACCTCTTGATTAAGTGTATTAATAGTTAAACTTTCAGCTCATAGCTTAAACTCACCAGACCACGAAAAGCTCCCTCCTTTACTCATGCTCTGGTGCTCAACTAAAATATTGCACTCAAAAGGCTTAGGTTTTTTTCTTTCCCCTTCCTTTTCCCCTGACTCGACTTTGACTCCTGGGAGCATGGGGGGTCTTGTGGGACCCCCAGTTGCCATAGCTGCCCCTTGCAGCCACTCTTCTGCACAGAGCCCAGGAATGGAGACGGGGGGCCAGGTGTCCCCAAAGTGAGTGGTGCTCTTGGAACTCATCCAGACTTGGGAGGAGCATGGGAAACACCATCCCAGGAAGAGGGTGGCCCCCCACCCAGTTGGGGACATGGGAATGGATGGGCTGTGGTGGCTTGGGAAGGGCTGGAGATGCTGGCAGCAGCTGGTGTGTGGGAGTGGCTCTTTTCCTGCCAGGCAGGTGATGGGGCAGGAGGAAGGTGGGAGGTTCAACCATGCCAAGTGCAAGGGCCTGCACCTGGGTGGGGGCAGCACCCAGTCCTGGCAGAGCCAGGGGGTGGGTGGGCTGGGAGCAGCCCTGGGGAGAAGGACTGGGGGATGCTGGTGGGAGACAGATGGGATATGTGTGCTCACAGCCCAGAGAGCAGAGTGTGTCCCAGGCTGCACCGTGGCAGTGTGGGCAGCAGGGTGAGGAGGGGATGCTCCCCCTCTGCTCTGCTCTGGTGACACCCCCCTGGGGCACCATGTCCAGCTCTGGGGTCTCCAGCACAGACAGACATGGGCCTGTTGGAGTGAGTCCAGAGGAGGCCATGGGAATGGTCTGAGGGCTGGGACAGCTCTGCTCTGGAGACAGGCTGAGAGAGCTGGGGGTCGTCAGCCTGGAGAAGAGAAGGCTCTGGGGAGATCTTAGAGCCCCTTCCAGTCCCTTAAGGTGCTCCAAGAGAGCTGGAGAGGGACTTTGGACAAGGGATGGAGGGACAGGGCAAGGGGTGAGTTTTAAACTGCAGCAGGTCAGAGTTAACTTGGACATAGGAAGGAAAGAAATGTTTTATACTGAGGGTGGTGAGGCCCTGGCACAGGTTGCCCAGAGAAGCTCTGGCTGCCCCATCCCTGGAAGTATCCAAGGCTGGGACTTGGAGCAACCTGGTCCCTGGAAGGTGTCCCTGCCCATGGCAGGGCATGGAATGAGATGAACTTTAAGGTCCCTTCCAACCTAAACCATTCTGTGACTCGATGCAGGGGCAGTGGGGTAGGAGGGGCAGAAGGGAAGAGGTGTTGGAGCAAAGGGGTGACTGGAGGAGGAACCACCTCCAGAGGTGGCCAGTGGGAAATCCCAGTCCAGTGGGGAGGAAACTGTGGGTTTGCTCCTGCTCAGCAGTGGCCCTGCTGTGGGGATCAGGTCTGCAGCAGCCTTTGCCTTCAGCAGAGGGACATGTCCTGGTGGGGAGGCTGTGACTCCCCATCATAGGGGACCCATTGGGGCAGCATTAGGGCATGTGGGCAAGGAGCAGTCTGCATCCCTATCCGTGTCCTGTGTCCCTTGGGACACCCGTGGGGCTGGAGCCCTGGGAGAGCTCCAAGGAAAGCCAGGCAGCAGGACAGTGTGACCCCAGTGAGTGGCTGAGGGCGACCCGTGGGTCCCATTGCCTTTGGGAAAGTCCAAAGGGCACGTTTACCCTGGCACTGGCCCTGGGGTGCCCGACATCCACAGTCACAAAGCTTTTGGGTCTGTCAACATCTCAGTGCTGATGGTGTGCCCTGCCCCACATTCTCTCCTTCTGGGGGGCTGGAGGGCTGGGGGGTGCATCCCTTACATCTTTGGAGTGATTTCATCCCTGCTTGTGTTGTCCCTTGGCTTTCAGGCAGGTGGAGTGTACTGATGGTCCGAGATGACAGCCCTTGCTGCACATGGGTGGCAGCCTGTGATTATGTGGATAAAAGGATTTTTGAGGTCAGAAGGTTTTCCAGAGGCTGCCTTGGTGTCCCTGGTTTCCACCATCCATCGTTATGGCATGGAAAAGGGACTGGACTAACGGCTCCCAGGCTGTGGGCTCGCCTTGGGATGTGTGGGTCTGGCTCGATGTCCTTGTCCTGGATTGCTTGTACCAAAGCATCTTCCATCACCTGAGCTTGGACATCCTTTGTGCCAGGAGGATGAAGGCCTGTCACCTCCCCACAGTGATGGTGACAGTGTGGTGGCCTGGGAATGGGAGGGTGTGTGTCGGCCGTGACCCTGGAACTGGTGGCTAAGAACAACAACAAAAAAGAAGCTGTTTTCTGATTTTCCAAGCAGGATGTGCTTTTCCATCCCCACCCTCCCAGCTCAGAGAGGTGGGAGCTGGAAAAGGGCTCAGGTCACTGGCTCTGCCCTGTGGCAGCCCAGTGATACTTCACTGAGGGCTTGATGTGATGGGACCTACCCTGTCATTTCTGTGTCACTCCTGAGATGGGCTTCATCCCCAGGGTCTGATTGTCACCTGGGTGGTGGCAGGGCTGGGAACAGTGCTGTCTTGGCCTCATTAGTGACTCTAGTGGGGTCTGGGTGGCTGCTGCCACCCGTGAAAGCCCCAGTTGACCCTGGCATAGGTTTGGTCAGCAGGTGCTGAGCAACCTGGGGATGGCCTGGGCTGGAGCCAGGGTTGGGTTTGTGCTCTGGTGTGATGAGATTGGGTATGTTCCCCTTTGGCTTCCTCTGGTGCTGCTGTCCCTGACCACCTCTTGGTTTGTGAGTGGTTGCCCATGGTTGGAGGTGGCCCTGGCCTCGCCTTTGCAAACCTGCCTTGAGTTCATGCTCCAGCTCTTCATAGGAATATCTGGGCAATATCTGTCTCCCACAGTGTTCCTTATGGAGTCTTCAGCTGTGCCCAAAAAAGCAATGCAGCTCCATCCACTAAACCCCCAGGTTGTCTCCTGGTGTCCCCAAGGGTCTTGGTGTCATTGGTTTTCACTTCTTTTTGCTGGGACTTGCCCTTGTGGCCTTTGTGCCTCCTTATTGCCCTCAGAGACTGGATTCCAGGCCCCAGATCTGAATCTTGAGTCCTGTCCTTGCTTGAATGTCCTGAAGACTGACTTCTCACTTGAACATCCCGCCCCTGAAAGGTGCCAAGTGTTTGCTTTTCCTCCTCTGTGCCCACTTTCTGCTCAGAGGCAGGTTCCTGCTCTCCAGCCTCTTCTGGACCTGGAGCAGGAGCAGGGAGGACCATTCATGCCCAAGGAGTGTTGATGCCTGGGGGATGGGAAATGAGTGGTGCCCACAGATGATACTTGGAGGGTGTGTGGGACTCACAGAATGGCCTGGGTTGGAAGGGACCTGAAAGCTCATCTTATTCCAACCCCCTGCCACGGGCAGGGACACCTTCCACTAGCCCAGGTTGCTCAAAGCCTCGTCCAACCTGGCCTTGGACACTTCCAGGGCTGGAGCAGCCAGAGCTTCTCTGGGCAACCTGTGCTGGGGTCTCACCACCCTCACAGGGAAGAACTTCCCCCAATATCCCATCTAACCCTGCCCTCTGTCAGTTTAAAACCCTTGCTCCTTGTTGTATCACAGCAGGCCCTGGTGAAAAGTCTCTCTCTAACATAACAGCCCCTGTTATGTGTTGAAAGGTCTTTCAACAGGTCCAAATCTCACCTGGGCCCTGGTGAGGTGAGGGGTGGCAGTGGCTGGTGACTAGGACGTGGCAGCGGGTTGGGTTGTCCTTCTCCACTTTCCTCTCCTGCATGCCTGCCCTGTCCTGTTGGGATCACAGCAGAGAGGTACATCCCAGGCACCCATCGCTCCCAGGGTCCCCATGGCCACTGGGATCACAGGAGGGAGGTACATCCCAGGTACATCTTGGTCCTGGTGTCCCCACTGGGATCACAGCAGGAAGGTGGATCCCAGGTACCAATTGCTCCTATTTTCCCTGTGGCCACTGGGATCACAGCAGGAAGGTAGATCCCAGGCACCCATTGCTCCTGGTGTCCCTGTGGCCACTGGGATCACAGCAGGAAGGTAGATCCCAGGCACCCATTGCTCCTGGTGTCCCTGTGGCCACTGGGATCACAGCAGGGAAGTAGATCCCAGGCCCCCATCACTCCCAGGGTCCCCATGGCTGCTCCCTGCCCCGCTCCCCGCTGCCAGCCGGAGACTTTTCCCCCAGTTCCCGCAGCGGGTGGGAGCGCTGGCCAGGGATCGCTGGCTGGGAGTGCTCCTCCTGCCCTCTGCTTTACCTTCTGCATCTCACTAATCTGATGACCAGAGGTATGCGAAGCATTTCAAATATGGCCTCGTTAGCTGGCTCCGGACAGAGCACGCAAGAGCCGTTTCTTCACACTCCTATTCCAGCCGGCTGTTGCCGTTCCCTCCTCCCACGGGCATCCCGCTGCCACCGCTGGGATTGGCACAACTGGTTGAGCCCATCCTGCCCTCCCTGTGTGTCCTGGATGTGTCCTGGTGGCTGTTGGGTCCTGTGGTGATTTGAGAGCATCGTGTGGCGTGTGGGCGAGGGGTGAGTGCCCGATGGTGCTGGGGAGCAGAGTGTCCCCTCTGCCCGCAGCCTTGGGTGCCCAGCCCTCCCTCAGCACACCCAGCCCCCTGGAAGGACCTGGAGGGGATCCCATG